>NC_035446.2:65033924-65407045 GCF_002127325.2 Helianthus annuus | reverse complement strand
AGCTGTTGAGGCCTTCAAGATGAGATTGCTTAAGGATTCATTGTTCTATGATGATCTTGTTATGACACCATGCAGGAACCTAGACGAAGTAAGGACTCGGGCACTCAGGTTCATCCGGCTAGAGGATGACAAGAGGATCCAGGAGAGACAAGTAGGATCCTCAAAACAAGAGAAGCAAGGATCCTCTTTCAAAAGCAACAAATTCAAATCCTATAACAGAACTGACAATCAGAATGTGCATGCTGTAGACCAAGAAGAGGATGATGAAGATTATCCTCCAATTTCTGAATACTGTTTTTCCGTTGATAATCATGAACTAATCCTTGCAATGCAGAATCTAGGAGAAAAGGCCAGATGGCCCAGAAAAAATGACAAAACAGCCGCAACTAAAGATAAATCAAAGTGGTGTGCATACCATGAAGATTTTGGGCATTTGACAGAGGAATGCATCGCATTACGAAAGGAAATTGGATATCTGCTGAGCAAGGGGCATTTGAAAGAATTGCTGGGAAGAAAAAAGCAAAGGACTCAGGATCCTGAAAGGATCCCTGAGAAAGCTCCAGCTCCTCCAGTAGATGCACAAGTGATCAACTTTATATCTGGAGGATCAGACATCTGTGGCACATCCTTCTCAGCAGCTAAAAGGCATGCAAAGGAAGCTAAAATGGATAACGGAGAAAGACCTATTCGAACATCAAGTGTCTCGGAAGGAAAAATCATAACCTTTGATGAGGATGATAGAATTAACATCCAGGATCCTCATCATGATAGTTTAGTTATTACTCTTTTTATTTCTAACCATTTTGTCCGCATGATCCTTATTGACGGAGGAAGTTCGGTAAACATTATCCAGCTCGATGTTCTGAAGAAAATGGGTATCCCTGAATCAGACATCACACCAAGATCCTCCGTGCTCGTGGGATTTAGTGGCGAAACTAAGAAAACCCTGGGGGACATCAAACTCCCAATTTACGTGGAAGGATTACATAATTATCAAAAATTTTGTGTTATTGACTGTTTGTCTTGCTGCAATGTTATCCTTGGCAGGCCCTGGATACACGATATGAAGGCAGTCCCATCCACCTACCATCAATGTGTGAAGCCCCCTAGCCCATGGGGAATAATCAAGATCGATAGTGATCAAAAGGAGGCTAAGGATTGTTACACCTCTTCAATGAAACCAGCCTCGAAACCAAGGGAGCAATAGCAATTAAAGTATCCTCCAAGGGGTGTCTTGGAGGCAAGAGAGCAGGATGTGGACGAAATCCTCTTGGATCCTGATGATCCTGAATCCAAAATCTACATCGGATCAGGGATCCTTGATAAAATGAAAGAAGACATAGTATCCTTCCTCAAAAGAAGAAAATCTACCTTTGCATGGAAACATGAGGATATGACATGTATATATAAGGATATTATCACTCATAAACTTGGCATTGACAGGTCAGTTAAACCAATCCATCAAAAAAGGAGGAAGTTTGCACCAGAAAGAAATGCCATTATCCAGGAAGAGGTAGAAAGATTACTACGAGCAGGTATGATCAGAGAAGTGAAGTATCCAAAATGGCTGGCCAATGAGGTTGTTGTTCAAAAGAAAAATGGAAAGTGGATGGTATGTGTCGATTTCACTGATTTGAATAAGGCATGTCCCAAGGATCCTTTCCCATTACCCCACATTGACTCCATGGTGGATGCAACGCCGGGTCATGAACTGTTAACCTTTTTGGATGCATCATCTGGATTCCAACAAATTCAGATGGAACCATCTGACCAAGAGGATACGGCTTTTATGACCCCAATCGGTTTATATTGTTATATTGCTATGCCTTTTGGATTAAGAAATGCAGGTGCAACATATCAAAGGCTGGTGAATATGATGTTCAAAGATCAAATTGGACAAACTATGGAAGTGTAATTAGACGATATGGTGGTGAAATCCAAAAAAGCTGAGGATCACCTAAGGGACTTGGAGGAAGCATTTGATATCCTTGATAATTATAACATGAAGCTTAATCCTTCAAAATGTCACTTTGGTGTTAAAGCAGGTAAATTCTTAGGATATATGGTAACCCAGAGGGGCATTGAAGCAAGCCCGGAACAAATCAAAGCGTTGGTGAATATCAAATCCCCTGCCAACGCTAAGGATGTGCAAAGGCTAACAGGCAGGATAGCAGCTCTAAAAAGATTCATATCCAAATCCTCAGAAAAGTGTAAAGAATTCTATGATATCCTAAGAAAGAACAAGAAATTCGAATGGACTGAAAAGCATGAGAATGCTTTACAAGCCCTAAAAGAATACATGTCCTCAGCCCCAGCATTGATGAAACCAGAAAAAGGAGATGTGTTATCCTTATACCTTGCGGTATTCTCAAAAGCAGTAAGTGCAGTACTTGTTAAGGATCATGAAGGTACACAATATCCTGTCTATTATGTAAGTAAGAGTTTACTTGATGCTGAATCCAGGTATTCAAACCTTGAAAAACTTATCCTTGCACTAATTATGGCATCTACTAAACTAAGACATTATTTTGAAACCCATGTTATTGTTGTTAGAACTAATTTCCTAATTAAGAATGTCCTCAGGAAACCAGAGATGTCCGGAAGAATGGCTAAGTGGGCAGTAAAGCTTAGTGCCCATGATATAAGATATGAGCCCAGAACAGCCATCAAATCCCAAGCATTAGCAGACTTTGTGGCTGATTTTAGTAGTGATCTACAAAAGGAAGCCGAATTGGAAGTCTAGCAGCTGGATGAAACTAAGGATCCTTGGATACTACATACTGACGGATCCTCAAATGTTAAAGGCACGGGGCTTGGTATACTACTAAAATCGCCACAGGGGGACATAATACCCCATTCCATAGCTTGTGAGTTCCAAGCCACTAATAATGAGGCTGAATATGAAGCCTTAATCACTGGTTTGCAAATCGCTAAGCATATGAGGATCAGGTATCTTGAGGTATACGTGGATTCATTGTTAATCACCAATCACTTTAATGGATCCTATGCTGTTAAAGGTGAAAAAACTAACCAAATATTTAGAGATAGTCAAAGAATTGGCACTCTCCTTTGTTTCTTTCAGTTTGACACAGGTACCAAGGGAGGAAAATACAGAAGCTGATGCATTGGCCAATCTAGGATCATCTTTGAAGATCCCAGAGGATATAAATATCCCCATCATCCATATCCTGGCTCCTGCTATTGAAAATCAGGTGGCCATGGAAATAGAAGAGGATACTGCAATGATCCCTAGTGAGGATACTCAATCTTATTCAGGATCATGGATCTCACCAATCATGAGATACTTACAACACGGGGAGATTCCTATGGGAGAAAATCCTAGGGCTTTCAGGATTAAGGTATCTCAATTCACAATCTTAAATAATGTGCTATATAAGCGATCTCTTGCAGGACCATATTTAAGATGTATCGAGGATCCTGAAGTTCAAGAAGTGTTAAAAGACTTCCATGAAGGAGATTGTGGAAACCACACTGGGGGCAGGGCATTGTTCTCAAGGATCTTAAGGACAGGATACTACTGGCCAACTATGAAAAGGGATGCTGTGGAGTATGCTAAGAAGTGTGATCCTTGTCAAAGACACAGCAATATCCTTCATCAGCCGGCTAAATTTCTACATCCTATACCATCCTCTTGGCCATTCATGAGATGGGGGATGGATATAGTTGGCAAGCTCCCTAAGGC
Source organism: Helianthus annuus (assembly GCF_002127325.2). Lineage (NCBI taxonomy): Eukaryota > Viridiplantae > Streptophyta > Magnoliopsida > Asterales > Asteraceae > Helianthus > Helianthus annuus. The sequence goes on along the minus strand of NC_035446.2, from coordinate 65,403,342 downwards.
ACCTGGTGGAAAAGTATTCATGCTTGCTATAACTGACTACTTCTCCAAGTGGATAGAGGCTGAAGCTTTTGCCCAAGTCAGAGAAAAGGAAGTCATATCCTTTATTAAGAGAAACATTATAACTAGATTTGGCATTCCTTCTGAAATTGTATGTGATAATGGTTCCCAATTTATTGGGAGCAGGACTACTAACTTTTGTGACAGTTGGGGGATTACGATGATAACATCAACACCAGTCCACCCACAAGCCAATGGCCAAGCAGAATCATCCAACAAGATCATCATCAACAATCTGAAGAAGAAACTTGGATCCAAGAAGGGGAAATGGGCAGAGGAATTGCCTTATGTGCTTTGGGCTGATAGGACAACCCCCAAGAATGCTACTGGTCAAACACCCTTCTCTTTGGTGTTTGGGGCAGAATCAGTGATCCCAACAGAAATGGTGGTTCCAACTGCTAGAACAAGTACCCGTGATCCTGAGGAGAATGATGCAAACCTGGCTCAAGACTTGGATACTATTGAAGAAATCAGGGATCTGGCTAGGATAAGGATGGCTAGCTACCAACAAAGAATGGCTGGTGCTTACAACAAAAATGTCAGGATAAGGAAATTCCAAGTTGGGGATATGGTATTGAGAAAAGCATTCCAAAATACCACCAATCCTACTGATGGGAAATTGGCACCAAAATGGGAAGGCCCTTATTTGATCGAAGCCGAAGCAGGAAAGAGGGCATATAGATTGCTTACTATGGAGGGTAATCTGTTACCAAGAGCCTGGAATGCTGTCTACTTGAAAAAATATTTCATGTAAGCATGATCCTTCTGGCACGAGTGATCCTTGCATTGGAAGTATCCTTCAAGGATCCCTGAAGCATCAATAATCCCTACTCTGGTAATGTCCTAAGCTTGAACTCTTATTTACATATCTTCTTATTTAAGGATAAGGATCATGTATCCTTCATCCTTCTCTCACGAGATTTTGAGTTCTGATAAGTCCAGGTATCCTTAGCATAATGTCGACAATCTTCAGAAGCAACTCAGATCCTTGGGTTCGACCCCAGTTATTTGGGCCTGTCCCCAGTTATCCTTGGGCTTGTCCCCAGTTTTCGCCTGTAGCGCACGATGATCCTAGTATAGTTCACGTCTTTGGGACCAGTACTCGCTTTAGGGGCTGATAACCTCATCGTACTGGCTATACCCAGGATCCTACGTATAATGGTAGACGTACCATACATCCGTTCCTAAGGTTTCTAACGTTTTCACGTTAGCTAAGGTTTTGGCATTTTCATGTCACTAAGTTTGGATAGTCGCCAGTGAGGGCCATACTCCAGTTTACATACGATCCTTGGGCTTGTCCCCAGTTATCCTTCGGGCTTGTCCCCAGTTATCCTTCGGGCTTGTCCCCAGTTATCCTTTGGGCTAGTCCCCAGTTACTAACTTATCTTTTATATTGGCTTAGTCCCAAGTTATGTTCTATTTTTCAGGTTCTCGAAGTTAAACAATTAAGGATCCTTAATCCTTATTATCCATTAAAGTTTCACTTATAGTTATCCTGATTAAAAGTTAGGATCCTAACTTGGATCCTCAGGTATGATCCTTAACTATTTTCAATTTCATTCATTATTTGTTTGAATAACCCACAGACTTTGACAACTGAACCTATGATCCTTAAAACAAACTACTTTGAAAATTTTCGATTATAGGATATTTGATCCAGGATCATATCCTAAATTCCTTAAACATAATTTGCTTAACTTTTCTTGCTCAAACAAATATGTATCAAAACAATTGGAAATTAAAAGGATAACAATACGAGATAAGCCAAAAAGATTAAGAGTTATTTTATTAACAAAGGTTCAAAACCTTTCAAAGTTGTCAAAATTGCCAACCCACATTTCTACCAGCAAAACGTGGCCCGTCCACATGGGTTGGCAAAGGGTGTCCATTGTTTGTGCGGTCTTAGCATGCAGGAATTTAAAAGGCGGCAGGATCACAATGGCTTCATCCCCCAAACAGAGGATCCCTCCACCATATGTAATCCTACCTATTGTTCACAGGATCCTAGATCCTCAACCCTAAACCTATTGTTCAAATACAAACCATAATTGTTTTAAAACATCACAACCATCAAACAAAAAGAATTGGGCTCCGGCTATGTCTAGAAGTTTCCTTCATTGCCCAATCCTGCAGCTCAATCCTTCGCTGCACCATCACCACCGGCTCCACTTGCCTCTCCACCCTGATCCTTGCCAGCGTCTCCACCCTCAAGCATCGGGATCTCCTCAGCTTCATCATCATCCTCCAACTCTGCCAGCCTCGCCTTCCAACCCTCTACATCCCACGTGCTTTTGTCGAAGGCAGGATCCTGAGCCTCCATAGCCATCTGCAGCTAGATCTTATACATGGTTATTGTAGCAGAGACCTTGGCATCCTGGGTGATCTCATGCTTCTCATAATCAAAATTGATCAGCATTTTGGCAGCATCATCCTTGGTGGCCCGGAGCTCCTTCTCAAGATCAGCAATCTTAATATCCTTCAGCACACCCATTTGTTGGAGGTCAGCGATTTGGCGGTCTTGATCCTCGACGTGGCCAACATAAGTCTCTATCTCAGCAAATTTCTGCAAGGAAAACAAGGCATAACATCAGAAACAAGTGATCCTCAAAACTGTCAGGATAATAAACAGGGGCAGTGATCCTTACCTCATTGAAGTAGTTCAGGAACTGGTGGCGGAGCAGGGGCAGACCTTGTAAATCCTCAGAGGCCTTCCTCTTCTTTCCTTTACCCCTGATAGGTGCTTTAGGGGCTGAAGCAGTTGGGCTAGCAGCAGGAGTCTTCTTCCTTGAGGATTTGACATTTGTAAGATCATCAATGCCAAACTTTGAAGCAGACTTAGAGGATTTCCCAGCATCTACACAACCAAAATAAGATAAGTATTCTAATTAAACTTGAAAATCCTACATAGAATTACTTTTTTAAATGAGGATACTTACTTGACATTGTGACAGAGGCAGAGGATACTTCTTGAGAATCCTGGATGGCAACCTGAAAAGTTCTTGTCTCAGGATCAAGCTTCCTAAAGGCCAAGAGTCTCTCTTTTGCAGCAGGAGTCAACCTAAGATGAGCAACAGATATAGCTGCACAATAAACGAGAAAAAGTTAGTGATCCTTATCTTAAGGAACAAGTTCTATGGTGATCCTTCCAGGATCCTCTATCCTACCATGGGTAGCCCACTCCTTGGGCAAATCCTTCCCGTTAGGGATGGAATCTCTCCTAACAAAAAAGAATCGTCGCTTCCAGTTCGTGTCATTCTTGGTAACTTTGAAAACAGGGTGATCCTCTCCAGTTCTTCGTTTGAACAAATATCGATGGGATCCAAAAGTGGTAAGATCATACATCTCAGCCAACTCCGCCATGCCGAGGTCAATCCCTTCTTGTTCAATGATCCTCTCAAGGGTGCATAACACCCTCCAGATCATCGGCATCGCCTGGATATAGCAGATGCCGGTAAGGGAGAAAAAGGATTGGGTGAACTGAGGAAAAGGATACGAATATCCTATCAAGAAAGGAGTGACCGGGAAAGCTACCCAAGTCACAGAGATGAAATCACTCAGAGCGGTAGGACTAAAAGACTTGAAAAGGGTTTCCGCCGGGAAAGAACGGCGAATTTTATCGATTTGAGGGTCGGTGAAGCAACACCTCTCGGTGGGGGAATCTTTGATGATCCCTTGACCCTTTAAGGGGCTGTTCTTCTTAGGATCCTTGCAGGGGGAGTTTCGGAGCAACATATTTTACAGAAGAATAGAAGAAGAAGAAAAACAGAGCAAGAGAGAAGAAGATGAAAAGGAGAATACCTGGTTGATCTTCTGAATATGGTTATAAAGGGAGTTGCTTTGAATTTAAATGCATTCGATCCTATCCCTATTTCTATTTATAATCATGATTGTGCAGGACTGTCACCTCCATGACGTCAGACCATAACGGCTAGTTCCACCTTAACGGCTATATATCCGTTGAGTTAGTTAGAGGTAGGATTCAGCAAAATATAACTCGTTTATATTACATAAATACTCCTTATATTTTGGGGGCAATTGTTAGGGCTGGATTTTTATGACATATGATCCTTACATGTGATCCTAACATGTGATCCTAACAAGTGATCCTTGTTTCTTTGGCAGATAGTGATCCTCAGAGGAGCTCCAGGATCAGGATCACAGATCATTCCAAGGATCCTCATACTAACGACTGTTCTCTTTGGACTTAATATTATCTTGCAGGAATTACGAGTTGGATCCGGTCTTAGCAACGTAAACAAGGAATCTATCACGCTAATCTCGCACATGCATAATCAAAGATGGACGTTATGACAAATATGGAAACTCAGCACAATTCAAGGGCGATTATTTAGGCTAAATTTACTTCTATTTCTAAAGGGGTAACGAGCTAGTAGTTAGGTGATTTGCCTAAAATAGAACCACACACACTTGTATAAATGGTACTTTTGAGCATTCGCAAGAACACACATTTCTCACACGCTTTAGCATACGATACTATAGTGATCCTTGTACCTAGCTCGTTACCATCCGAAGTTGTAACCATTATTTGTTATATTGAAGTTTGGTGATCGGTAGTTTCCATCACCCGAGGTTTTTTATGCCGGAGATCATTCATTGATCAAGGGCTTTTTCCTCGTATAAATCCTTGTGTCACTTGTGCATTTTACATTTGAGTGATCCTTCACTTTGTTCATCACACCAAGCATCATTCCCCGTTTACATAAAGTTTGGTTGCATTATCTTTAAGTGATTTTTGACCAAAACACAGTGTTTGTGTGTAGTGATTGCTAGTGACTAGAGAGCGAAGTGTGCGAATGAAAAAGTGAGTGCCTTAATCTGATCCGATCATACTATTTATAGTTAAACGAAATCAACTAACTATCTTAATAAACCGGGATGCTTCGAATATTCCTCATGTTAACGTTGCAGTCCTGGTCTTTCGGGTTCAACGTCTATAATCTAACCGATTGGCCTGAGTCTTGGGGGGAAGAAGTCTTCTTGAACGTTGGAGACTTGCACCTCCTAATCTGCACGTGATTAATTCAGTCAATACCAGGATATCGTACCAGGATGTTACCAATATCCTGATCCGGTATCCTAATTACAAATAAACAACCAAAAGTAGAATATTAGTCAGGATATATGTTCAGAAAATGACCCACAACAAACGGTCTCACTAATGATATACCAGTAGGTTTTTACACGCTTAGTAGATTGATTTCGAGATATAAACCTAAATATCAAAAACTTACTTATCTCGTGGGGAACATCTCTAGGATATATGGCTAACTCCCGAAATCTTGTTTGAGAGATTGCCTGATTCTAAGATACTAGATCTTTATACTGTTTGATACCTGGGGTATTATACTTGGTCTTCTGATATTGCGGAAACAATGGCCTAGACCTCGTATAATACTTTACGTGCTTTTAAAGCTTACCCTCTGCATAAAAAATTGAAAAATATCGAAAGATATGAATCAATTGCAGAAAAAGATTCCCTAAAGGGAACACACCTAAAGTCGAGCCTTCATCTCTTTGACTGAACGGAAGTTCATACTTGAGCTCTCAAGGTCTTGCACTAACCCAGAGTATAGATATCAAATTGGTATACTCACCTGTAAGACTGAATCTATGGAATTTTGATACGGGAGTATATTCTGAGGTGGGACACGTGAATAAGTTAAGTCCTTAAAACACTAATCTTGTATCTCGAATCAATTGAACTTTGTGTGAAAATTTAAGTGGATCAGTATACTGAGAAAAGTGAATTGTTTAGAACTTAAAGTGTTTGAAGCTCAACGGTGCAAGTGATTTGTTATAAATTGATATGATCCTCTGACGCAAACACAAACAAAAATTTTGTCTGTAAATTTGCCTGTAAATATTTCTTTGTAAATATTTCTTTACTGCTTTATATTTCAGAAAACTACAAAAAGATTTTGATTTCTGCTTTATTTTCGACAACCGATTTCTGAATGCTGAGTTTCAAAATCTAAGTATGCTGATCATGTTTTTGAAAATAAAACAAGTTCATTAATTTGAAACTTGTAGTTTTAAAAATCAAAATTCAAAAACAGTTTGTGATATCTCCAAGGTCATTAATTTAGACTTGGATGATCAACTGTGAGGGATTTGGATGCTTAAATTGTTAAAATTTGTTTTAAAGAGCAAGGTTACAATTTTGGATTCTTAATACTGCTAAATCTATGAAGTTTGTTGATAGGGGGAGAGAATCAAGTAATCCTGGATATATTCATATTATTATATTTAAAGACAGGATCTTGATTTAATAAGTTTTAAAAGAGCTAGGTTACGATTCCTGGACAACTAAAAATGCTTTCACTGTAAAAATATTTTAGCATATGTTGAGAGAGCCAGCTCATCAATCCTGGACATTCAAAACATTTTTACTTATAAATGTTTGAGATTTGCAGATAAAAGTTCCAGATTACGATCCCGATAGCCGAGTCTAAGGGGGAGTCTGAAGACGAGCTCGACGCAAGGGGGAGCTTGTATCCGGAAAGCCAGGTGTCGATTCCAAAAGCACGGAAGCTTGATGAAAGGGGGAGCCTGAAAAGAAAGAGTCTAACGAGAGGGGGAGCAACTGAAGCCGAAGACAGATCCACAGGGATTCTGTTCGAGAAAGAGGGAGTCTATGGTTGCTGATAATATCAAACCTTCAAGAAGACTCAGAGAGAGAGAAAGACAAGACACTACGAGATTAACTGCTGCAATATCCAAGGGGGGAGTCTGTTAGTGCAGTAATGTCTATCGCCTCCGTCAATCCAGTTCATAGCATAGAATAGAAGAAAACGTGATTTTATAGTGTAATATTTAGGAAAAAGGGCAAGGTGGTAAACTTGTAAATAAGGGGAAATCCCTTATATCCTTTTCCTATAAATAGGATGCTAATGCCTTAGAATTAGAACTTTTGGCCATTTGAGAGATTTGGAGCTTGGTGCTTAGAGAGAGAAAGTAGAGAGAGAAACTATTACTCAAGGTGATTCGTGGTGCTTGTACTTGTCGTGTATTCAATAGAATCACATTTGTATTACGTTCTTGTGTTCGGTCCACGTTCGTGTACGGATTCCGCACGTCTCACGTATCGCATCGTTTTGCAATCGTGCGGGAGTCAAAAACCGATCCTACAAGTGGTATCAGAGCAATACCCGAACCCGGTTCGACAATACCCCTAACCGGTTACATCGGTTACAATTTTTTTTGACTTCTACCTGGGTTCAACCCGGACCCGGTTCCACTCAGTGTTATCAGTACCCGGGTACGGGTAGTACCCGGGTACGGGTAATACCCGGGTACGGGTATTTAAAATACCCGATTATGCCCATCTCTAGAGCATTCTCACCCACTCCAACAAATTAACCCCTATCTTTAAAATATATATAAAAAAACCTTATAAAAACTCACTCTAACCTATCCACTATATCTATACCATAACCTTAAATATTAAAAAAAAAAGAGACAGTATTTTTTTATACATAAAAAGCTCCTGTAGCTCCCCATCTCCAACAACCATACATCTCCCGCATCTCTCCATCCCTTGCACATTGACTACCATCAACAAATTAAGCAAAACTACTAGCAAGTTCCCACTTCCCAGGTTCTGATTTGTAAAGTGTGGAGGGCTCCGAGTTGAAAACACTTCCGATTTCATAGGCAATGATGCGGCTTCTATTGGAAACTAAGGTTCCGATTTGAAAATGATTTTTCTATCAGTGGAAATATCAATTGATACATCCTTCACATCTCCATCCATCTTCTGTAAGCTTATTTTATTCAATCTTTTGTTGGATTTTGAGTTTTGATTGTTAATTCATGAAGGGTTAGAACCGTTGTGGCAAAAGGGTTGGTTAAACCTTTAGATCGTTAATAGGCTAAACCTTTAGATTTGTACAATGGAGATCACTACTATAATGCTTATAATTTTAGTGTTTGCTTTTAGCTTAATTGAACAGAAATTTATTTTTAATAAGTATATAATTACCTAGTGTTTAGATCAAGAAACATGTTTTCTAACTGTTTTTTGGGGGATTTAATGTGATAAGTTTACAATGTTGAAATAGTTTGTTTTCTGTAAGCTGATTGTTTGCTTCAGCTTATTCAAACAACAATTTATTTTTAAATAAGCATATGATTGTCTAGTGTTTGGACGAGGAAACATGTTTGTTTGTTTTTTTTTTTTTTTTGTAAACTTATTTTTGGGTGGATTTAATGTCAGAAGTTTACCCTTAGGTTGAAATAGCTTGTTTTCAGTTTACCCTGAGGTATGATGTCATAACCCCAAAATCCACATGCGGAATATCACCGCATGGAGGCATGACTGACCAGGATCAAGCCACCAATCATATTGAACATAGTATGTAAATAAAAATAAAACCCAACACAATATAATTGGTGTCCAAACAAAACGTAGTTTAAGTTGTAAGCGGAAGCATAATGTTTAAAAACCAAAGTATAAGTTCAAATATATCAAATGTTTAACATGGCATAAGACTATCCATGTCCCACAACGATCATGCCTCCTCGTGCAAGCTCCATAAGTACCTAACGACCTGCAAGGCATGTAACAACGAGTCAACAACAAAGTAGAGCGAGTTCACAGTTGGTTGTTTAGTTATAGTATTCGTTTTGTAAACCATGTATCGTATTAATTCGTATCGCGGTCTCCCAGACATGTGTGCGAAGATTAGTGGGGACTTCCCATGTGTTACTAGACCCAGTGTATCGACTGCTACGAAAATGTAAGAGGTGCCCTAAGTCAATGTCTATCAGCATTGACCCTTTGCCCATAGTCCATTAGTACACGCCCATTCGAACGACACGGTCTGAGGTTTGTTAAACCTAATAGCGCTATTAACTAATGACCCGCTCGCCATAGGCCTCGGCGATTAAGTCGATATAAATGAGGGACTTCATGATAGAGGTTTGGTCCAGTGTGCATACTTGGCATCCTACTCCCAGAGGATAGTTGTAATTACCGTTTAGTTCATTTACCCATTCCCAACCCTTGGGAATCCCATGCCTTGGAAAGAGTGTGAACTCACCTTTGATTTGCTCGGTATGCTTAACTACTCGATCAATTTATTCAATCAAAGCCTAAGTGTCCATATGCACATAATCAGTTTATGTTCGTAGTGTTTTCACGTTAGTTATAATCATAGGATATATGCAAAATAATGAGCACTGATTCACACGTAACAGCTACATTACTCAATCAAGCATACAGTTCATATTCATGTTATGCAATAATGTCTAATAGTTCAGTGTACTAGGTGTGAGAACCAATTTACTTCATTGGATTATAAGCAACATTATTAACAGTTGATGCTACAACTTATTCACACAATCCTCTACTCATGCAGTCATTATATAGATACATTAACCTACTGTCCATAGTTGGCACATGCAACCCTAGAATAGCCACTAACAAATTTGATCATATAGGAGTCATGTGATTCTCGTTCATAGCAAGCCGACCAACATAATAATACTTCAAATAATTATTCATCATAGTATTTCTAACACATAACCAACTTAGCTCGTGGCCCATCCTAGGTACCCAACCCAGCCGAAGACAGGCTCTCACTCATGTGTGGCCCATTCTTGTTTACCCAAATCCATAACCAATCGAATCAAACATGCCACATATCATAAAGTCAATCATTAATCATGATCATTAAATAAATATCATAAGATGCACATGTCATAAAGTCAATCATGAAACACAATCATGATCAAAACAAATGGCTGACACATTCATTACTCTTCTCATGCAATTAAGAATTAGTGGATCTTGACACTTCATAATAAACCAATCTAATTGGACCTTCACTTTAGTCACATGCAAACTGACAACCTATATCTCTATTGGATTATCATGCAAAATTACCAAGACATAGAGTACATGCAGGTCAAGATCATCTATTAACCACACATATGCAAACAATCCCCCACACAAGATAGTAACAGTCACAGCTGATTCATAAATGTATAATAGTGTACTTGCAATTCTAACTTATGGATTCCACCACCATGATCCCTTCGAGATCATGGTAACAGTTAGTCCCCACATTTACATGTATATAAATACCACACATATATGAATCACAAAACCATAATATATACATATGTATAACATCGAAAGCATGAACAGTTCATATATATGTCAGCATGTGTTTTCCTATAATTTTCATCAAGAATGAATAATACATATGCAGATCATCAAGCAGGTATACATATATTCTCACATATTTTCGTGTAATCAATCACGGGCATCAAACAAAGCCAAGGTTGGACCGGAGCCGAGACAATGCATTTGAAAATGAAGTAACGGAATTTGTGGGACATACCGGCGATCGGTGACGGAGGAGTGTGGCAGAGGAGTGGTGATGGTCTCCGGTTGCCGAGGGAGGGAGAGAGACGAGAGGTGGTGTACGGGACGGTGGAGGAAACCTATGCCAATTGCCGTAGAGTTTCTGGTAGAGGGGAATTATTATGCGAATATTCCACATCACGCAACCTAATAAATATGAGGGTGAGGGCGGTGGAGTTGCAGTGGGCCAAGAGCCATCATCACTGTTACATGTTGGATGTATTTCATGGGGGGGGGGGCTTGCTTCTAACTTGGGCCACACACTACCGTAGATGGTGGTTTAAGTTTCATGCGGTTACATTAAAAAGAAAATAGATGTGAAGGGTATGGGCCACTCAAGAAATTAAATGGGTATGGGTTGTGATATTGTTTGCCGTAATGTTAGTATTTTTATTTTTATTTTATATTAATTTACCTAATGTAATGCATGTATACACAAATGTTCACAGTTAATAATAATAATAATAATAATAATAATAATAATAATAATAATAATAATAATAATAATAATAATAATAATAATAATAATAATAATAATAATTACTAATGTATAGTGTTTATTATGCCATGATTCGAACCTCAAAAGTTTCGAGTTACGCGAGTTATGTCATGGTTTAAACGGTTCGGGTCGGTTCATCACCAAATGGACTTGGTTTTGACTACATGTGTGCACACTATAATTTAAGGAGTATAAATTTAATTCGTCGAAAATAGATAAGTATATATATATTTATTTGTAAGAGCGAAACGAACGATTTATACTTCGAAGTTACGGGTTGTCACATCATCGCCAAGTTAAAAGAAATTTTGTCACACCCCGACCACGTGGTACAACAAAACGTGGCGGAAACGTCGGGGAGTGTTGTAACAGAATCATTGTTTCATAACACATGGAAATTTAAATATTGTTTTATTGATTAAATGAACTCGTTGTTCTATTACAATCACATAAGTACAACTATGATCTTCCAAGTTTTAAAGTTGCTAAGGCACGAGTCCATCCTAAATGTAGCATGCATCAACAATCATCTCAAGACATCACCTGAAACATGTGTAAAAATAGGTACGTCAGCATAAAAATGCCTGTGAGATACATAGGTTTTGTGAAAACGGAGTTCATGACTTATGTTTGAGAATATGTTTAGTCATGAACTTTGTAAATTTGCTTTGTCTTGTAAATCATTTGAAAAACGATAGGATCAGATGATATGTATAAATAACAGAATAATGTAGGGTTAACTGAATAACCATGTAAAATGAGTTTGTATAAGTTAAGTTGTTTGAAAAACAATGTTTTAATAAAACGTTTATGGTATATATAAAATATACCTTGGTTTTAAGAAAGTTGAATAAGTAATATATTAAAATATATTTCAGTTCCAATATTGTTAACTCAAGTGTGCTAAATAACGCCACGGTATGTAATGCAATGAAAACACGTATATATAAGAAGTACCAGCGGCGTATCTACCATGTTTTCATCACATTACACTCGTTCCGTTATCTAAACACTAACCAAAACCAAATCGTTTGATAGATAGTATATTAAATATACTTTAGTTGTTCAAAATAATAGTTTTCAGTAGTATATTACAAGTATACCTTGGATTTATAAATAACATATTAAACCATGTTTTAGTTTTGTAACTAACATATCAGTATATGCTTTGGATGTAATAAATAACATATTAAACTATGTTTTAGTTATGTAAGTAACATATCACAATATGCTTTGGATGATTACAAAATATATGTTGGTTCTGTACAATACCACACATGAGAGTATATCAAACTATACTTTTTGGGAGTATATCAAAATATACTTTAAAGGTGCGATTTAAGAATTCATTCAGACCTGGTGCATCAAACTACACCTTTGAGACTATAAGGATACCACAAAGGAAATCCCTATTTGGATGGAGAAACAAATTGGTTTCAGACATTCCATGACAACAGGAATGGGGTGTCTAGTCCTATAGCGCTATATCATACTACCAATCGGTCTGGTGAACAAAATAAGTACTATTCCAACAATTACTTTTGTAATTTTTGAGAAATCAGTGTTTAAACCATAGATAGTCATTTAGTTTGTCAAAAGATAAATACTATCATGTATAATCAATTATACTTTGAAATCATGAAAATAACAGATAGGTACACATGCTTCACCCCAAAACAGTTCAGAAAACAGTAAAAGAGGGGAACTATGTACTCACCTGAGATTGCTTTGAGTTCCTTGTATAACAACCAGATAATGCTAAAGATCACGGGATATCAAACGGCACCTAATAGGTAGCTATGTTAATATACCGGACCAAATCGGAAGGATCGGACAGTATGCGGGTTCGTAAACCAAACGAGTATGGAGACTCGTGTAATATGGCTTAGCAAAGCCTACATACTAAAATGAAACCTGATCTAAGTGCTTACGGTCCATCACGACCCGTTTAGGTAGCTTATGCTACCCTAACGCGTCGTTCGCGTGGAACGCGTTCGGAACGCCTAACATTGCGACCACACGGTATAACCTCGAAAGGTTATAGCTATGGTCACCAAATGTGTTTGGTCGGGTCCTAATGACCGACCAAATGGGTCGGGTTCGAAAGTATAAGCGATGGTTTAAATCGCTTACCTTACGACCCTATATAAGCACTAAACTAAAAGTGACGAGCTAAGCATGTTAGAACATGCTTAACTAAGTTTAGAAACAGGTTTGGCATCAAAACAAACGGCTTTGATGCCCACGAGTAGTTTGGTTACAAAATACGCAAGAATGCGCATTTTGGCCGAAACTACGACTCGTCACTGAGCCTAGATAACGTGGTAATCAGTAGGTATGGTCACTATGGACCATAACCATCGTGATCACGCTCACGTTATGAAGTTCCATGAACTTCACATTGACCAAAAGCTGGTCAATGCAGAAAGTCAACAAAACGTTGACTTTCGGACTCGAAAAGCGAATAAAAGAGCGAAAGAAGACTTACGGAGGGTCCCCGAGTGCTAATCAAGACCAAATAGCTCAGGTATGAAACAATGGTTTCAACTTAGAGCTCTAAGATCTGATTTTGTGAATTTTACACTAAAGGGGGGGGGGGTATTTATAGGAAAAGTGGAACCGTTAGGATCGTTTTATCGAATATCGTGCCTTGATCTCGTGCGTACATGTGTCCAAGTGGATAAGTTCAGTGAACTTGACCCTTGGCTCTTCGTTGGGTGAAAAGGCATCGCCCCTTGATCGAACGAAAGGCCAGATTCTGCATTAAATGCAAAATCTTCTGTCAGACATGTTCACGCGGCCCGCCTAAGGATTTGGCAAATCCTTACGCGCCCCGCCTAAGGTTCCCAGACCAGAATTTTCAATTTTGGTCCCTGCACTTCAGAAACACGTATTTTGGCCCATTTTTGGCACGTTTAAGCCCCGTTAACCTCATTTCAAGGCTCTAAGATGAAGTTAAAGTGTAGGGGACTTGAAATATGCTCAAAAATATTCCGGATGTCGGTTCGTTTGGCCGTACGATCGCGATGTTCGCTTAATTACGACGGAATGCGCATAAGCGCGAAAGATGATCCAAATGACGCGACGAATGGATTTTTCTCATGCCAAACACTAAGGCATAATATTATAATGCTTACATAAATTTTCGGATGTCCGGATGTATTCAGAATGTAGGTTATGCGCGAAAGTGCAAACTTGTGCACTTTTTGACACTTTTAGCCCCTGAATGATCCAAAAGTTTGTTTTAGCATACCAAACCCCTCAAAGCCTATTTCTAAGCTATGTAAAGGATATATATGGTATGTTTAACTTATGGACATGTTCCGGAATGTTCGTTACAGTTCAAATTGGCATACTTTCGCAGTTTGTCAAGTTTAGTCCCTGTAAGCGAATTAACTTGTTTTTGCCATACCAAAGCCTTCAAAACTTATTTCTAAGTTATGTAAAGGTTATTTAAGGTATGTTAAGTGTATGATGGTCTCCCGGAGTATTTGTCGCATTAAACTGAGTACGTTTATGCACCAGTTTGCGTATAATTCTCCAGAAAGCGTTGTAGAGTATGAAATTGAACAAGAATTGATATGTGCAAAGCATACACATATTTATACAAATCCCAAGTATGAAATACAATATTTCCTTGGTTTGGCATTTGTTTGATGGTTGGAGTGACACAGGTGTCACAGTCTCCCCTACTTTAGGAAATTTCGTCCCGAAATTTAATTCTAGAGGAAACTCGTGAGGACAGCTGTGAAGGTTTCGCCTTATAATAGATCCATTGAACCCTTAGGTAAAACCCTGGGCCATGTTAGGATTCTTAGCGAATTTGTTAACCCTCATAGTGAATTCCTTGAAATAGTAAAACATGAAATTTTGAACTACTGATTGACGAACGTTTCTTATGAAGGCTTATCATAGGAAAACTTGGTGTGTGATTGAGATCAGAATTGGGGGAGTGTGAGAATAAATGACATTGGTCGAGGTCCGAGACTTCTCCCGTATCATTATTCTTGTCACTAGGTCTTAACACATGATGAAACTTCCTGTGGTTCCTGTGCACTGAATTCCATAATTATGTAGGCCTCCATAATTACGTAATTCCTTGCACAGTCCGCACAGTCCATTTCATAATCCGTAGGAAAAATTACTTGAATAAATATGAAGCGATTTGACTAGACCACCAAAGGATCCTTTTAATTCGATCAACGAACGATCTTTTTAACTAGATCAACACATGATCTTCTTAACTAGACCGTCGTATGATCTCTTTAAATAGACCGCTTAAGGGATCATTTTTATATCATCACATGATATTTCTAATCAGATTTTTAAAATCAATCTGTTTAAGCAGACCTTTCAAGAGGTCCAATTATAGAATAATACTTTATAACCCGAGGGACTTAACTACACTGTTGAAATCCATTAAGGGTTTAAGATAGTATCTTTGGATATCCCATTATGAATCTCTCGTATGAAGATATGAAAGATTCTATGAGGATTTGGATGGATCACATACAACCACAAAACATGTAAGAAAATACATAAGCACAAATTTAGTTAACTTGATTCTTTATTTTGTTATCCTTAGGTATGGATATTAAGGCACACTAGGAATCCAACCTATGGATTTCATTTGGCACTTTAACGATTTATGAAGATCTATCTATAAAGATAGAGGGATTCTCAATAAGTGTTTGACTTTGTTTCTTAAAAGAAACGAGAGTTTAAGGTTCTTGGGGAGATCACAAGTGATCATAATATGACAGAACCATACGAGTAGTTTGTCGTTGGGCTGACATCATAAAGTTGCATCAAGCATTCACACAAACGCATAAATTTTGCAGAAATAAAAACAACAAATCTTTATTTATGTGGCAACGGATTTGTCTTGAAGTGTCAAAAGATAGCAACTAAGGAAATACAAAACACTAATTGTTCACTGCTGCATCATTGTTCATGTTTGCCTCATTGATGTTGAACACTCGTCCACGCGCTGGAGGTATGTTAACAAGCCTTGGGCAATTGTTCCTGTAGTGGGTAAGGTCACCACAGTTATAACATGACCCTGGGGGGAACCGTGCTTGAACAGCAGCAGGGTTTGCAGCAGCTTGATTTGCATAACGACAAACATTGATCAAATGTCCCAACCGCCCACAGTGGGTACATTTGTGACACTGCTCTTGCTCTAGATGATGACGGTTGCATTTGTTGCACAACGGTGCAGTACCAACATAGTTTTGTCTTTTACGAGGTTGTGTTGGCTGGTTTGGTGCAACTTGTTTGTCTTGAGCAGTTACAGCGTAGCTTTGAGAGGCTTTGCGCTTTTTCTTCTTGGACACCTCAGCACTTTCTTCCTTTGGTTCCACATGAGCAGTCTTGTCAGATGGTCTTAGGTCGCCCTTCCGAAACAGCTTGCGCTTCCTGATTTGGGATTCAGTCGGAGTGGCAGCAAATTCAATGGCTTGTCTGACAGTAGTAGGGTTGCTGCCAATAACGATGTCCTGAACTACGTCAGGAAGCCCATCAATGTATTTCTCAATCGCCTTATCCAGAGGCGTAACCATAGTAGGGCATAACAAGCTCAATTCCTCATATCGATCAGTATAGGCTCGATGTTCCCCACTGTCTTGCTTTAAATCATCAAATTCCCTTTCTAGAGCCCTAAGCTCATGACGAGGACAGAACTCCTTCATCATAAGAGCCCTAAGCTCGGCCCAAGTCTGTGCTAATGCAACCTCTGCACCGCGGTCTCTCATAACCCCGTTCCACCATGTAAGAGCCCTCTTCTGAAACACACTCGAAGAAAACTCGACCTTGCGATTTTCAGGACACTGAACGTGACGGAAAGTATTCTCAATGCTCTCGAACCATTGAAGAAGCCCAGTTGCTCCCTCAGAACCATTGAACTTGAGCGGTTTAGCTGAGTTAAAAATCTTGAAATTGCATGGAGCATTGTTGTTGTTGATGGCTTGAGTTATTTGAGCATAAAGAATTGGGAAGGCAGCAGCCATTTGTTGCGCGATGATTTCCGCCAGTTCGGCATTCGCCATCTGATTGTCGCGTCGAGGAGGCATTCTAAAAGAGGAAACATGAGAGGAAACGAGTGAGAGAATTAGACGAAAAGAATGAGATGGAACAAATCTGATGAAAGCAAGGATAGTGGCCGTCTGTCTGTTACTACAAAGCAACACACGACCTGGTGATTAATCAAAGCAAATAGGTCAAAAATAATGTATCGCGAAGACATGCTCGCCTATAAGTGGACACTCACCCCAAGAGTTCCCAGGTAAGAGTGACTGGTCCGATTATGTGGATTTGTACGAACACTCTAGCCTTAGACAGAAAACTCAGGGTACAGGCACCCACCCTTCCAGTTTGCATGTGTTCACAATATTTAGACCAACTTTGACGAGAGTTTTGAAAATTCAAAGGGGTTCAAAACCTTATAACAGAGGGTTCAAAACCTAGTAATCAATCATCCTAGAACAGATGATTAGTTTTCAAAGCGGTTTTGAAATTTATGTTCTTGTTGCGGTCGTCGCCTAAGGATAGGTGACGGTGTTGTTTTATGACTAAACGCAAGTAAACTCGCGTTAGGGTCCTAGGAAGGTTATAGACTAGGTCAAAGCATTACTAATAACCTAATTCCCTATAACCATGAGCTCTGATACCAACTTTTCTGTCACACCCCGACCACGTGGTACAACAAAACGTGGCGGAAACGTCGGGGAGTGTTGTAACAGAATCATTGTTTCATAACACATGGAAATTTAAATATTGTTTTATTGATTAAATGAACTCGTTGTTCTATTACAATCACATAAGTACAACTATGATCTTCCAAGTTTTAAAGTTGCTAAGGCACGAGTCCATCCTAAATGTAGCATGCATCAACAATCATCTCAAGACAGCACCTGAAACATGTGTAAAAATAGGTACGTCAGCATAAAAATGCCTGTGAGATACATAGGTTTTGTGAAAACGGAGTTCATGACTTATGTTTGAGAATATGTTTAGTCATGAACTTTGTAAGTTTGCTTTGTCTTGTAAATCATTTGAAAAACGATAGGATCAGATGATATGTATAAATAAGAGAATAATGTAGGGTTAACTGAATAACCATGTAAAATGAGTTTGTATAAGTTAAGTTGTTTGAAAAACAATGTTTTAATAAAACGTTTATGGTATATATAAAATATACCTTGGTTTTAAGAAAGTTGAATAAGTAATATATTAAAATATATTTCAGTTCCAATATTGTTAACTCAAGTGTGCTAAATAACGCCACGGTATGTAATGCAATGAAAACACTTATATATAAGAAGTACCAGCGGCGTATCTACCATGTTTTCATCACATTACACTCGTTCCGTTATCTAAACACTAACCAAAACCAAATCGTTTGATAGATAGTATATTAAATATACTTTAGTTGTTCAAAATAATAGTTTTCAGTAGTATATTACAAGTATACCTTGGATTTATAAATAACATATTAAACCATGTTTTAGTTTTGTAACTAACATATCAGTATATGCTTTGGATGTAATAAATAACATATTAAACTATGTTTTAGTTATGTAAGTAACATATCACAATATGCTTTGGATGATTACAAAATATATGTTGGTTCTGTACAATACCACACATGAGAGTATATCAAACTATACTTTTTGGGAGTATATCAAAATATACTTTAAAGGTGCGATTTAAGAATTCATTCAGACCTGGTGCATCAAACTACACCTTTGAGACTATAAGGATACCACAAAGGAAATCCCTATTTGGATGGAGAAACAAATTGGTTTCAGACATTCCATGACAACAGGAATGGGGTGTCTAGTCCTATAGCGCTATATCATACTACCAATCGGTCTGGTGAACAAAATAAGTACTATTCCAACAATTACTTTTGTAATTTTTGAGAAATCAGTGTTTAAACCATAGATAGTCATTTAGTTTGTCAAAAGATAAATACTATCATGTATAATCAATTATACTTTGAAATCATGAAAATAACAGATAGGTACACATGCTTCACCCCAAAACAGTTCAGAAAACAGTAAAAGAGGGGAACTATGTACTCACCTGAGATTGCTTTGAGTTCCTTGTATAACAACCAGATAATGCTAAAGATCACGGGATATCAAACGGCACCTAATAGGTAGCTATGTTAATATACCGGACCAAATCGGAAGGATCGGACAGTATGCGGGTTCGTAAACCAAACGAGTATGGAGACTCGTGTAATATGGCTTAGCAAAGCCTACATACTAAAATGAAACCTGATCTAAGTGCTTACGGTCCATCACGACCCGTTTAGGTAGCTTATGCTACCCTAACGCGTCGTTCGCGTGGAACGCGTTCGGAACGCCTAACATTGCGACCACACGGTATAACCTCGAAAGGTTATAGCTATGGTCACCAAATGTGTTTGGTCGGGTCCTAATGACCGACCAAATGGGTCGGGTTTGAAAGTATAAGCGATGGTTTAAATCGCTTACCTTACGACCCTATATAAGCACTAAACTAAAAGTGACGAGCTAAGCATGTTAGAACATGCTTAACTAAGTTTAGAAACAGGTTTGGCATCAAAACAAACGGCTTTGATGCCCACGAGTAGTTTGGTTACAAAATACGCAAGAATGCGCATTTTGGCCGAAACTACGACTCGTCACTGAGCCTAGATAACGTGGTAATCAGTAGGTATGGTCACTATGGACCATAACCATCGTGATCACGCTCACGTTATGAAGTTCCATGAACTTCACATTGACCAAAAGCTGGTCAATGCAGAAAGTCAACAAAACGTTGACTTTCGGACTCGAAAAGCGAATAAAAGAGCGAAAGAAGACTTACGGAGGGTCCCCGAGTGCTAATCAAGACCAAATAGCTCAGGTATGAAAAAATGGTTTCAACTTAGAGCTCTAAGATCTGATTTTGTGAATTTTACACTAAGGGGGGGGGGTATTTATAGGAAAAGTGGAACCGTTAGGATCGTTTTATCGAATATCGTGCCTTGATCTCGTGCGTACATGTGTCCAAGTGGATAAGTTCAGTGAACTTGACCCTTGGCTCTTCGTTGGGTGAAAAGGCATCGCCCCTTGATCGAACGAAAGGCCAGATTCTGCATTAAATGCAAAATCTTCTGTCAGACATGTTCACGCGGCCCGCCTAAGGATTTGGCAAATCCTTACGCGCCCCGCCTAAGGTTCCCAGACCAGAATTTTCAATTTTGGTCCCTGCACTTCAGAAACACGTATTTTGGCCCATTTTTGGCACGTTTAAGCCCCGTTAACCTCATTTCAAGGCTCTAAGATGAAGTTAAAGTGTAGGGGACTTGAAATATGCTCAAAAATATTCCGGATGTCGGTTCGTTTGGCCGTACGATCGCGATGTTCGCTTAATTACGACGGAATGCGCATAAGCGCGAAAGATGATCCAAATGACGCGACGAATGGATTTTTCTCATGCCAAACACTAAGGCATAATATTATAATGCTTACATAAATTTTCGGATGTCCGGATGTATTCAGAACGTAGGTTATGCGCGAAAGTGCAAACTTGTGCACTTTTTGACACTTTTAGCCCCTGAATGATCCAAAAGTTTGTTTTAGCATACCAAACCCCTCAAAGCCTATTTCTAAGCTATGTAAAGGATATATATGGTATGTTTAACTTATGGACATGTTCCGGAATGTTCGTTACAGTTCAAATTGGCATACTTTCGCAGTTTGTCAAGTTTAGTCCCTGTAAGCGAATTAACTTGTTTTTGCCATACCAAAGCCTTCAAAACTTATTTCTAAGTTATGTAAAGGTTATTTAAGGTATGTTAAGTGTATGATGGTCTCCCGGAGTATTTGTCGCATTAAACTGAGTACGTTTATGCACCAGTTTGCGTATAATTCTCCAGAAAGCGTTGTAGAGTATGAAATTGAACAAGAATTGATATGTGCAAAGCATACACATATTTATACAAATCCCAAGTATGAAATACAATATTTCCTTGGTTTGGCATTTGTTTGATGGTTGGAGTGACACAGGTGTCACAAATTTCGTCCCGAAATTTAGCACGTAGTTACTGAGGAAGCTAGTTAGGTTGCGTGGTTTCCTGGTTTTTCTTGGGGTATCACATCGTCCCCATGTTGGTTTGGAATTTCGTCCCAAAATTCCGCAGAACGATAGGAATGAGGTCGATAGAAAAGGTCTGATCAGCAAGAACAAGATTGCAACCCTAAACTATGTGTGTGGCCTCTAGACTTTTACCGTTTGCTAGTTCTACTATGTGTGTGGTGTTCAAAAGTGTTGGTGTGCGCTTAAGCATTTGACTAACTTTTAAAGACACGAAACTAGTATCGGCACCCGAATTAAATAAAACAGTAACATAAAAGTCGTCAAGTAGGAACTCACCCTGACCGATCACGAAGGCACGTCCCCTAGCACCATTGCCGTCGTTGTTACCCCCATTGTTGTTCCCATTTCCTTGGTTGTTGTTGTTCTGATTCTGATTCAGCTGGGGGCAGTCTCTTTTGAAATGGTCTTCAGCACCACACTGAAAGCATCCTTTGTTGTTACCCTGCTGCTGCTGTTGCTGGTTCTGTGGAGCTGGTGGTTGTTGCTGATGGTTCTGATTCGCAGGTCGTGAGCTCCTGCAATCCTTAGCTTCATGACCCATCTTGAGATACCTCTGACAACGTCCCTTGTTGCACTGACCATTGTGATGCCGGTTGCATGTATTGCACTTCGGGAGGTTTTCTCGATATCCACCCTGCCTTTGACTACCAGAAGATTGCTGACCAGGGCTCTGATAGTCATCAATCTTTCGCTGCTGTGCCTGGGACTGAACTGAAGTCGAACCCTTGCTGGAGGCTCCATCCCATTTTCGCTTGTTGTAGGATCGGTTTCTTGACCCAAACGAGTCAATCAGAAGAGCTCTAATCCATTTCAGAGGCGGAAACTAAGAAACGGACATGAAAAACAGCTTGTTTCACTTAAATTTGCCTTGTATATTGATTTCAAAGCGATTACAATGACTCGACACTTCGGCAGCACTTCGTTGGAAACCGAAAGAACACACCCCTGATTTAGCTCCAAATGACCCTTTATATAGGGATTCTGATTTAGCTCAAAATGACAAGGTGTCATTTCGAGCGGAATCAGACATTAAGCCTTTCGAGTGGAATCAGAAGTTTATGTGATTTAACTCGAAATGACAAGGTGTCATTTCGAGCGGAATTAGGATTTTATGTGATTTAGCTTGAAATGACAAGGTGTCATTTCGAGCGGAATCAGGATTTTATGTGATTTAGCTCGAAATGACAAGGTGTCATTTCGAGCGGAATCACCCCTAAAAATCACTATCTCGTTTTTCATGCCCTGATCTAATACATTCTATACAAGACTCGATACAAGATGAAGTCGACAGATGTATGCACCAACAGACTCCCCCTCAGATGTTGATGAGTCTTCAGTGTCGAGTCTTCTCATCTTCAGTCTTTATCAGTCTTCGGGCTTTTCTTGCTCTTGACTCGCTCTATCTTCTCCTGAATATCAGCACCAACAGATAACTTCCCAAACTCTCTCTAACAGACTCCTCCTCAAAACATGCTTGAATCATAGACTGACTTTTACAGAATCAGGATCGCAATCTGGCTCGCTACTCTCAATCAGAATCCAGGCTTTCCTGCAAATCCTCTACCCAAAACATAAGTTTCATAAAAATAAGATACAACAAATTATGACATTACTAATGATCACTAGTAAACATATCATTCATTTTCAGAACACTTTTCTATCTTTAGACTCCTTTTTTTACTTAAAAACTTTTCAATCACATTCTCCCAAACCTGTTCATCATGTTCAGCACTCGGAATTTTGAAAAATCAGCTCTTTAATATCAGATGTCGAAAATCTTTTTGGATTTTTCAAAATTTTTGCTAAAACACACTGAAAATCTTTTTGGAATTTTATGAAATAACCAAAATGAAATGCAGTAAAGAAATATTTACATACAATATTTTTGTGAGTTTGTGTAAGAGGATTATATCAGTTTCTGAGACAAATCACCAACACCGTTAAGCTTTAATCATTTTAAGTTTTAAACGATTCACTTAGATTGTCAGTATACTGATCCACTTAAATTTTCACACAAAGTTCAACTGTTTTGAGATACGAAATTAGTGTTTTAGAGACTTAAACTTATTCGCGTGTCGCACCTCAGAATATACTCCCGTATCCAGATCCCAATATTCAGTCTTACAGGTGAGTATACCTAGATGATATCTGTAAGGGGTTAGGTGCGAAACCGTGAGAGCACAGTTCAGAACTTCCGTTCAGCAGAGAGATGACGGCTCGACTTTTGGTGGGTCCCCTTTAGAGGATCTTTTTGACAACAGCAATGACTATCAATTTTATTGTTTCATCGATTTGCTGAGGGCGGCGCTTTTTCAAGCATTTGCGGAAAGTATTATACGGGGACTAGGTCAGTATTTCCATACAGCAGAAGTCCCGGGATAATATCCAAGATATCACTAAGCATAAAGACCTAGTATCTCAGAAAGAGGGGTCCTTCAAACAAGATTTCGGGGGTTACCCATATATCCGAGAGATGTTACCTACAAAATAAGCAAGTTTGAAATTAAGGTTTATATCTCGTCACAATCTATTAAATGTGCAAAAACCTACTGACACATCATCAGTGAGACTGTTGATCACTATTTAACTTTCCAATTCTTTAGCATGTCGTGATTGTTGTCACACCCCGACCATGTAAAACAACAAATCGTGGCAGAAACGTCGAGGAGTGTTGTAACAGAATCATTGTTTCACAACCATGGATCAAATAGTTTTGTTTTATTTAATTTATTGAACTCAATGTTTTGGTACAATTCAGATAAATACAAATAATTGTTTCTCAGTTTTAAAGTCGCTAAGGCACAAGTCCATCCTATGTGTAGCATGCATCAACAATCATCACAAAGCAGTACCTGAAACATATATGAAAATAGGTACGTCAGCATAAAAATGCCTGTGAGTAACATAGGATTTTATGAATTAGATTCATGGCTTTGGATAAAGGAGGAAAAGGTTTTATGTTTTCAAAATAGCCATGAATCCAATGTAAAAAGTTTTGTTTCTGAAAACATGTCGTTTTGTAAAAGGGTTTATCGTATATACAAAATATACTTTGGTTTTGGAAAGTTTGTATAAATAGTATAACAAAGTATACTTTAGTTTTGAAATAGTTAATAGGTAGTATATCGAAATATACTTTAGTAATTAAAATATTAGATTTGGTAGTATATCTCAAGTATACTTTAGTTTAAGGATAAAAGTATTGGTAGTATATCAAATTATACTTCGGTTTAAAAATAGCATATCAAATATGCTTTGGTTTAAAAATAGCATATCAGTTATGCTTTGGTAGTATATCAAATTATACTTTAGTTTATGAAATAACAAAGTGGGTAGTATATCAAACTATACTTTGGTAAACAGTAGCATATCAAACTATGCTTTGGGAAATAACAAAGTAGTATGTTAAAACATATGTTGGATTTTGTACTTAGTATATCAAAATATACTTTGGTAGATCACATTTGAGAGTACATCAAACTGTACTTTTGTAGTATATCAACATATACAAAAAGAGTGTGATTTGGTATTCAATCATGCCTTAGTGTATCAAACTACACTTTGGAGACTATAGAAACACCACAAAGGCAATTTCTATTTGGTTAAAATTTGGTTTCTGACATTCCATACAACAGGAATGGGGTGTCTAGTCCTATAGCGCTATATCATACTACCAATCGGCTGGGTGAATGTATAAAAATTGTACAATCCAACAATTTGTTTATTAAGTTTTGGAAAATCAGTGTTTAAACCATAGGTAATTGTTTAATTTGTCAAAAGAATATGTATTAAGCATGTGTAATCATATAGTTTAAAATCAGGAAAATAACAGATAGGCATATATGTTTCACCCCAAAACAATTGAAAACAGTAAAAGAGGGGACTATGTACTCACTTGAGATTGCAAGTATCCTTGATTAAGTGTCCTAACAAAGCTCGGGAAATCAAGGAATCAAGTGGCACCTAGTATGGATCACTATGTTAAACAATCGGATCCTAAATCGGAAGATAGGATAGAATGAAGTTCTATAAATCAAATGAGTATTGCAACTCATATGGCATGATTTAATAGACCTAACATTCTGATTTGGAAGTTTACCTAAGTGCTTTTGACCCGTTTCGACCCATTATGGTAGTATAAGCCACTATAATGCGTCGTTTGCGTAAAACTTATGTTCAGATGGTTAACTATGTGCTATGTCAAGTCTTACATGCCCAATTATCCCTAAACATGTTACTAATTCAGATTATATGTCAAAAATATGTTCACATAATCAAAATATGGATTTTAGCTTCAAAAGGGCATTTTGGTCATTTCCTATGGGCATACAAGCTAACTAGCTTACGACTAACCAATCCTATGTGATCATAAGGTATAACCTCAGTGGTTATTCCCTATGCAACTATGATCACTAACTAAGCTTGGTCGGATCTTAAAGATCGACCAAATGGGTCGGGTTCGAAAGGCTAAGCAGTTGTTTAGACCGCTTACCTTGCGACCCTAAACAAGCACTAAACTAATAGTGTCGAGTTAAACATGTCAAAACATGTCTAACCTACTAATTTGGTATCAAAACAAAGCGTTTTGATACCCTAAAGTAGTTCCGTTGCAAAATGCGTGTTAAAACGCATTTTGACCGAAACTTTGACTCGACACTACAACTAGTTAACATGGTAATCAGCGGCTATAATCACGAAGGATTATAACTATCGTGATTACAATCACGTTTCAAAGTTCAATTGAACTTTGACTTGACCAATTGATGGTCAAAACCGAAAGTCAAACTGTCGGCCAAACGTTTGACTTTCTGCACAAATTAAGGAAAAAGCCAATAAAATAATGAAAGAAGCTCACTAAGGGTCCTTGCTATCTTTTCAACAAGAAGACAAAGTCCCAATTCAGCTTAGGAGAGCTCCAAAGCAGATGTGAAGGAGAGAAAGAAGGAATGAGCAATGAACAAGTGAATGGAGTGGCCTATTTATACTTGTTGGTGATCAACAAGATCATGACAAGTGGTTTGTTTAGCCATTAAGCAATGAATCACAACCATACAAGTGTAATTGACAGCTATACTTTGCTTGGAGAGGTGCTAACTTGGTCACCACACAAAGGAATTGCAAGAAAGGTCCCTGAATTATCAAACTGATGCTGAAAACAATGTTTCTGCCCAGATGTGATGGTCGCGTAGCGTGACCATAAAGCCTTATGGTCGTCGCGCTACGGCGACGGTGTAGGCTGAACTTTCAAAGTTTGGCAGAAATGGTCCCTGCACGTGTTTAAAGCCTTTTTCGATGCGTTTAAACCCCTTTAACCTCATTTCAAGGCTCTAAAATGAAGTTAAAGTATAGGGGATTCAAAACATGCTCAAAAATATCTCGGATGTCGGTTCGTTTGATCGTACAATCGCGTTGTTCGGTTAATTACGACGGAAGTCGTAACGAACGCAAAATCGATCCAAATTAAGCGACGAATGGAATTTTTGCATGCCGATCACTAAAATAAAAATATTTTAGTGTGTACAAAAATTTTGGATGTCCAGATGTGTCCAGAACGTAAGATATGCGCGAAAATGCAAACTTATGCCATTTTTGACACTTTTAGTCCCTGTAAGATCATATAAGCATGTTTTCGCACACCGAACCTATTAAAGCTTATTTCTAAGCTATGTTTAGGTTATATATGGTATGTTTAGCTTATGATCAAGTTCCGGACTATTCGTTACCTTACGAATCGGTATAGTTTCGCAGTTTGACGCAAATAGTCCCTGCGATCGAATAAACTTGTTTTTGCCATACCAAACCTTCCAAAACTTATTTCTAAGTTATGTAAAGGTCATTTAAAGTATGTTAAGCCTATTTCACTATTCCGGAGTGTTTGTCGCGCTAAACTGATTACGTTTACGCACCAGTGCGCGTATAACTTTCCAGAAAGCGATTTAAAGCTCGGAATTGAACAAGAATTGATATGTGCAAAGGATACACATATTTATACAAATCCCAGGTATGAAACACAATGTTTCATAGGTTTGGCATTTGTTTGGTGTTCGTGGTGACACAGGTGTCACAGTCTCCCCTACTTTAGGAAATTTCGTCCCGAAATTTAATTCTAGAGGAAACTTGTGAAGACAACTGTGATCGTTTCGCTTTCGAATGAATCCTCCGTTTCCCAAGTAAAACTCTAGGTCACGTTTTGATTCTTAGCGAATCTGTTAACTGCCAAAATGTCGTTGTTGTAGTAACAAAAACATGGGGTTTTGAGCAACGGATAGGAGAATGTTTCCTATGAAGACTATTATAGGAAACTTGTGTGTGCTCGAAATCAGAGTCGGAGATTGCAAAATAGAATGGCATTGGTCAAGGTCCAGGACTTCTAGTAATTTAAATAACGCTACTTTCGCAATGTAATAAGGAACACTTATATATAGGAAGTACCAGCGGCGTATCCACCATGCCCTTTTACATTGCTCCCGTCTCGTTATTCTCATCACTATAGGTCTTAACACATGACAAAACTTGTTGTGGTTTCTGTGCACTGAATTCCATAATTACGTATGCATCCATAATTACGTAATTCCTTGCACAGTCTGCACAGTTCATCTCATAATGTGTAGGGTAAAATCAAACAAACATGAAATGACTTGACTAGATCACCAAGGGATCTTTTTAATTAAATCAACTAACGATCTTTTTAACTAGATCAACACATGATCTCCTTATCTAGATCGTCGTATGATCTTTTTAAATAGACCATTTAAGGGATCTTTATAACTCGGAACCAAATAATCGTTTTGAATCAGCACTTTGGAATCCAAGGTTCTTACTATTTGCATAGAAGCCCCTTAAGGATTTAAGACAGTACTTTGAGTATCCTTCTGAGAATCTAACATATGAAAATACGGAAGATTCCACCAGGACTTAGATAACGAGCTTTGGAGTTACACATAAACACAAAATCACCAAATTATGTATTCGTTAATTTAATTATTAGCTCGTTTGTGAATTTGAAGTACTCTAGAAATCCAATCACGGACTTCAATTAGTACTTTAAAATATCCTCAAGAATCTAACTATGAAGATAGGAAGATCTTATAAGGATTTGGAATTTGTTTCTGTCGTGTTATAACATTCGTATTAGGATAAATAAAGAATCCAATTAAGGACTTACGACAGTACCTTTATCAAATCAAAGATTTGAAATGGTACTTCAAGTATCTGATTAAGAATTGCACCTGTACTTTGTTTCTTAAAAAAAAAAACTAGTACTTAGGATTTTTGGGGAGATCACAAATGATCATAGAATAAAGGAATCACACGAGAAGTTTGTTCTGAAAAGAACATGGTTCTTTGGTGTCGATATTGTAGGGGTATGTCAACACACACACAATCGTATCAGTTTTGGAAATAAAATTGGAACAACCATTTTGTTTATAGTAACTGAATTGTCTCAAATGTCAAAAGATAACAAACGAAGGAAATACAAAAGTCTAATTGTTCACTACTGCATTGTCATTTGCATTTGCCTCGTTTATGTTAAATACTCGTCTGCGTGCTGGATTTGCATTAGCAAGTCTTGGGCAATTGTTCCGGTAGTGAGTAAGATCACCACAGTTATAGCACGATCCAGGTGGAAACTGTGCTCGAACAACAGCAGGATTTGCAGTATTTTGGTTTTGGATAACATGACGGCAGGTTTCGACCAAATGTCCCAATCGCCCACAGTGGGTACACTTGAGACACGGTGTTTGATTCACATGATGACGGTTGCATTTGTTGCACAAGGGTGCAGTACCAATATAGTTCTTCCTAGCACGAGGCTGTGCTGGCTGATTTAGTGCAACCTGATCATTCTGAGCGACCACTGCGAAGTTTTGTGAAGCCTTACGCTTCTTCGACTTCTTAGAGGACTCGGTCTGTTTATCCTTTGGTTTATCTTGTGCTGTCTTGTCAGATGGTCTCGGATCGCCTTTTCGGAAAAGCTTACCCTTCCTGATTTGAGATTCAGTCAGGGTGGCTGATAGTTCAATGGCTTGTCTGACGGTAGTAGGGTTGCTACCAGTAACAATATCCTGAACTGGATCAGGAAGGCCATCGATGTATCTTTCAATTGCCTTATCCAAGGGCGTAACCATGGTAGGACATAACAGACTCAATTCCTCGTAACGATCAGTGTAGACTCGATGTTCACCGCTGTCTTGTTTGAGATCATCAAATTCCCGTTCCAAAGCCCTAAGCTCATGACGAGGACAGAATTCCTTCATCATTAGAGCCCGAAGCTCTTCCCAGGTTTGCGCCATTGCTACATCGGCACCTCGATCCCTCATTATTCCATTCCACCATGTGAGTGCTCTTTTCTGGAATACACTCGACGCAAACTCAACTTTTCGCTCGTTTGGGCATTGCACATGACGAAATGTGCTTTCAAGACTCTCAAACCACTGTAGGAGTCCCGTGGCCCCTTCAGACCCAGTAAATGTGAGTGGCTTAGCTGAGTTGAATGTCTTAAAGGTGCACTGAACATTGTTATTGTTATTGTTTGCCTGATTTATCTGGGCGATAAGGTTCGGGAGTACAGCAGCGAATTGCTGAGCGATTAAGGCTGCCAAAGCGGCATCCTGAGCTTGATCACGTCGAGGAGGCATATTCTAAAAGAGCAAAGAAACACGAGGGAAAAACAAGTGAGATGTCATTGGATATTCAAAACTAGATGTTAAGAATATCGACAAGGCATAAGGATTGTGACCATTTGTTCGTTACTTAAAACAAACAAACGACACTGTGACAAATCAAAGTAAATGGGTCAACATAATGTATCACTGAAGACATGCTCGCCTATAAGTGAACACTCACCCCAAGAGTTCCCAGGTAAGAGTGACTGGTCCGATACTGCGGATTTGTACGAACACTCTAGCCTTAGACAGAAAACTCAGGGTACAGGCATTCACCCTTCCAGTTTGCATGTGTTCACATTATTTAGACCCAAACTTTGACGAGATTTTAAAAACACCAAAGGCTTAAAAGCCTAAAAACAAATCATCTAAGGATAGATGACTTCTTGTGATGTTTTGAAAAATTTTGACTCGAGAGAACGAATTGTGTTTTGTTTTTGTTAATCACCTAAGGATAGGTGAAGTGTATTGTTTTAAGACTAAACACAAGATACTTGTGTTAGGGTCCTAGGAAGGTTATAGTCTAGGTCAAAGCATTACTAATAACCTAATTCCCTATAACCATTGGCTCTGATACCAACTTTTCTGTCACACCCCGACCACGTAAAACAACAAATCGTGGCGGAAACGTCGGGGAGTGTTGTAACAGAATCATTGTTTCACAACCATGGATCAAATAGTTTTGTTTTATTTAATTTATTGAACTCAATGTTTTGGTACAATTCAGATAAATACAAATAATTGTTTCTCAGTTTTAAAGTCGCTAAGGCACAAGTCCATCCTATGTGTAGCATGCATCAACAATCATCACAAAGCAGTACCTGAAACATATATGAAAATAGGTACGTCAGCATAAAAATGCCTGTGAGTAACATAGGATTTTATGAATTAGATTCATGGCTTTGGATAAAGGAGGAAAAGGTTTTATGTTTTCAAAATAGCCATTAATCCAATGTAAAAAGTTTTGTTTCTGAAAACGTGTCGTTTTGTAAAAGGGTTTATCGTATATACAAAATATACTTTGGGTTTGGAAAGTTTGTATAAATAGTATAACAAAGTATACTTTAGTTTTGAAATAGTTAATAGGTAGTATATCGAAATATACTTTAGTAATTAAAATATTAGATTTGGTAGTATATCTCAAGTATACTTTAGTTTAAGGATAAAAGTATTGGTAGTATATCAAATTATACTTCGGTTTGAAAATAGCATATCAAATATGCTTTGGTTTAAAAATAGCATATCAGTTATGCTTTGGTAGTATATCAAATTATACTTTAGTTTATGAAATAACAAAGTGGGTAGTATATCAAACTATACTTTGGTAAACAGTAGCATATCAAACTATGCTTTGGGAAATAACAAAGTAGTATGTTAAAACATATGTTGGATTTTGTACTTAGTATATCAAAATATACTTTGGTAGATCACATTTGAGAGTACATCAAACTGTACTTTTGTAGTATATCAACATATACAAAAAGAGTGTGATTTGGTATTCAATCATGCCTTAGTGTATCAAACTACACTTTGGAGACTATAGAAACACCACAAAGGCAATTTCTATTTGGTTAAAATTTGGTTTCTGACATTCCATACAACAGGAATGGGGTGTCTAGTCCTATAGCGCTATATCATACTACCAATCGGCTGGGTGAATGTATAAAAATGGTACAATCCAACAATTTGTTTATTAAGTTTTGGAAAATCAGTGTTTAAACCATAGGTAATTGTTTAATTTGTCAAAAGAATATGTATTAAGCATGTGTAATCATATAGTTTAAAATCAGGAAAATAACAGATAGGCATATATGTTTCACCCCAAAACAATTGAAAACAGTAAAAGAGGGGACTATGTACTCACTTGAGATTGCAAGTATCCTTGATTAAGTGTCCTAACAAAGCTCGGGAAATCAAGGAATCAAGTGGCACCTAGTATGGATCACTATGTTAAACAATCGGATCCTAAATCGGAAGATAGGATAGAATGAAGTTCTATAAATCAAATGAGTATTGCAACTCATATGGCATGATTTAATAGACCTAACATTCTGATTTGGAAGTTTACCTAAGTGCTTTTGACCCGTTTCGACCCATTATGGTAGTATAAGCCACTATAATGCGTCGTTTGCGTAAAACTTATGTTCAGATGGTTAACTATGTGCTATGTCAAGTCTTACATGCCCAATTATCCCTAAACATGTTACTAATTCAGATTATATGTCAAAAATATGTTCACATAATCAAAATATGGATTTTAGCTTCAAAAGGGCATTTTGGTCATTTCCTATGGGCATACAAGCTAACTAGCATACGACTAACAAATCCTATGTGATCATAAGGTATAACCTCAGTGGTTATTCCCTATGCAACTATGATCACTAACTAAGCTTGGTCGGATCTTAAAGATCGACCAAATGGGTCGGGTTCAAAAGGCTAAGCGGTTGTTTAGACCGCTTACCTTGCGACCCTAAACAAGCACTAAACTAATAGTGTCGAGTTAAACATGTCAAAACATGTCTAACCTACTGATTTGGTATCAAAACAAAGCGTTTTGATACCCTAAAGTAGTTCCGTTGCAAAATGCGTGTTAAAACGCATTTTGACCGAAACTTTGACTCGACACTACAACTAGTTAACGTGGTAATCAGCGGCTATAATCACGAAGGATTATAACTATCGTGATTACAATCACGTTTCAAAGTTCAATTGAACTTTGACTTGACCAATTGATGGTCAAAACCGAAAGTCAAACTGTCGGCCAAACGTTTGACTTTCTGCACAAATTAAGGAAAAAGCCAATAAAAGAATGAAAGAAGCTCACTAAGGGTCCTTGCTATCTTTTCAACAAGAAGACAAAGTCCCAATTCAGCTTAGGAGAGCTCCAAAGCAGATGTGAAGGAGAGAAAGAAGGAATGAGCAATGAACAAGTGAATGGAGTGGCCTATTTATACTTGTTGGTGATCAACAAGATCATGACAAGTGGTTTGTTTAGCCATTAAGCAATGAATCACAACCATACAAGTGTAATTGACAGCTATACTTTGCTTGGAGAGGTGCTAACTTGGTCACCACACAAAGGAATTGCAAGAAAGGTCCCTGAATTATCAAACTGATGCTGAAAACAATGTTTCTGCCCAGATGTGATGGTCGCGTAGCGCGACCATAAAGCCTTATGGTCGTCGCGCTACGCGACGGTGTAGGCTGAACTTTCAAAGTTTGGCAGAAATGGTCCCTGCACGTGTTTAAAGCCTTTTTCGATGCGTTTAAACCCCTTTAACTCATTTCAAGGCTCTAAAATGAAGTTAAAGTATAGGGGACTCAAAACATGCTCAAAAATATCTCGGATGTCGGTTCGTTTGATCATACAATCGCGTTGTTCGGTTAATTACGACGGAAGTCGTAACGAACGCAAAATCGATCCAAATTAAGCGACGAATGGAATTTTTGCATGCCGATCACTAAAATAAAAATATTTTAGTGTGTACAAAAATTTTGGATGTCCAGATGTGTCCAGAACGTAAGATATGCGCGAAAATGCAAGCTTATGCCATTTTTGACACTTTTAGTCCCTGTAAGATCATATAAACATGTTTTCGCACACCGAACCTATCAAAGCTTATTTCTAAGCTATGTTTAGGTTATATATGGTATGTTTAGCTTATGATCAAGTTCCGGACTATTCGTTACCTTACGAATCGGTATAGTTTCGCAGTTTGACGCAAATAGTCCCTGCGATCGAATAAACTTGTTTTTGCCATACCAAACCTTCCAAAACTTATTTCTAAGTTATGTAAAGGTCATTTAAAGTATGTTAAGCCTATTTCACTATTCCGGAGTGTTTGTCGCGCTAAACTGATTACGTTTACGCACCAGTGCGCGTATAACTTTCCAGAAAGCGATTTAAAGCTCGGAATTGAACAAGAATTGATATGTGCAAAGGATACACATATTTATACAAATCCCAGGTATGAAACACAATGTTTCATAGGTTTGGCATTTGTTTGGTGTTCGTGGTGACACGGGTGTCACAATTGTCCACTGATGTACTATCATTTCCTCTTTTATACAACAAAAACTCATTTTTGATTTTATCATGTTTTTGGCTTTTTCAAATTTTCTAATGTTTTTGGATTTTCTATGAAATTTTACTCCCCCTAAAATGCAAACACATTTAAAGAAAAATTTGAAAACAAACTGTACAAACAAATTGACAACTGATATCAAATCACTTCAAATCGTCATCCACTCGGCATAAACAATCAGAACTCCCCCTCACAACAAACTATTTTCCCGTTGTGATTTCAAAACACTTAAGTTTGTTTTAATCAAATGGTTTTTCCGGAAAATTAGTTTTGCTGATTTTCAAACCACTTGTAGGTTAGGGGATAAACTCATCATTTGTTCTCCAAAATACCATTTGTAAGTATAGTCCAATCAAGTTCAACTTAATGACCTTGATTAACCACTTGTCAATGAAAACCTCTTTCAACCACTTACAGGTTCACTCACCAATCATAACTACTTGTAAATCAAAATATAACAATTTTAAAGATATCACTTGTAGATTTACCAAACAAACATTTCAAGTAAGATGCCGATTCCTGCTCCACTCTTACCAACTTGGGAGCTCCGGCAAGTCAGGTGTTTAATCAAACATAACGTCCACCCAAGCCTGACCAGCCTTGGGTGATTTTGGAACACATCTACCCACCAACATTTTGATTTGTAAAATTCTTTAGCACCCTTAACCTTCCTATCAACCATCTTCCCGAAAATATGTTTGACTTTCCCATTGAAAGCCTTCTCAACATTAAATTCTCCTTTATCAGCGAAGAATTGATTTGAGATTTCTACCTTTCCAACTTTCGACTTCCAATTTTCCTTTGACAATGGAGGAAAATTCTCATCGTTCACCTCAGGAACGGAATTCACAATCTTTTTCTCAACAAATGATTCCTCTGATTGTATGGAATCAGATTCATTGTCAGAACCACTATCTGTTTTTACAACCCATTTTTGTTTACTCAAATCACCTCTTCTTTTGTAAAATCGTTTTGAACTTTCTCCTTCCTCAGAAGTAGACTCTCCAAACTTTTTAAGAATTTTCACAGGTTGTTCTTTCTTATCAACACAAGTCTTTTTCAAAACAGATTTAGAAGAAACTCCCTGTTTTTGGTAGTTGGTCTTGGGGCAATTCCAAGCTATGTGTCCAACTTCCTGGCATTTGAAACAGGTTCTTCTGTCAACTCTTTCAGCAAAATTTCTCACATTCTTCTTTACTTCAGCAAGAAACTCTTGATTCGACTGCTTCCAGAATGGTTTCTTCTGTTCATCCTCTGAACTTCCTCCTGAAACAAATTTTTGTTTTTGGTTTGTAAGTTTTCTGATTTTTATAATTTTCTGATGAATTAAAACCAAGACCTTTCTTTTTGAGATTACCATTATGGTTTGATTTCTTTTGGAAATTATAACCACAACCGTAACCCATTTTCTTGTTTACTCTTTGTTGAATCCTTGAAGTGTAAGGATTAGGTTTTGCAGAAAGATTTAAATATTTTATTTCAGAAATATTAATTTCTGTTAATTTGAAAACCTGTTTGATCATTTCAGATTTACACTTCTTATTGGAAATTCCTCATCAGAATATAATTTGTCTGAATCATTTAATGTATATGCTACTTTGATTGATCCGTCATTCAAATTAGATTTTGATAACCGGAATTCTTTATTGTAAACCCTTTTAACCGGTGAACTCGGACTCTTCTCAGACGAACTCGAACTATCTTACTTAGACTCCGACTTTGACTCTTCATCCATATCCAACACCTGATCGACAACTCTCTTAACTAACTCAGACTCATGATCAGTGTCAGACGCTGTGAATGTGACATCAATATTGTCTGGTAATTCATCAGTGATTTCAGACTTTAATTTGATGTTTAGAGCCTTGTCTACTCGTTCCTCATTTGGTTACCGGTATCCTCTTCTTTTTCTTTCTTCTTGAAAGCTTCAAGACCTGCAACAGTAGGATAAACACGATCAATCAAATAATCACAAGTAGTATAACTCAAAAGTAATCTTTTAATCCTTTCACTTTCTATCTTCTCAATTTCCAGCTCCTTCTTCAGCTTAGCACAATCTTCGATGTAATCATTTATGACGCTTTGCTTTGTCATCAAAGTTGCACTCATTTTGTCGTTAGCTTTCTCAATTTCAGAATTTGTCTTTTTCAGGCTATCCACTGTCCTGTTCAACACATCGTACGACTCCTTCACATACTTCACATCAGACAGTAAATCTTCCTTAATCTTCTCTAAATCAGCAATCTTCTTGTTTTTCTCTTCACAAACTTTGCAAGATTTTGAACATTTCTCACAAGGCTTCGTGACTTCAACCACCTTTTCAACTTCGACAGTCTTTTCAACTTCAACAATCTTTTCTACTTCAACGATCTTTTCAACCACTTTCTCAACTTCTACAAGTTTTTCAATTTCGACAATTTTCTCCACTACTTTCTCTACTTCAACAATTTTTTTTCTATTGCATTCTCAGTAGTTGTTTCATCTTTTGTTTCTACAGCTTCAGTCTTCACCTTTTCATCAGCGAGTAACTTTGCTGCTTCTAGCTCTCTCTTCAACCAAGAGATCTTCTTCTGATTCAACATTTCAACTTTATCTGCATAGAAAAAATTAAAACTGTCAGGATCAATACTTTTCCTACATTTGTTCAGAAATTCTTCCTCATCATCAGTATCAACATCACTTCCTAGATCTGGAAATAGTTGAATTCTTTTCTGACTAGCTTCTTCTTCACCCAAAACTCTAGTAACAAGAGCCACATCAGGTCTAGTCACACCAGGTATATACTTGTTCCAGCTAAATCCCTCTGCAAAAAACTCATCCCCTTGATCTATTAAACCATAATAAGCTTTCTTGTTTGCTTCTTCGATCATTTTCCCATGAGCAGTTTTCTGTTCCTTTTATTGAGGTTGTTGATCGATCTGATGAAAGATTGACTTCTGATAATAATTGTTCTTTTCTTGACTCCCAGTCGATTCTTGGTTTTTACACTCCCGTTTAAAGTGACCTTTTCCTTTACATCAGAAACAGGTAACCTTTGACTTATCAAAACCCAGTGGAGAGGTAGCCATTCCTCGAAATTCATCTCTGCCAGTAATTTGTTGAAACTTTTCAGCTCTCCTGCATGCACTAGCCAAACACCACTTTACATCCATCAGCTCAAGCTCTTCTGCATCGATTTGGTCGTAATCTTCTTTCGTGAGCATAGGATTACCAATTCTTCCTGCTATCAAACTTTCATACGACTCTAACATGGCGACAAGAGATGCCATGTGTTGCTTAGCCACTTCAGGAGAAAGATGTTGACCATTCTGAATGTTCAAAGTCACATTGCACTGCAGATTTGTGAAATTTTGCTTCTGAGGGCTAGGTGTGTTGTTGTTTGGATCAAAGTTTGAGAATGATGAAGTACATCCACCACTTTGAGTTGTAGTGCTAGCATTTGGACTTGATGACCCATCAGCACTAAATGCAGTACTAATCTTTGGACTCTGGCTGGGGGTTGCCTCAAACTTGTTCCCTCGATAATACAGACTGACATCTTGTTTGGCGTTTGGATTTGTCATGATTGTTGTTTTCTGGATATCCAGCTCCTGTTCTTCATTGTTTTGAATGAATTGTGCCAAGTTCATACTCTCAGACTTTCTCATGAGTTTCACAACCATCAAATATGTTCCCCACTTATGTTGTGGTAACGCCTCAGCTAGTTTATCGACCCACTCATCGTCCTCTTTCTTGATGTCCAATCTACCCATTTCCAATACCAGATGACAATATCTATCAATGGTCTATTTTGTTGTTTCATGATCGAAGGCTGTAAACATATCGAATGATTTCTTCAATAACGCCTTTTTGTTTTTGATCATATCAGCACTCCCTCTGAATTTTTAAATCAAAGCCTCCCAAATTGATCTAGCTGTCCCATTATGTTGAAGCAAAATAAAGATATCTTCTTTAATAGCTTGTTGAAGAATACTTCTCATCATTTTCTCACTTGTAAACTGCAATTTGTCACTCTCTGTATAATCACTAAAAGCCTTTTCAATACCCCGTTCATTATTTGGTTTCTCATAATATTTCAACAACGAACACCATGCATCAAATTTGTATGCCTGAACCCAGTTCTCGAATCGATTTTTCCAACCCTGAAAATCTTCAATGTACATGAGTTTCGGTGGTTTCTGATGAGTACCCATCTCATTCTCACTGTATAATGTCTCAGCGGCAGTAACAGGTGCAACCGGTGTCGCGAATGCATTGTAAAACTCTTCAGCCATGATTTGGTAACACGTTTTTCAAAAACAAACAGATCCAAGCGAAATAACCACAATAATATTTGGAGCGGAATCACAATAAATTTCAAGCGGAATCTCTGATTTGGTATTCTGAAGTGGAATCAGAATTTTGCAACTTGGAGTGGAATCAGAATTTTGCAATTTGGAGTGGAATCAGAATTTTGCAATTTGGAGCGGAATCAGACTTTTGCAATTTGGAGCGGAATCAGACTTTTGCAATTTGGAGCGGAATCAGACTTTTGCAATTTGGAGCGGAATCAGACTTTTGCAATTTGGAGTGGAATCAGACTTTTATGTGATTTAGCTTGAAATGACAAGGTGTCATTTCGAGCGGAATCAGGATTTTATGTGATTTAGCTTGAAATGACAAGGTGTCATTTCGAGCGGAATCACCCCTAAAAATCACTATCTCGTTTTTCATGCCCTGATCTAATACATTCTATACAAGACTCGATACAAGACGAAGTCGACAGATGTATGCACCAACAGACTCCCCCTCAGATGTTGATGAGTCTTCAGTGTCGAGTCTTCTCATCTTCAGTCTTTATCAGTCTTCGGGCTTTTCTTGCTCTTGACTCGCTCTATCTTCTCCTGAATATCAGCACCAATAGATAACTTCCCAAACTCTCTCTAACAGACTCCTCCTCAAAACATGCTTGAATCATAGACTGGCTTTTACAGAATCAGGATCGCAATCTGGCTCGCTACTCTCAATCAGAATCCAGTCTTTCCTGCAAATCCTCCACCCAAAACATAAGTTTCATAAAAATAAGATACAACAAATTATGACATTACTAATGATCACTAGTAAACATATCATTCATTTTCAGAACACTTTTCTATCTATAGACTGCTTTTTTTACTTAAAAACTTTTCAATCACATTCTCCCAAACCTGTTCATCATGTTCAACACTCGGAATTTTGAAAACTCAGCTCTTTAATATCAGATGTCGAAAATCTTTTTGGATTTTTCAAAATTTTTGCTAAAACACACTGAAAATCTTTTTGGAATTTTATGAAATAACCAAAATGAAATGCAGTAAAGAAATATTTACATACAATATTTTTGTGAGTTTGTGTAAGAGGATCATATCAGTTTCTGAGACAAATCACCAACACCGTTAAGCTTTAATCATTTTAAGTTTTAAACGATTCACTTAGATTGTCAGTATACTGATCCACTTAAATTTTCACACAAAGTTCAACTGTTTTGAGATACGAAATTAGTGTTTTAGAGACTTAAACTTATTCGCGTGTCCCACCTCAGAATAAACTCCCGTATCCAGATCCCAATATTCAGTCTTACAGGTGAGTATACCTAGATGATATCTGTAAGGGGTTAGGTGCGAAACCGTGAGAGCACAGGTCAGAACTTCCGTTCAGCAGAGAGATGACGGCTCGACTTTTGGTGGGTCCCCTTTAGAGGATCTTTTTTACAACAGCAATGACTATCAATTTTATTATTTCATCGATTTGCTGAGGGCGACGCTTTTTCAAGCATTTGCGGAAAGTATTATACGGGGACTAGGTTAATATTTCCATACAGCAGAAGTCCCAGGATAATACCCCAGATATCACTAAGCATACAGACCTAGTATCTCAGAAAGAGGGGTCCTTCAAACAAGATTTCGGGGGTTACCCATATATCCGAGAGATGTTACCCACAAAATAAGCAAATTTGAAATTTAGGTTTATAGCTCGTCACAATCTATTAAATGTGCAAAAACCTACTGACACATCATCAGTGAGACCGTTTATCACTATTTAACTTTCCAATTCTTTATCATGCCGTGATTGTCCACTGATGTACTATCATTTCCTCTTTTATACAACAAAAACTCATTTTTGATTTTATCATGTTTTTGGCTTTTTCAACTTTTCTAATGTTTTTGGATTTCCTCTTAAATTTGCCTTGTATATTGATTTCACAGCGATTACAATGACTCGACACTTCGGCAGCACTTCGTTGCAAACCGGAAGAACACACCCCTGATTTAGCTCCAAATGACCCTTTATATAGGGATTCTGATTGAGCTCGAAATGACAAGGTGTCATTTCGAGCGGAATCAGACATTAAGCCTTTCGAGCGGAATCAGAAGTTTATGTGATTTAGCTCGAAATGACAAGGTGTCATTTCGAGCGGAATCAGGATTTTATGTGATTTAGCTCGAAATGACAAGGTGTCATTTCGAGCGGAATCACCCCTAAAAATCACTATCTCGTTTTTCATGCCCTAATGTAATACATTCTATACAAGACTCGATACAAGACGAAGTCGACAGATGTATGCACCAACACTTGTTATCACTGGGAGTAACAGAAGTAGTAGTAGTAGCATCGATACGCTTAGGCAGCCTGTTCTGTTCCACTGCCCGATCTGTGAGACGATGAGCAAGACGAGTAACATCCTGGATGGTAGCAAGGTTAGCCGAAGTCACATGGCTTTGAATTTCTGGCACAAGACCCCTGAGATACAGCTCGATGCGCTTGATGGGAGGATCCACCATAGTTGGACACAAGATGGCCAGCTCGTTTGACCTTTTCGTATACGCCTCTATTTCTGACCCTGTCATCTTCAGGTTAAAGAACTCCACTTCCAATTTGTGGATGTCATCACGACTACAGTATTCCCGCTTGATTAGTTCCTTAAAGTCGTTCCATGGGGTGGCATTGGCAGCTACCAGCCCCAACATTTGCACTTGTGCGTTCCACCAAGTCAATGCAACACCTTCGAGAGTACCAGTGGCGTACTTCACCCTACGAGCCTCAGGGCATTCACACATTTCGAAGACTGACTCGAGCTTCTCGAACCAGTGGAGGAGTCCAACAGCTCCTTCAGTGCCACTGAATGTGCTAGGATGACAGTCCATGAAAGTCTTGAAGGTGCAAACAGGTAGCTGAGCGTGTTGACCTGTTGTGTATAAGAATAGGACAAGATTAAACACAAGTGTTGGTTTAGGAGTGTAGGATCTAGAGATCCTAGAGTGAGTTACGACCGCAGGGCATACCTCCTGCTTGTGCGGCTGCAAGTGCCGCAGCAACTTGTTCGTTAATCAGTGCCGTCAACTGGGCTTGAGTCATGTTAACGCGTCCACTCATGATCTTCACCAGTAAGAGAACACAAGTGAGAAGTGCGTCGTATCAATACGCAAGTGTAGGATGGCAGA
The DNA here is from genome assembly GCF_002127325.2 of Helianthus annuus. Lineage (NCBI taxonomy): Eukaryota > Viridiplantae > Streptophyta > Magnoliopsida > Asterales > Asteraceae > Helianthus > Helianthus annuus. Next base: position 65,362,054 of record NC_035446.2, on the reverse strand, counting down.
AGAGTGTGAGCAAACAAGGTTTTCAAATAGTAGTTCCTACGTTATCTAAGCATACTATGAGCAATGTAATATGTATCTAACAAGTAGGTAATGTAAACATGTGTTGGGATTGAACCCTACCGGAGGAACAGATAATGTAAAGCCAAAACCGGATCACATCTGTGGACTAACAATAAGCAGCAGCCTACACTTTGCTTTCCCCTTGAAGGTGACTCAAACATCTGATATGCTCCAAAGTACTGCCTATATCAACATCTGCTGACCTACAACTGCTGATCAATACAAAAACTGATGAAGACTAAAAACCCTGCTGTTCAATCTGTTGCCTTGAGTCAAGCACTGCTGTTCATAACAAGTACTGCTAGGTTCACAGCAGTGGAATGATGCAGCAGCATATCTATTCATCTTATGTAAACTTTATACACTATCAGTAGTTAGCAAAGCAGTAGCTGTATAGATCAGTAGATAGAGTTTGTTAGGTTGTTAGATGTCACTTTCATGGTGACGTCAGCTGAGATGCTTCAGTGGTTTGGATTGTCTATAAATGTAACAGTACTCTGTACTGTTACATTTGATCGTTTTGAGTGAGTTTTTCTCCTCAATTCAATCCTTTCATCTTGTACAACCAACCTTGGGGCATCAGGCTGAGGGGGAGCTTAGTATTGTAAGCATGCTTGTCATCTTTTGATTTTCACTGTAATCATTCAACTTAATGAGAAAGCATGTGTTTATCAAACTATTCTCTTCTTTGATTATGTTTATAAAGTTTGTATTCATTTCCGCTGCACTTTACATTGTTTTATATCCATTGACTTGTCAAATTCTTACAAACAAGCATAATCATGACAGCTTCCGATCCTAACAATTGGTATCAGAGCTTGGACAGTCAAATTCGATCTAACAATCAATTTGACATAACAGTTCAGCTCAAAATTCATTGATACTGAGGTTGATTGTATTTAGTTGAAAAACAGAGTAATGAGAAATCATGTTCAAAATGATGACTCAAAAGCTCTGTAAAACAACCAAGATGTCATAAGATTCACAAATCTCATACAACTGGTGATGTCATGCACAAATCACTCATAGTTTCCAGATCTGGAAACTTATCTGGTAACTATGGTATGTTTATCTTCATTCAAAAATTGATTTCAACTGTTGTTATGAAATTTGGGATGTTTTCATATTTTACACTAAAGTATGCACCTCAGATTAGCAAAACCTATGTTCATCTAAACACAGGTGCTCTGCTAACATAGAAAGAGGGAAATAAAGCTTTAGTCAAAATTTCTTATGTGCTCAAAGGCAGGTTGAGAATCCTCAAAAGGACGAAATCAACTTTGTCAAAACAAATTAAGAAAATAAGGGGTCAAAACAGTCCAAATCATACGTAATGTGAGATCTGGTAATAAAACATGTACAAATGTGGCCAGATCTCTCAAAACATTACTTCAAAATAATTCTGGACAAAGTTTCCTCAAAATAAAGTCTCACAGTGAGTATTTCTGTACATGTGAATGGGAAGGGTAAAAAGGGAAAAGAAGAGAATGAACAAAACTCAAAGTGTGGCTATCTTAAAACTTTTGAATCCAAAAGAATAAGATTATAAGCATAAAACACTTATGAGGTCAAAGTTAGGTAAACAGTGGTCATCATGCAACTGTGTGCCTTCATCAAATACAGGAATCGTTCAGGTAACAATGGCATCTCTAGTGGTTGTCCTTAAAAGAAGAATTTACAATCAATTGTTTAGAAAATAACCCCAAACAATGGTCAAAATAACTTGAGAATGATATGATCATGAACTTAATTGAAAAGCTGTCAGATCCTTTTTAATGATTTTCAAAACATCCTTTAATTTTTTTAAGATGTTTTTCTCAAATAAAACCGGATATATTATCTCATTTTTCCTGGATAATATATTTTGTACTTTTACTCTTTTTTATAGTAAAAGTTTCTCACCGGTCAGGATGTAATTTCTTATTTTTTTGTGTGAAATTACTATCCTTAAATCTGATCAAAAGGAAATGGCACACATATCAAGGTCATGTTAAGCTCAAGTTTGGTTGTCACAGATCAAAAATTGATTGCAAATTGATTTTGAACTACTGAGATACTCATGTTCTAGTTTGTAATTAGACACAAAATGAGTAGCTTTAGCAGAAAAGTCTTCATCATCTGGGATGCTAAACCACTGTCAGGAGTAATGAACAGTGGCAAAACCTTGAACAAAAATTTCTGATGATAACTGCTGGCTATTTAATCTTGATAATATACATCTAAAATGTATTTTGTTAAGAATAGCATTTCTGGTGCTCAACAGATGTTAGATAAGATATTGTGCTTTCACAAGACAAAATCAATTCCTACATCTGAACAAGCAGATGCTAAAATTATTTGTCAAAAGTCAAAACACTGCTGCACAAACAGTGTTATACTAATGATCCTCATTATTGTCTTCAACCACTGTTGTACCTTAAATGCTGTTGTGCCTCAACATCTGCTCTCTAAAGTCTGTCCACTGCTGATAGCCAACCCCTGCTCTTTCAAAAACACTGATGTTTAAAATCATTGTTCTATCCAGTGATACACCCACTGCTTCATTTCATTACCGTTGTAACTACTGATGCTTGATCCATCAGTGGTTGTCAAAACAACTGTCCTCCATTATTTACCATTTCATCAGGGGTTGGCACGTGGTCAGCTTTTAGCCGTCAGATCATTATAACCGCTGCCACATCAGCATTCATTTTTTCCCTAAAATAAAACCCTGATTAAACCTAAACAGAGGCTCACACTGTCGAATTGAATTCCAAACATTTTCTTCTCAAAGCAGTTTCCCTCTCATAACTCCAAAAACTTTCTTCGATCTTCTTTATCAAAAATGACGAAACCAAAATCGAAGTCAAAATCAAAACCATCTTCTTCCCCCACCCCAACAGACGCCACTCAAATGGCTATTGAAGCGAGCGAAATACCATTCAAAGCTCCTCACAACTACGTGGGTATACTCACAAAACCCACTACCGACAACACTTTCAATTCCATCATAGACATCATATCTACATCAAAGTATAAAACTTTGTTAACAGCAGATTCTCCCATCTACCTGGAAACCCAGAGAGAGTTCTGGAAAAATGCCACTCTTGAGAAACAAGATGATGTCATCAAAGCCATAAACTCCTCAATAAAGGGTAAAGCCATCCAAATCACTCCGCAATTTATTTCAGAAGTCTTCAAACTCGATGATCAGAAAGGTAAAATTTCTTTCTCAAAAACCGAGTTGAAAAATGATTTTCTGAACAGAGGATATGCAGAACAACCTAAAAGGGATACCTTACAAAAGGGTTATTTTCCTTCTGCACCTAGATTTTTATTTCACACACTTTTGATGTGTGCTTCAAATAAAACAACATCTTTCAATGAAATACCATTAAAAATTCAATGTCTGGGCTATGCCATTTTAAATAATAAAGATTACAATTACTCCCAGGAAATTTTTAATGATATGGTAAAGAATGTTGACAGCAAAGCATTTCTGCTCTTTCCACGATTTCTGAGTTATTATCTTGAACAAAAATTTGAAAAGAAAGAAGTAGATTTGCTCAAACAAGGTTCTCCTTTTAAAATAAACTGCTTAACACCTGAGACTTTCTCAAGGATGTTAGCCCCTGTAAAAACAAAGGCAGGGGTACCTAAGCAGAATTTAGCAGATGAAACTGCTCCTCAGGTATCTGCTGTTGAGCCCACTGCTCCAGGTGATCAAAGCAGCACTCCCACTGTTTTGAAACCCACACCTGCCACCACAAAAAGAACCAAAAAGAAAATATCCAGAAAGCCCACCAAACCCAAAACAAAGGCATCTTTGGAAGATGAGATCCCAGAGTCAATGCCAGTGAAAGCACAAAAGTCACCAATAACCACTGCTGCTACTTCCTCACAGCAGGTGGAAGAAAGATCTCAACCTTTGCCTCAAACTCCTCCTGCATCCTCACAAAAGGATCAGGTTGTAAACATAGGGACACCACAATATGAAGCTCTGGACCCACTCGGATCCATATTCCACAGTCCTGATCCCAAGGACATGTCTCTTTCAACCCCTTTACCCTCACCCCACATAATACCACCATCCACCATAACCTTATTGCATGCAGCTGATGTTACTCAGACACAAACCAGTTCCTCTCAACCACCTATCACTGAGAGTATACTTCAACAGGTGACTGGGTCTGATGTTGACATTTCTACTATCCCAGCAACAACTGAGGAGGTTACACTGCAGGAATTACAAGTAATTCTTGTCAGTAGTTCAAGTGGAGCAGCCACTACAAATGTTGAACCCACTGGTTTACATTTGGACAGTGGTTACATTCATAAGACTCCCTTGAAGGCAATTTCTTCAATAGCACCACTGAGAACCACCAGTGAGATTGTTTTAACTACTGGCAACATCAAAAGGTTATCAAGTGCTGAAGAAAGAAGTCCCCAGTACCAAGAACAAGGGGCATCAATGGCTGACTTTTGGGACTCTGTTCCTACGTCATTCATTGGTAAAACCACTGCTGGTGGGGATTCAGATGATCCTGTTAATTCAGGTGATGATTCAAGATATCAGGAATTGACGGGCAGGGTCGAAAACCTTGAAACCTCAGTTGCTGAAATAAAAGATATGGTGCAGCAGCTGTTAAAAGCTCAGAAAGCCCAATCCACTGCTCCTCCTGCTCAAGCACCTGCTCAACAGGCACCTGCTGCAAATGAGTTATGGAACCTATTTCAACCACAGCTGGAAAAACAAAAGCAGATGGCAGATCAGCAGCATGCCATACATGTTCAAAAGCTGACAAATATGGTGGAATCAAGATTCAAAGATACCCAGGCAGATATTAAAGCTATCAAAGCTCACATTCAAAGTGCCTTTGGAAAAGTTCCCTCCACTGTTCTCTTCATAAATGAACCTTTCTCAGATAATGCCAAAAAGGGGGAGAAGATCAAGTGGAAGAAAAAGGGAATTGATGATGGTATGTATGTTGAGCCAGAAAATAGTCAAACCAAAACTGCAGTATCAACACACACCACATCACCACACACCACCACAATTATTGTTCCACCACCATCTGTGTCTACAGCACCAAAACCACCATCACCATCAAAAACAGCCAACCCATCATCACCTCCTGCCAAAAAGCAGAAGACGGAAGATGTTATAACATCTGTTGTAATGGCAACAGTGGTTGAAACACCAGTTGTTTCAACTGCTGTTAGTCAGCCACTCATCACAACTCAAACAACTGCCATCACAACCCCTGCTCAAAAGCAGAAGACATCTGCTGATACATTAGTAGTTGTAATGACAACAGCAGTTGAGACACCAGTTGTTTCAACCACTGTTAGTCAACCATTCACCACTGCTCTCACCTTTCCTACATCACAACCAAAGCTCTTCAACAGAAAAAGAAAGCCAATCTCTGCCGATGAGGGCATACATGATCCTAATGCTGCACAATATCCACTGGAACTTGAAGCTATCAAAAATGAGATGAGGCAATTCTATACAGAAGAAGATCCTTCAAAAAGAAGATTCTCCTCACTCATAGGCTACATGCCACCAGAGGATATAGATGATTACCTCAAAATCAAGGCAAGGCAAGCTAAACTAAGAGCTAAAGTTGAGAGTGAAAATGAAGGTCTAAGCGAAGAAGGCATTGCTAAAAGACTGGATTCCTTCCTCACAAAAGTAAAGCAGATGGAAGAGTTCGCACAAGAACTGAACAACGAAAAGGCTGAACAATGCAAAAAGTTAAGAACACAATATCTAGCCTACATCATGAAAGAAAAATTCTATCCTGCTGAAGAAAAACAGTTTGAAGAATGGCCAATAGTCGCTCTAAAGCATGAGGCTGATAGGATTGACAGAATCAAGAATGATCCTACAAAGAAGAAAAATGCTCCAAACTGGAGCAAATACAAAAAGCTCATTGCTGACCTCACTGCTGAGTACAAAAGAAAGAAAAAGGAGCTGGTGGATGCAAAAATGGATACTGCTAAAGCCATATCAAAATGGTCAAAACAGCAGACTGATGAAGCCTAAGAAAAGCTGAAGAAAAGAAAGATAACTGTCTCAGGCGCTTCAAAGAAACGTGAACAAATGATGAAGCTTGAACAGCAGATTGAAAGCCTCAAAACACTGTTCAAATCAGCAGATAATCATACTCTTGTGTCAAACCAAGAAAAAGGAAAACAACTGTCTGAAGAAGAGGTTAAGAAAAGGAAGCTGAGTACTTCAATAATGCCATCATGAAAATGGGATTAAAAGAAGAGAACTCAACAAAGCTTCAGAACCTTTTTAAGAAGGTAATAACCAAGCCAGCATCACCAAACACTACAACAGGCATGGCAGACATTGAAAGGCAAGAGCTGATCGAAAAAGAGACTGCAGAAGACATAGCTGCAGCTAACAATGTCATTGAGATGGCCTTCAAAAGAATGTCTAAAAGTCTGCAAGTGTTCACAAGTCCATCATCTCCAAACTCATCAAAGAATAAATCTCTCCCAAGAAACCCACTTGGTTTAAAAATACTAAAGTGGATATCTGATCAAAAGACCCACGTATTGACTCTGGTCAGAACCAATGGTGAAGTGAAGTACATATCAAGGAAAGAAGCACTAGGCCTTAGTGTTGAAGATTTGCAGGATTTCCTTGAACTTACACTCTGTAGGGATGAAGATGATCTAAGTTCCAAGGAATTTGTAGCTGAATTTAAAAGACAAGCTAAGGAACTTTTGGTGAGAAATAAAGGTCCTGAATAATGAAGGGTTTTGGCATTATCTGTTCCAGGGGAGATTGTTGGGATTGAACCCTACCAGAGGACAGATAATGTAAAGCCAAAACCGGATCACATCAGTGGACTAACAATAAGCAGCAGCCTACACTTTGCTTTCCCCTTGAAGGTGACTCAAACATCTGATATGCTCCAAAGTACTGCCTATATCAACATCTGCTGACCTACAACTGCTGATCAATACAAAAACTGATGAAGACTAAAAACCCTGCTGTGTCAATCGGCTGCCTTGAGTCAAGCACTGCTGTTCATAACAAGTACTGCTGTGTTCACAGCAGTGGAATGATGCAGCAGCATATCTATTCATCTTATGTAAACTTTATACACTATCAGTAGTTAGCAAAGCAGTAGCTGTATAGATCAGTAGATAGAGTTTGTTAGGTTGTTAGATGTCACTTTCATGGTGACGTCAGCAGAGATGCTTCAGTGGTTTGGATTGTCTATAAATGTAACAGTACTCTGTACTGTTACATTTGATCATTTTCAGTGAGTTTTTCTCCTCAATTCAATCCTTTCATCTTGTACAACCAACCTTGGGGCATCAGGCTGAGGGGGAGCTTAGTATTGTAAGCATGCTTGTAATCTTTTGATTTTCACTATAATCATTCAACTTAATGAGAAAGCATGTGTTTATCAAACTATTCTCTTCTTTGATTATGTTTATAAAGTTTGTATTCATTTCCGCTGCACTTTACATTGTTTTATATCCATTGACTTGTCAAATTCTTACAAACAAGCATAATCATGACAGCCTCCGATCCTAACGACATGAATAGTATCACCTATAGTGTTGAGTCTTGCACGTGGAGCGAAGCGTCGTTGTGGATCGTTGAGCACTGTACAGGTTATAGTCTGATTTTAATAAAAACTTTTTCCCTTATTAAAACCAAGTTCACTATAACCAATGGCTCTGATACCAATCTGTCACACCCCCAAAATCCACACGCGGAATATCACCGCATGGAGGCATGACTGACCAGGATCAAGCCACCAATCATATTGAACATAGTATGTAAATAAAAATAAAACCCAACACAATATAATTGGTGTCCAAACAAAACGTAGTTTAAGTTGTAAGCGGAAGCATAATGTTTAAAAACCAAAGTATAAGTTCAAATATATCAAATGTTTAACATGGCATAAGACTATCCATGTCCCACAACGATTACGCCTCCTCGTGCAAGCTCCATAAGTACCTAACGACCTGCAAGGCATGTAACAACGAGTCAGCAACAAAGTTGAGTGAGTTCACAGTTGGTTGTTTAGTTATATTATTCGTTTCGTAAATCAAATGTTCGTTTTGTAAACCATGTATCGTATTAATTCGTATCACGGTCTCCCAGACATGTGTGCGAAGATTAGTGGGGGCTTCCCATGTGTTACTAGACCGAGTGTATCGACTGCTACGAAAATGTAAGAGGTGCCCTAAGTCAATGTCTATCAGCATTGACCCTTTGCCCATAGTCCATTAGTACACGCCCGTTCGAACGACACGGTGTGAGGTTTGTTAAACCTAATAGCGCTATTAACTAATGACCCGCTCGCCATAGGCCTTGGCGATTAAGTCGATATAAATGAGGGACTTCATGATAGAGGTTTGGTCCAGTGTGTATACTTGGCATCCTACTCCCAGAGGATAGTTGTAATTACTATTTAGTTCATTTACCCATTCCCAACCCTTGGGAATCCCATGCCTTGGAAAGAGTGTGAACTCACCTTTGATTTGCTCGGTATGCTTAACTACTCGATCAATTTATTCAATCAAAGCCTAAGTGTTCATACGCACATAATCAGTTTATGTTCGTAGTGTTTTCACGTAAGTTATAATCATAGGATACACGCAAAATAATGAGCACTGATTCACACGTAACAGCTACATTACTCAATTAAGCATACAGTTCATATTCATGTTATGCAATAATGTCTAATAGTTTAGTGTAGTGGGTGTGAAAACCAATTTACTTCATTGGATTATAAGCAACATTATTAACAGTTGATGCTACAACTTATTCACACAATCCTCTACTCATGCAATCATTATATAGATACATTAACCTACTGTCCATAGTTGGCACATGCAACCCTAGAATAGCCATTAACCAATTTGATCATATAGGAATCATGTGATTCTCGTTCATAGCAAGTCGACCAACATAATAATACTTCAAATAATTATTCATCATAGTATTTCTAACACATAACTAACTTAGCTCGTGGCCCATCCTAGGTACCCAACCCAGCCGAATACAGGCTCTCACTCATGTGCGGCCCATTCTTGTTTACCCAAATCCATAACCAATCGAATCAAACATGCCAAATATTATAAAGTCAATCATTAATCATGATCATTAAATAAATATCATCAGATGCACATGTCATAAAGTCGATCATGAAACACAATCATGATCAAAACAAATGGCTGACACATTCATTACTCTTCTCATGCAATTAAGAATTAGTGGATCTTGACACTTCATAATAAACCAATCTAATTGGACCTTCACTTTAGTCACATGCAAACTGACAACCTATATCTCAATTGGATTATCATGCAAAATTACCAAGACATAGAGTACATGCAGGTCAAGATCATCTATTAACCACACATATGCAAACAATCCCCCACACAAGATAGTAACAGTCACAGCCGATTCATAAATGTATAATAGTGTACTTGCAATTCTAATTTATGGATTCCACCACCATGATCCCTTCGAGATCATGGTAACAGTTAGTCCCCACGTTTACATGTATATAAATACCACACATATATGAATCACAAAACCTTAATAAATACATATGTATAACATCGAAATCATGAACAGTTCATATATATGTCAGCATGTATTTTCCTATAATTTTCATCAAGAATGAATAATACATATGCAGATCATCAAGCAAGTATACATATATTCTCACATATTTTCGTGTAATTAATCACGGGCATCAAACAAAGCCAAGGTTGGACCGGAACCGAGACAATGCATTCGAAAACGAAGTAACGGAATTTGTTGGACTTACCGGCGATCGGTGACGGAAGAGTGTTGCGGAGGAGTGGTGATGGTCTCCAGTTGCTGAGGGAGGGAGAGAGACGAGAGGTGGTGTACGGTACGGTGGAGGAAACCTGTGCCAATTGCCGTAGAGTTTCTGGTGGAGGGGAATTATTATGCGAATATGCCACATCACGCAACCTAATAAATATGAGGGTGAGGGCGATGGAGTTGCAGTGGGCCAAGAGCCATCATCACTGTTACATGTTGGACGTATTTCATGGGGGGGGGGGCTTGCTTCTAACTTGGACCACACACTACCGTAGATGGTGGTTTAAGTTTCATGCAGTTACATTAAAAAGAAAATAGATGTGAAGGGTATGGGCCACTCAAGAAATTAAATGGGTATGGGTTGTGATATTGTTTGCCGTAATGTTAGTATTTTTATTTTTATTTTATATTAATTTACCTAATGTAATGCATGTATACACAAATGTTCACAATTAATAATAATAATAATAATAATAATAATAATAATAATAATAATAATAATAATAATAATAATAATAATAGTAATTACTAATGTATAGTGTTTATTATGCCATGATTCGAACCTCAAAAGTTCCGAGTTACGCGAGTTATGTCATGGTTTAAACGGTTCAGGTCGGTTCATCACCAAATGGACTTGGTTTTGACTACACGTGTGCACACTATAATTTAATGAGTATAAATTTAATTCGTCGAAAATAGATAAGTATATATATATTTATTTGTAAGAGCCAAACGAACGATTTATACTTCGATGTTACGGGTTGTCACATATGATATCTTCAATAGCATATTTTTGTTTCTTTTCCTATGAATATTAAAGGATGAATAGTATGCAACTTTTTGAAGCACATATGTATTAGTTAACATTTCACGTTGTCTTTGGTAACTCTCTTGTATATTATGGTTGTTAAGTTAATTGTGGTTTTTATATTACGTGTTATAATGAGTAGATATATCATCTTTCCTGAAATACGTAGCTTCTTAATAATCTTATACTCATTCAATCAACGTGAAGACTTATGTTTATCGACTGTTCTGTATTTTGAGTAGGCTCTCTCTTTTTCATGGTATGGTAATATTAATCTTGTTCATCAGTTCATGCATAAAGTTTAAATTTATGGAGCTTGACTGTTGATGTGAATGAATATAGGTTCTCTAATCTAACTGGAACAGACTATAGTGAAGGAGCAATTGAGCTTGATAGGAGCCTTGCAGACTGTGGTGAATTTGCTAGTATAAAATTCTTGGCATGATACAATATCGTAGTACTTTTAATTAATTTTTTATCCTGATTCTAATCAATGAAGTTGAATTGTATCCTGCTTATCCCCCAACTTATCTTCATGAATGGTAATACGACGCTAGAGACCTTTTTGCAAATTCATATTATTGGTGTTGATAGCTATTTACAAGCTGTTTGTGATAACATCGTGTACTTCCTTTTTTATGGAATACATTTTTTACTTGCCTGTTTGTTTGGTTCTCAGGTTGTCTTGCAATGGTCAAAATTACATGCTTATTTATATATTAATTAATTAATTACAGGATTATGTATTGGGAGTCCATCTCAAAACTTGTAGCTCCTGGTGGCCTAGTGGTAAGCTTGACCGGCCCTTATGTATCGATCACCGAATCAAATAAAATTCAATTTGATCGACGTTATCATTTTTCAGTTTTAACCAAATTTGGTTTGCTTTAGGTGATCACTTCATGCAACAATACCAAAGACGAATTGGTGCAAGAAGTTGAAAACTTCAATCAAAGTAAAGCCATGATCTCTCAGGAGACAGATACCCTGGAGAATCAGATTGTCACACCCCGACCACGTAAAACATCAAATCGTGGCGGAAACATCGGGGAGTGTTGTAACAGAATTATTGTTTCACAACCATGGAAATTAAAGTTACATTTTATTCATCAAACAAGAGTGTTACATTGTCTCAAAACAGGAAATAAAGAGTTCAGAACAAAATTAAACTAGTTCTATCTTTATTTTAAGTCTCTAAGGCACGGGTCCGCCCTAGTGTCACGATCATCATCCTAAGCGACAGCTCCTGAAAACACATTTGAAAATAGGTACGTCAGCATAAAAATGCCTGTGAGATACATAGGTTTTGTGAAAATAGGATTCATGACTGGGGTTTTAGGAGGAAGGTTTAGTAAAAATTAGTCATGAATCTTGTTAAGTGTTTTCTGTTATAAATCATATGAAAACTCGATAAGAAATCAGATTTATATAAAAGAAAGGAGTATGGTTAAAGAAATAACCAAATAAAACGAGTTGGATAAAATAAACTGTTTTGTAAAACAATGTCTTGTAAAGAATATATTATTTGTGTAAAATGTAATATGTCTATACTGAAATGATTTAAATAATGCTACGATATGTAATATTACACAAACACTTATATATAGGAAGTACCAGCGGCGTATCCACCATGTTTGTATCATATTACACACGCCTCGTTACTCAAACCATTTACCCAAACCAACCACCAATGTAAATTTGTTCATGTATAAATCAATTGTCAAGTGTTATTGTGTAAACCATATCAAAATGTCCATGTCTAATGTAAATCACCAAATGTGTATTTCAATGTCAAAATGTTTATGTTTAATGTAAATCATATAATGTGTATCCAAAAATATCATGTATGGCATGTGAAATATATCAACTAAACCATAGGTACAATGCACAAAAACAGGGTATTGCATTAAACATAGTTTAAGTCAAAGTTATGTTTTGTGGAGCAAAAGCATGTTATACTGATACAAACATCTATGCGGTATTGTGAAAATGCATACACTCAAACCTTGTGACTGTGGTGATAGACCTTTAACCAAATTAAAGATCTATCTATGTTATGTTTATCGAATTCGGCCATTCCTTCCACCCAAACAAACCTAGGGTTCAGGAATGGGAGTTGTCAAGTCCTATGGTACCACTACCTACTAACGAACGGCGTGATCAATGTTAATGAATGTATATTGTCCCATTTGAACAAACCAAATGTCATACCAAAAAAATGTAAGCATGTGAAAACAATGCACTAAGTATGTAATCAAATGAACATACATAGCGTGAAATGTAATGTAAAACGATGTACTAAGTATGCACACAATGGACATACATAGCATAAAATGTAATGTAAAACGATGTACTAAGTATGCACACAATGGACATACATAGCATAAACACAATGAAATCATGTACTATAAGTGTACTAATGAACATAATAAGCATATGATATGAAAACATGGAAAGCATGAAAGTAACCAGTAGGCACATGTGTTTCACCCCAAAACAGTTTGGAAAACAGTAAAAGAGGGGTCTATGTACTCACTTGAGATTGCTTAGTAGTCCTTGAGTAACAACCAAACAATGCTAGAGATCACGGATATCAAACGGCACCTAATATAGGTAACTATGTTAATATACCGGACCTAAATCGGAGAATTGGATAGAATGAGGGTTCATAAACCAAACAAGTATGGAGACTCATGTAATATGGTTTAACAAAGCCTTCATAATAAAATGAAACCTAACCTAAGTGCTTACGACCCATTACGACCCGTTTAGGTAGCTTATGCTACTTTAACGCGTCGTTCGCGTGAAACGCGTTTGGAATGCCTAACTAGTCCTATGATAAGTAAAATATGCCTTAACATGTCAAATATTGTTACCAAATCAGTTTAGATACCAAAAGTTATGTTACATATGCTTAAAATGAATTTTGGCGTAAAAAGGGCATTCTGGTAATTTACCTAAGGCATATATACTAGCTATCATACAACTACTCAAACGATGTGACCATAAGGTATAACCTCAGAAGGTTATTCCCTATACAACTATGGTCACCTAATGTATTTGGTCGGATCCTAATGATCGACCAAACGGGTCGGGTTCGAAAGTATAAGCGATTGTTTGGATCGCTTACCTTACGACCCTATATAAGCACTAAACTAAAAGTGACGAGCTAAGCATGTTAAAACATGCTTAACTAAGTTTAGAAAACAGGTTTGGTATCAAAACAAACGGTTTTGATACCTAAGAGTAGTTTGGTTACAAAATACGCAAGAATACGCATTTTGGCCGAAACTACGACTCGTCACTGAGCCTAGATAACGTGGTAATCAGTAGGTATAGTCTCTAGGGACTATAACCATCGTGATTACGCTCACGTTATGAAGTTCAATCGAACTTCGTGTTGACCATAAACTGGTCAATGCAGAAAGTCAAACATAGTTTGACTTTCAGACTAGAAAAGCGATAAAAGAACGAAGGAACACTTACAAAGGGTCCCCGCAAGCTAATCTTGATCCAAGTAGCTCAGGTATGAAGCAATGGCTTCAACTTAGAGCTTTTAGATCAGATTTTGTCGGTTTTGAGTTGTGAAAGGGTTGGGTATTTATAGGAATGTTGGAACCGTTAAGATCGTTTATCGAATAACGTGCTTCAATCTCAACCTTACACTTGTTGCAATTTCCATGGAACACCACAATTGGCCTCTCATTATCCTGAAGAGGCAAGTGCAAATTGGCCCCTCCTTATCCTGAAGAGGCAAGTGCAAATTGGCCCCTCATTATCCTGAAGAGTCAACAGCTGTTTAAACTGATCTGCTGTTCTGGGGACCCCTTACGGACCGTACGGGTCATGGCTTACGGTCCGTAAGCCATCAACTTTGGCAGAATTACATTTTCAGTCCCTGCACCTTGTTTCGTTGCGTAACGACACTTCTAACACCCCTCAATCCCAATTTCAAGCTCCACAATGATGTTAAGACATAGGGAACATGAAATATGCTTGAAAACATCTCGGATGTCGGTTTGTTTGGCCGTACGGTTGCGATGTTCGCTTAATTACGACGGAATGCGCATAAGCGCGAAAAACGATCCAAATTGCGTGACGAATGGATTTTTCTCATGCCAAACACTAAAATAAAATATTTTAGTGCTTACATAAATGTTTGGATGTCTGGATGTATTCAGAGCGTAAGTTATGCGCGAAAGTGCAAACTTATGCACTTTTTGACACTTTTAGTCCCTGAATGAGCCAAAAGTTTATTTTAGCACACCGAACCCCTCAAAGCCTATTTCTAAGCTATGTAAAGGATATTTATGGTATGTTTAACTTATGGTCATGTTTCGGAATGTCTGTTACAGTTCAAATTGGCATACTTTCGCAGTTTGTCAAGTTTAGTCCCTGTAAGCGAATTAACTTGTTTTTGCCATACCAAAGCCTTCAAAACTTATTTCTAAGTTATGTAAAGGTTATTTAACGTATGTTAAGTATATGTTGATGTTCCGAAGTATTTTTTGCATTAAACTGAGTACGTTTACGCACCAGTTTGCGTATAATTCTCCAGAAAGCGATGTAGAGTTTGAAATTGAACAAAAGTCAAAACATGAAAAATGTAAAACATAACCAAACAAACATTGGGATCAAATAACATTGTTTTATTGATAACTGAACTGTTCACAATGATTACAAGCATAGATGTTACAGTCTCCCCTACTTGTGGAAATTTCGTCCCGAAATTTATTTAGAGGAAACTCGTGGAAAAAGATGCGGATACTTCGCCTTCATTTGATATTCGCGTTCCCAAGTAAACTCGAGTCCACGTTTAGATTCCCAGCGAACCTTGACCAAAGGAATGCACTTGCGTTTAAGCCACTTGACTTCACGTTCCATGATATCCACCGGTTTCTCAACAAATTTCAGTGTTTTATCAACACGAATTTCGTCAAGCGGTATGTGGAGGTTCTCATCAGCTAAACACCTCTTGAGATTGGACACGTGAAAGGTTGGATGAACATTTCCAAGTTCAGGAGGTAACTCAAGTCTGCAGGCTACCTTACCGATTCTTTCGACGATCTTGAATGGTCCAACGTATCTAGGTGCAAGTTTTCCTTTCTTTCCAAATCTGATCACACCTTTCCAAGGTGAGACCTTAAGTAATACACGATCACCGACTTGAAAATCCAAGGGCTTGCGTTTTAGGTCCGCGTAACTCTTTTGACAGTTTCTAGCTGTCTGAAGGTTATCACGAACTTTCTTAACCTTATCTGTTGTCTCTAAAATGAGGGCAGGTCTAGTAAGCTGAGCCTCACCGATCTCATTCCAGCAGACTGGTGAACGACATTTTCGACCATAGAGAGCCTCGAAAGGAGCCATGTTGATGCTGGAGTGATAACTGTTGTTGTATGAGAATTCAATCAACGGAAGATGTGAATCCCAACTACCACCAAAATCGATCACACAAGCTCTAAGCATATCCTCCAGAGTCTGGATTGTTCTTTCAGACTGACCATCCGTTTGCGGATGATAAGCTGTGCTCAGATTAAGTTGGGTCCCCATAGCAGATTGCATGGTTCTCCAAAAATGAGAAGTGAAACGAGCATCTCTGTCAGAAATGATGTTCAAAGGAACACCATGTCGAGCTACAATTTCATCCACATAGATTTTAGCAAGTTTGTCAGCCGAAAAATCCTCACGGATTGGCAAGAAATGCGCTGACTTAGTAAGACGATCAACAACTACCCAGATGGCATCATGACCTTTCTTTGTGCGCGGGAGTTTAGTAATGAGATCCATAGTAATGTTTTCCCATTTCCAGACTGGGATCTCTGGTTGCACCAATAAACCAAAAGGACGTTGATGTTCAGCCTTAACTTTAAGACAAGTTGTCACACCCTGGCTTTGCGGAAGCGTGGTTAATTTGGTGTGACTTCTTAATACCACAGCTTAACCATAACAAAGCTATATGAAATAAAATCATGCAAGATCATCCATTCAATTTAGTTTTAAAATCCAAAAACAACAACATTGTCTTAACGGGAAAACACCCTAACAACCATAACTTGATTAACAACCTTACAAACTTAAACATAACACAAACACGGTTTAAAGACTGTGACTTGTCCAGGAAAGAGTCACATTCCCTAAACCCCGGATGACCTCGTACTAGTGCAGCGGGAAAATGTGCCATACCGTGCCAGATCCTTTAATTCCCTGAAATACATGTAAGTTGAAAAATCAACAATAATGTTGAGCGAGTTCATGTGTGAGTGAGCAAATAAACCTTTGTATTTATCAAAATCCTGGTATGTAGCAAATAAGGAAAAAAAAAGAAGAGATCACCAATGGTTTGCAAGGCCATTGATATGTGTGAAATGCAAGTAGGAAGGCTCAAACCTAGCAGATTTATGCGTCGGGTACAAAGTCATCCCGAGGTACGTTATGCTGGGCCTGGGACTGGGCTCGCTACACCCAAATAGATCTATCGCTCCTGCCCCTCGGTCCTACCCTGAGGATTAATGACCTCAAGTTTCCGCCTACCCATTCACATGATCTAAGTAGTAACCCTCCTTACGCTAACCATACCATGTATAAAGTATTCATAATCAAAGTAACATGTATTTCACCCCCGCAGTTTAGAAACTGAAAACAGTTAAGAGAAAAGGGGGACATGAACTCACAGTCGGTGCGTCTCTACCAAGTATGTCTCTGAAAGCAAGCAGCTGTGCAACGACCTACAAGTTCTAACTCTATTAGACGGACGGCCGTGCCTTAGCTTTAAGGTTTTCGTTTTAGGAAAAAGTTAGACAATTATTTCGTGTTTACATGCTGTGCATACTTGGTAATTATTTCCTTCCCAAGGATGGGGGATTTAATACATGTGTGTTCGTTATATCTTGAAAATATATTATTAAGTCTTACTTAACATATATTTATTTCTAATTCCCAAAATATAAATATTTTTCTCAAAAATATTATATTTTTACTTCACAAAATTCTCCCCAAAATAATACTTCGTCAAATATACGTGCTCATAAATATTTCCGTAAATTGCGTAAGTTACGTTTTAACGATCGAGTGGTAATAGTAATTACCGGTGTAACTTATATGATTATCATGAAAGCGTTCGTATTATTTTGGATTCGTTAACGTTCGAAAATATTATTTTTTTTTACTCTAAAAATAATATTTATACACTTCACAAAATAGTCGACAAGTGACGTTGTGAAAAATATATTTATTAAATATACATTTATCACGTTTAACTTTGTGAAAATCCCACCTCCGATACTTGTAAATAAAGTCGTGGCCAAACTTATATTTCGAAAACATGTCAAAAAGTATTTCTAACACTTACAGTGAAAATATTTCTAAGTGTTAGGTTTTTAGAAAAATTTCGCCAGAGTTTCCTCTGTAACTGGAGGTGGCCACGCTTTCAAGCGTATCATTTTCTTTTACAAAACAATTCAACAACTTCTTTATTCGATCAAAACAATTTTCAACACAACAAACTAGTTAACAAAAATGTAATTCGTATAAATTTCATGAACTTGTAGTTTTCAAAAATTATAGTGTAAATCTCATCATTCTTAGCGGATCTTTATATAAATTAGTCCGGTTTCGTAAAAACCCCGTTTTTATAGAAGTTCCGTCTTTACAACTTCTCGTCATCTTTTACAAAAATTGTTATTTTGTCGAAACTTTGCGTTACACAAGTGTTTACACACTTGTGGTTTATAAAAATCATACTTGTTAGTGTAAGATCCGTTTTTAGAAAAACATGATTTTCTTGACACTCGGTCCTTTGAAAATACCATTTGTAGATATGTAGATCCGCTAGTTTTAAACACTATTTTACAAGTAAAAACGTTTTTACACAAGTTCATGATTCGTGTGTGGTAGAGTTTCACCTTTTAACCCTTGTTTCATTCAAAACCACCTTATGTCATGATCCAGGATCATGACCAAACCGGGTTAAACGATGATCCGAGCTACCACAACATAGATCGGGTCCAAATAACCATAGAAAATAAATACTACAACATTTACACAACACATGAGCTTTTAACCATCTTTTAAGTGCTTTTAGTAAACTTTAAAGCTTCATCTTGCAAGATTTCGAGTTTTAATCGTTACACAACATATTAACCGCTTTAGATTAGTTCAAGAAAGGGATTTAAGCATCATACCACTAGCTCGAGGCTAGGGAAGAATCTAAGCGCAAATAGGTGGATAAAAGCTAGAGAAAGAGGTCCTTCGAGCTCCGAGTGCACCAAGACTCCTTATACGCGACCCTTAACACTTGTGTGATGTTGGAATGTGATGATCAAGACCGAAAAATGGCTGGACATATATAGGGGATCTCGGCCGAAAGTTTTAGAGAGGGAAAGAGAGAGTTTTGAGTGGTGTTGAATGGTGAAAATTATGATGTGCAACTTCTAATACTTATAGACAAAATTGGGTTCTTGATCCATTGGATCATATGCCTTGTAGATACTAAACAATCAAGATTAAAATATTATTAAAGGAACCAAGTGTGTCCCCCTTAGTTGGGGCCGGTTAGCAAGGGGGGGGGGGTTTCTAGCTGGAATGTAACTAATAGTTAGTTTAATAGTTAGGCTAACTTAGTTAAGTTTAGGGATTAACTCGGTTAGTTGTGTGATGTGCTTTATGGCGGGTGTTAGGGTATTCAGGGACCCTAACTGGCTAAGAAAAAGATAAATAATGTTTATGGCAATATTTTCATGTCCCGGGTAAAGTCCGGCTGTTCGGTTGGATAGTAATCCGTTAAAGCGCTTAACAAAGCTTTTAAGTGTCGTTAATGCCCTTTTTAGCGACACAACTTATTCCCAACACTTTGGAAAGTGTCTAGTAATATTTTTCTCATGTTTTGGCACTTTATTAGTTAGCTAAAAGCTGAATTGTTTATTAAAGTGCTGTGTTTTGTGCTCAGTGTACGTTTTAGGCACATCCAGTCACTGTAACTTATCCCTATAGACGCAGTTCTACAACCCTTGTATCCCTACACTCACTATGGGTGTAGTAAAATATTTCTGGCTCATACAGGCCTTAGAGGCAATATCTGCCTGATGCTGGCTTTGTCAGCATGTTCAATAGGTTATCCGTTCATAGTGCTACTGTGCTTTTGTGCATCATGTTTGTCACTAGAGTTCAATATGTAAATAATGTAGTGACGGTATGTAAAGTATGATGCAGGTATGTACAAGTATCAGAAATCAAGTAGCAGTTCATCAGTAATTTCAAGTAAGCACAGTAATTAAGCAGCAATTTATTAATTAAACCGTACGGATACCTGGTTTAGTGAGGGTTGTCACACAAGTAAGGCATTTTGATACATATAAGGCAATTTCTTTCTTCATACCAGGCCACCAATACTGAATACGAAGATCCTTATACATCTTATCTGAGCCAGGATGAACAGAATAACGAGACTTATGGGCTTTATCCATAAGCAAGGTGCGGAGGTTATCTTGGCTTGGGACCCATAAACGGTCCATCAAGTAATACGATCCATTGTCCTTCAGTTCTAGATCAGGTGTTATGTGATAGGGAAATTCCTTATCCATCAAACCTTGTGAAACACAAGATTGTTGAGCCTGAGAAATACATGCTTGGATATCAGATTGAGCTTGAATATCAGATTGAACACGAACACAATGAAGCTTAGTACGTTCCTTGCGACTCAAAGCATCGGCTACGACATTCGCCTTACCAGGATGGTAGTGAATTTCGCAGTCATAGTCGTTTAGAAGCTCCACCCAAAGTCGTTGCCTCATGTTGAGTTCTTTCTGATTGAAGATATGCTGTAGACTTTTGTGGTTCGTGAAAACCACACATTTTGTACCGTACAAATAGTGTCTCCAAATCTTAAGAGCGAAGACAACTGCACCCAACTCAAGATCATGAGTGGTGTAGTTCTTCTCATGTATCTTCAACTGCCTCGATGCGTATGCTATGACTTTGTTTCTTTGCATCAGGACACAACCAAGACCCAATTTAGATGCATCGCAATAAACGATAAAATCATCATTGCCCTCAGGCAAAATTAGTATAGGCGCGTCGCAAAGTTTTTGTTTCAATGTCAGAAACGCTTCCTCTTGCTTGAATCCCCAATCAAAGGGTTTGTTCTTCTGAGTTAGAGCAATTAGAGGAACTGCAATCTTCGAGAAATTTTAAATGGAGCGGCGGTAATAACCCGCTAGACCAAGAAAAGAACGAACTTCAGTAGGAGTAGTAGGCGTATCCCAATCCTTAATCGCAATGATCTTGGAGGGATCTACATGAATACCTTGTTCGTTGACAATATGTCCTAGGAATTATACTTCTTTAAGCCAGAATTTACACTTGGAGAATTTGGCGAAAAGTTGCTCTTTCTTTAGGAGTTCCAAAGTAAGACGAAGATGTTGCTCGTGATCAGCTCGCGTCTTAGAATAAATCAAGATGTCGTCAATAAAAACAATGACGAACTGATCTAAATAAGGCTTGCAGACCCTATTCATTAAGTCCATGAAAACAGCAGGAGCATTAGTCAAACCGAATGGCATGACTGTGAACTCATAATGCCCATAATGAGTACGGAACGCTGTCTTGGGAATATCTTCTTCATGCACACGAAGTTGATGATATCCAGATCGTAGATCAATCTTTGAAAAATAAGAAGCGCCCTGCAATTGATCAAAGAGATCATCGATGCGAGGTAGGGGATATCGATTCTTGATGGTGAGCTTGTTAAGCTCACGATAATCGATACACATCCTAAAAGATCCATCCTTCTTCTTGACAAAAAGAACGGGAGCACCCCAAGGTGAAAAGCTAGGACGGATAAAACCTTTGTCAGAGAGCTCCTGAAACTGCGTAGACAACTCTTGCATCTCAGACGGTGCAAGACGATATAGAGATCTGGCAATGGGATTTGCACCAGGTATGAGATCAATACGGAACTCGACTTGGCATGCTGGAGGTAGACCAGGTAACACTTCAGGGAATACTTTAGAATAATCCCAAACAACAGGAATATCTTGAATAGATTTACCTTTGCCCTTATCTGCTACAACATGTGCTAAAAAGGCCACATAGTTCTTTCGCAGATAATTCCGAGCTTTAAAAAAGACATGAGTTTGAGACCACCAGCAGGTTTCTCACCACGAACTTGTAGGATCTCGCCTGTCGAAAGTGGCACACAAACAATCTTCTCAAAACAAACTACCTCTGCGCGATGCTTGGCTAACCAATCCATACCCACAATAACGTCGAAGCTTCCAAGTTGCATAGGCGTGAGGTCAATGGGAAAAAAAGATGGTTGTTAAAGTTCAATTGGTAGTTGCGGAGAACAGAATCAAGAACAATGGGTTCACCACTAGCCACTTCTACTGTCAAGGGTTTTCCTAGTTTCGTCCTAGACATGCGAAGCAATGGCTCAAAAGATAACGACACAAAACTCTTATCGGCACCCGAATCAAAAAGAACAGATGCAGGCTGATTATTAATAAAGAACGTACCGTTCACCACTTCATTGTCTGCTTGTGCCTCTTGTGCATTCATGTTGAAGACTCGACCTCGAGCCTGAGCCTGATTCTGATTTGGATTAGCATTCACCAATCTTGGACACTGATTACGGTAGTGGGTCAGATCCCCACAATTGTAACAAGAACCTGGGGGTAGTGTGGTTGTGCAGCTTGACCCTGTTGCTGAGCAGGAGGCTGAGCAACTCGTTGGGCCGGGTTCTGAACTACCTGATTCTGAGCAAAACGACAAACACCAGCAAGATGACCTGACTTCCCAC
Organism: Helianthus annuus; assembly: GCF_002127325.2. NCBI lineage: Eukaryota > Viridiplantae > Streptophyta > Magnoliopsida > Asterales > Asteraceae > Helianthus > Helianthus annuus. The sequence goes on along the minus strand of NC_035446.2, from coordinate 65,339,572 downwards.
AGTTAGTACAGAAACGGCACGGAAATTGCGGCTGATGGTGACTGTTGCATCTATTGCACAAAGGTGCATTTCCTGCATAAGTTTTCTTCGCTGGAGGCTGTGCGGGTTGGTTGGGAGCTGCCTGGTTAACTTGGGCAGTGACAGTAAAATTTTGGGAAGCCTTACGCTTCCTTGACCCCCTTGAGGAACCAGAATCCTTTCCCTTCTTGTTTTGACCTTTCTTGCTATCTTCTTTGTCAGATGCCTGCTTCTTACCCTTGTCACCCTTTTTGTTCAGCTTTCCCTTTCGAACCTGCGACTCAGTCAATGTCGCTGCTAACTCGATCGCCTGACGGAGTGTGGTAGGGTTACTACCAGTAATGATATCTTGTACTAAGTCAGGTAGACCATCGATGTACCTTTCGATAGCCTTGTCGAGTGGGGCAACCATTGTTAGGCAAAGCAGACTCAACTCCTCAAACCTAACAGTATACGCCCGGTGCTCGCCACTGTCTTGTTTCAAGTCATCAAACTCTTTCTCCAAAGCTCGCTGTTCATGACGAGGACAGAACTCCCTCATCATAAGGGCCCTAAGTTCAGCCCAAGTCTGTGCTAGAGCAACTTCTGCACCGCGATCTCTCATAACCCCGTTCCACCACGTAAGAGCCCTCTTCTGAAACACACTCAAAGAAAACTCGACCTAGCGATTCTCAGGACACTGCACGTGACGGAAAGTATTCTCAATGCACTCGAACCATTGAAGAAGCCCAGTCACTCCCTCAGAACCACTAAACTTGAGTGGTTTAGCCGAGTTAAAATTCTTGAAATTGCATGGAGCATTGTTATTGTTGTTGGCTTGGTTCCATTGAGCAAAGAGGTTTGGGAATTGAGCAGCCATTTGCTGCGCAATGATTTCTGCCAGTTCGGCAGTCGCTATCTGGTTTTCGCGTCGAGGAGGCATTCTAAAAGAGGAAACATGAAACGAAACGAGTGAGATGATTGGATGAAGAGAATGAGATGAAACAAAATCAACAAAAGCAAAGATGGTGGTCATTCGTCCACATCACAAAGCAAACAAACGACACACAGTGACTAATCAAAGTAACTGGGTCAAAAATAATGTATCGCGAAGACATGCTCGCCTATAAGTGAACACTCACCCCAAGAGTTCCCAGGTAAGAGTGACTAGTCAGATTATGTGGATTTGTACGAACACTCTAGCCTTAGACAGAAAACCCAGGGTACAGGCATTCACTCTTCCAGTTTGCATGTGTTCACATTATTTAAAACCCAAAACTTTGACGAGATTTTTGAAAATTCAAAGGGGTTCAAAACCTTACAACAGAGGGTTCAAAACCTTGTAATAAATCATTCAAAAACAGAAGATTGTTTTTCAAAGATCGTTTCGGAAAAATTGGGTTCTTGTTTTGATAATCACCTAAGGATAGGTGATGTGCATGTTTTAAGATCTAAACACAAGATAACTTGTGTTAGGGTCCTAGAAAGGTTATAGTCTAGGTCAAAGTATTACTAATAACCTAATTCCCTATAACCATTGGCTCTGATACCAACTCTTCTGTCACACCCCGACCACGTAAAACATCAAATCGTGGCGGAAACGTCGGGGAGTGTTGTAACAGAATTATTGTTTCACAACCACGAAAATTAAAGTTACATTTTATTCATCAAACAAGAGTGTTACATTGTCTCAAAACAGGAAATAAAGAGTTCAGAACATAATTAAACTAGTTCCATCTTTATTTTAAGTCTCTAAGGCACAGGTCCGCCCTAGTGTCACGATCATCATCCTAAGCGACAGCTCCTGAAAACACATGTGAAAATAGGTACGTCAGCATAAAAATGCCTGTGAGATACATAGGTTTTGTGAAAATAGGATTCATGACTGGGGTTTTAGGAGGAAGGTTTAGTAAAAATTAGTCATGAATCTTGTTAAGTGTTTTCTGTTATAAATCATATGAAAACTCGATAAGAAATCAGATTTATATAAAAGAAAGGAGTATGGTTAAAGAAATAACCAAACAAAATGAGTTGGATAAAATAAACTGTTTTGTAAAACAATGTCTTGTAAAGAATATATTATTTGTGTAAAATGTAATATGTCTATACTGAAATGATTTAAATAATGCTACGATATGTAATATTACACAAACACTTATATATAGGAAGTACCAGCGGCGTATCCACCATGTTTGTATCATATTACACACGCCTCGTTACTCAAACCATTTACCCAAACCAACCACCAATGTAAATTTGTTCATGTATAAATTAATTGTCAAGTGTTATTGTGTAAACCATATCAAAATGTCCATGTCTAATGTAAATCACCAAATGTGTATTTCAATGTCAAAATGTTTATGTTTAATGTAAATCATATAATGTGTATCCAAAAATATCATGTATGGCATGTGAAATATATCAACTAAACCATAGGTACAATGCACAAAAACAGGGTATTGAATTAAACATAGTTTAAGTCAAAGTTATGTTTTGTGGAGCAAAAGCATGCTATACTGATACAAACATCTATGCGGTATTGTGAAAATGCATACACTCAAACCTTGTGACTGTGTTGATAGACCTTTAAACAAATTAAAGGTCTATCTATGTTATGTTTATCGAATTCGGTCATTCCTTCCACCCAAACAAACCTAGGGTTCAGGAATGGGAGTTGTCAAGTCCTATGGTACCACTACCTACTAACGAACGGCGTGTTCAGTGTTAATGAATGTATATTGTCCGATTTGAACAAACCAAATGTCATACCAAAAAATGTAAGCATGTGAAAACAATGCACTAAGTATGTAATCAAATGAACATACATAGCGTGAAATGTAATGTAAAACGATGTACTAAGTATGCACACAATGGACATACATAGAATAAAATGTAATGTAAAACGATGTACTAAGTATGCACACAATGGACAAACATAGTATAAACACAATGAAATCATGTACTATAAGTGTACTAATGAACATAACAAGCATATGATATGAAAACATGGAAAGCATGAAAGTAACCAGTAGGCACATGTGTTTCACCCCAAAACAATTTGGAAAACAGTAAAAGAGGGGTCTATGTACTCACTTGAGATTGCTTAGTAGTCCTTGAGTAACAACCAAACAATGCTAGAGATCATGGATATCAAACGGCACCTAATATAGGAAACTATGTAAATATACCAGACCTAAATCGGAGGATTGGATAGAATGAGGGTTCGTAAACCAAACGAGTATGGAGACTCGTGTAATATGGTTTAACAAAGCCTTCATACTAAAATGAAACCTAACCTAAGTGCTTACGACCCATTACGACCTGTTTAGTTAGCTTATGCTACTTTAACGCGTCGTTCACGTGAAACGCGTTTGGAATGCCTAACTAGTCCTATGATAAGTAAAATATGCCTTAACATGTCAAATATTGTTACCAAATCAGTTTAGATACCAAAAGTTATGTTACATATGCTTAAAATGAATTTTGGCGTAAAAAGGGCATTCTGGTATGTCACACCCCGACCACGTAAAACAACAAAACGTGGCGGAAACGTCGGGGAGTGTTGTAACAGAATCATTGTTTCACAACCATGGAATAAATAGTTTCGTTTTATTAAATCAAATGAGTTGCAATGTCTTAGCAATAAAGAAACATAACATAATTAACTCGTCTTGCATATTTTAATGTCACTAAAGCCTCGTCCATTCCTATGTGAGCATACACCAACATCATCATCATATAACACCAACTACTGTACCTGAAACACATGTGAAAATACGTCAGCATAAAAATGCCGGCGAGTACATAGGTTTTATGAAAAACAGGATTCATGACTTAGGTTTAAGAAAATGTTTATACAAAAACTTGTCATAAATCCAGTTTAAGTGTTTGCTTTTGTAAAACGTTTGAAAATCGATGATAGATAGGTATAGTTAAAAAGAATGATGTAAGGTTAAGTGAATAACCATGTAAAAAGGAGTTTGTATAAAACAAACTGTTTTGTAAAACAATGTCTTGTGAAAAATATGTTATTTGTGTAAAAATGTATAAGTCCAAATGAATGATCTAAATAACGCTACGCCATGTAATATAATACAAGCACTTATATATAGGAAGTACCAGCGGCGTATCCACCATGCTTGTATCACATTACACACGTCTCGTTACTCAAATCACTTACCCACATAAACCACCAATGTAAATTGCCCATGTCTAAACCGTTGTCAAATGTCAATCAAGTAATGTGTATACAAAATGTCATGTATGGCAAGTGAAATATGTAATAACCAAACCATAGGTAAGAATGCACAAACATTGTACTAAGTATGCGACGGATGGACATACATAGCATGATACAAAGCATAAAATGCCTTGTAAAATGATGTACTAAGTATGCACACAATGGACATACATAGCATGTGATGTAAAATGTACTAAGTATGATGAACATACATAGCATGTGATGTATAATGTACTAAGTATGATGAACATACTTAGCATGAAATGTTATGTAAAACGATGTACTAAGTATGCACACAATGGGCATATATAGCAAAAACATAATAAAATCATGTACTAATAATGTACTAGTGAACTTAGCAAGTATATGATGTGAAAACAGGAAAGCACGAAAGTAACAAGTAGGCACATGTGCTTCACCCCAAAATGTTTGAAAAACAGTAAAAGAGGGGACTATGTACTCACTTGAGGGTGCTTAGAAGTCTTGAACAACAACCAAACAAAGCTAGAGGGATCACGGAAAGCAAACGACACCTAATATAGGTAACTACATTAATAACCGGACCTAACGGAGGATCGGGTAGTATGAGGGTTCGTAAACCAAATAAGTGTGGGAAATTATGTAATATGGTTTAACAAAGCCTACATACTAAAACGAAACCTAACCTAAGTGCTTACGACCCATTACGACCCATTTAGGTAGCTTACGCTACTTTAACGCGTCGTTCGCGTAAAACGCGTTCGGAACGCCTAACTAGTCCTATGACAAGTAATATATGCCTTAACATGTCTAATATTGTTGCTAAATCAGTTTAGATGTCAAAATTTAAGTTACATATGCTTAAAATGAATTTATGCGTAAAAAGGGCATTTTGGTAATTTTCCTAAGGCATAAGAATTACTTATCATACAACTACTTAGACGACGTGACCATAAGGTATAACCTCCAAAGGTTATTCCCTATACAACTATGGTCACCTAATGTGTTTGGTCGGATCCTAATGATTGACCAAATGGGTCGGGTTCGAAAGTATAAGTGATTGATTAGATCGCTTACCTTTACGACCCTAAACAAGCACAAATCTAAAAGCGACGAGCTAAACACGCTAGAACATGTTTAGTAAAGTTAGAAAACATGTTTGGTATTAAAACAAACGGTTTTAATACCCTAGAGTAGTTTGGTTACAAAATATGCGAGGAAACGCATTTTGGCCGAAACTACGACTCGTCACTGAGCCTAGATAATGTGGAAATCAGTAGATATAGTCATTAGGGACTATAACCATCGTGATTACGCTCACGTTATGAAGTTCAAATGAACTTCGCGTTGACCATAAACTGGTCAAAGCAGAAAGTCAAACGCAGTTTGACTTTAACGATAAAAACGAATGAAAAGAACGAAAGAATACTTACAAAAGGTCCCCGCAAGCTCTTGATCCGATTTACTCTCAGGTATGAAGCATAAACTTCAACTTAGAGAGCCAAAATCAGATTCAAGTGTGCTTTGGGAAGAAAGTGAGGGTGGGTATTTATAGATTTCCTTGAACCGTTAAGATCGTTCGTCGAAAAACGTGATTTAATCTCAACCGTACACATGTGCCCATGGTTTTGTAATACCATGGGCACCCCTAGAATGGCCCATAGTATTTTATAAACTATTAAATATCAGCCCATGGTTTTGCAAAACCATGGGTTAAAACCATCAACCCTTCAAAATTGGACTAGGTTCATTGAATATAGTCAGAAATTTCAAAAATGGCCCCTGCACTTGTAAAACTTGATTTTTTTTTGCACTTTTAAGTCTCGTTAACCCCATTTCAAGGCTCTAAAATAAAGTTAATGTACAGGGATCTTAAAATATGCTCAAAACATCTCGGATGTCGGTTCGTTTGGTCGTACGGTTGCGTTGTTCGGTTAATTACGACGGAAAATCGTAATGAACGCAAAAACGATCCAAATTACGCGACGTATGGAATTTTATCATGCCAATCACTAAAATAAAATATTTTAATGATTACATAAATTTTTGGATGTCCGCATATATTCAGAACGTAAGATATGCGCGAAAATGCAAACTTATGCACTTTTTGACGCTTTTAGTTCCTGAATGGCATAAAGTTTATTTTAGCACACCGAACACCTCAAAGCCTATTTCTAAGCTATGTAAAAGATATTTAGGGTGTGTTTAACTTATGATCAAGTTCCGGAAGGTCTGTTACAGTACAAATTTACATACTTTCGCAGTTTGTCGAATTTAGTCCTTGTAAGTGAATAAACTTGATTTCGGCATACCAAACCATCCAAAACTTATTTCTAAGTTATGTAAGGGTTATTTAAGGTATGTTAAGCCTATGTCACTGTTTCGGAGTGTTTGTTGCATTAAACTGGTTATTTTTACGCATCAGATCGCGTATAACCTTCCCGAAAATGATTTATAGCCCGAAATCGAACAAGAATTAATATGTGCAAACGATACACATATTTATACAAATCCCAAATATGAAATACAATATTTCATTGGTTTGGTATTTGTTTGATGGTTAAAGTGACACAGGTGTCACAGTCTCCCCTACTTCAGGAAATTTCGTCCCGAAATTTATTTAGAGGAAACTTGTGAGGGCTTGAAACATGAAGTTGAATAGATCAAACGAATAATCCTGTGGTGATTTAACTAGACTTCAATAGAGTCCCTTTAACTAGGTCACCAAAGGATCTTTTTAACTAGATTATCAAACAATCTCTTGAACTAGACCACCCAAGGGCCTCTTTAACTATATCAATACATGATATCTTTAACTAGATTGCCGAACCAATCTCTTTAACTAGATCAACGAATGATCTCTTTAACTAGACCACCAGAGGGCCTCTTTAACTATATCAATGCATGATATCTTTAACTAGATTGCCAAACCAATCTCTTTAACTAGATCAATGAATGATCTCTTTAACTAGACCACCAGAGGGCCTCTTTAACTATATCAACGCATGATATCTTTAACTAGATTGCTGAACCAATCTCTTTAACTAGATCAACGAATGATCTCTTTAACTAGACCATCAGAGGGCCTCTTTAACTATATCAACGCATGATATCTTTACCTAGATTGCCGAACCAATCTCTTTAACTAGATCAACGAATGATCTCTTTAACTAAACTACCCAAGAGGAATCTTTAACTACATCAACGGAGGATGTCTTTAACTAGATTGACGAATCAATCTCTTTAACTACACTACCCAAGAGGAATCTTTAACTACATCAACACATGATGTCTTTAAACTTTGGAATAGTACTTTATAATCCAAGCGTTTTAACTAATACGTTGAAGCCCATTAAGGATTGAGGTAGTACCTTTTGATATCCTACTATGAATCCCTTATACGAAGATATGGAAGATTCTACGGGGATTTGGATAACAAAAATTTTGATCACAAAAACATAAAAGGGAGAACATAAGCACAAAATCATATAATTGTCCAATTTGACTTTTAAGTTGTTATCTTTGACCGCGGATACTTAAAGTACACCAGGAATCCAATCCGTGGATTTCATTTGGCACTTTAATCATTTTCAAGAATCTATCTATAAAGATAGAATGATCTACCAAAAATTCGACTTTGTTTTCAAGAAAACGCAATATTCGAATTAAGGTACGATAATTTTAGGATATACGGAAATACCCTTGGGTACCCTATTAAGAATTTATAGTGGTACTTTGGGTATTCGTACAGAGTTGTAACTTGCGCCTTGTACTTCCTTTCCTTGGGAGAAACGAGTACCTATGATTTTTGAGGGAAAACGTAAGAGATTATAAAATAGAAAGATTTTGGGGGTAGTATGTTCTTCAAGGAATACGGCTCCTTGATTGTCGGTATTTGTAGGGGATACGTTGTTTATACATGCCATCACATTTGTACATTGCAATGTAAAATAAAAAAAATATTTTATTTATAAACAACAACAACTGTTTCATGGACCTTGACAATAAAAGAAAATAATACATAATGCTTGATTATTTCTATACAATATTGTCTTCTAGTCGGTCCGATGCTCATCCTTGCGCTGGATTCGCATTAGCAATCTTTGGGAAATTTCTACGGAAATGGCCCATTTCGCCACAGTTGAAGCAAGAACCTGGGGGAAAATGAGCTTGAGCAAGATTTACTTGAGGTTGGTTTGGACCACCTTGTCTTGGGGTAAATCGACAAACATTTGCCAGGTGACCGAGTCGCCCACATGATGCACACAAACGACACTGTAGGTGAGCTAAGTGGTGTGCATTACATTTGTTGCATATCGGTGCAGTACCGGCATAAGGTTTCCTTCCAGGAGGTTGAGCTGGTTGGTTGAGGGTATTTTGGTTGGGTTGTGCAGCAATTGCACAATTTTGCGAAGCCTTACGCTTCTTAGAGGGTTCGGTTTCGCTTTCCTTGGTTTCCTCCTGAACATTAGCTGCTTGTTTCTTGTCACCTTTTTGGAAAAGTTTGTGCTTTTTGATCTGAGATTCGGTTAGGGTAGCAGATAATTCAATGGCCTGTCTAACTGTGGTAGGATTACTACCAGTAACAATGTCCTGAACTGAGTCAGGGAGACCATCAATGTATTTCTCGATTGACTTATCCAAAGGCGTAACCATGGAAGGACACAACAGGCTCAGCTCCTCATATCGATCAGTGTAGGCTCGATGCTCACCGCTATCTTGCTTAAGATCGTCGAATTCCCTTTCCAGGGCCCTGATCTCATGACAAGGACAGAACTCCTTCATCATCAGAGCTCGAAGCTCTTCCCATGTTTGAGCTAGTGCCACATCGGCACCCCTATCTCTCATTACACCATTCCACCATGTCAAAGCCCGCTTTTCGAAGACACTAGATGCGAAATCTACCTTTCGCTCATTTGGGCATTGAACATGTCTGAAGGTGCTCTCTAGACTCTCAAACCATTGCAGAAGTGCAGTCGCTCCTTGAGACCCAGAAAACTTTGATGGCTTAGCTGAGTTGAACGTCTTGAAGTTGCAAGGGGCATTATTGTTGTTGAGAGCTTGGTTGCATTGAGCAACGATATTCGGGATTGCAGCAGTCATTTGCTGCGTAATGATAGTTGCCAGTTCTTCATTAGGTATCTGATTGTCGCGTCGTGGAGGCATTCTAAAAGGGATACAAGAGAGAGAAACAAGTGAAACGACATTGGGTAAGAATAGGAAATTACTGACCAAAAGCATGGTGGATGGTCATTTGTTTGAACCACGAAGCAAACAAACGACACACAAAGGCTGAATCAAAGTAAATAGGTCCTCATGATGTATCGCGAAGACATGCTCGCCTATAAGTGGACACTCACCCCAAGAGTTCCCAGGTAAGAGTGACTGGTCCGATATTGCGGATTTGTACGAACACTCTAGCCTTAGACAGAAAACTCAGAGTACAGGCACCCACTCTTCCAGTTTGCACGTGTTCACATTATTTAGACCCAAACTTTGACGAGATTTTGAAAACTTTAAAGGTTCAAAACCTTATGATAAATCATCCTAGAACAGATGATTAGTTTTCAAAGCAGATCAAATTTATGTACTTGTTGTGGTTGTCACTTAAGGATAAGTGACGGTATTGTTTTATGACTAAACGCAAGTAAACTTGTGTTAGGGTCCTAGGAAGGTTATAGTCTAGGTCAAAGCATTACTAATAACCTAATTCTCTATAACCATTGGCTCTGATACCAACTTTTCTGTCACACCCCGACCACGTAAAACAACAAAACGTGGCGGAAACGTCGGGGAGTGTTGTAACAGAATCATTGTTTCACAACCATGGAATAAATAGTTTTGTTTTATTAAATCAAATGAGTTGCAATGTCTTAGCAATAAAGAAACATAACATAATTAACTAGTCTTGCATCTTTTAATGTCACTAAGGCCTCGTCCATTCCTATGTGAGCATACACCAACATCATCATCATATAACACCAACTACTGTACCTGAAACACATGTGAAAATACGTCAGCATAAAAATGCCGGCGAGTACATAGGTTTTATGAAAAACAGGATTCATGACTTAGGTTTAAGAAAATGTTTAAACAAAAACTTGTCATAAATCCAGTTTAAGTGTTTGCTTTTGTAAAACGTTTGAAAATCGATGATAGATAGGTATAGTTAAAAAGAATGATGTAAGGTTAAGTGAATAACCAAGTAAAAAGGAGTTTGTATAAAACAAACTGTTTTGTAAAACAATGTCTTGTGAAAAATATGTTATTTGTGTAAAAATGTACAAGTCCAAATGAATGATCTAAATAACGCTACGCCATGTAATATAATACAAGCACTTATATATAGGAAGTACCAGCGGCATATCCACCATGCTTCTATCACATTACACATATCTCGTTACTCAAATCACTTACCCACATAAACCACCAATGTAAATTGCCCATGTCTAAACCGTTGTCAAATGTCAATCAAGTAATGTGTATACAAAATGTCATGTATGGCAAGTGAAATATGTAATAACCAAACCATAGGTAAGAATGCACAAACAATGTACTAAGTATGCGACGGATGGACATACATAGCATGATACAAAGCATAAATGTCTAGTAAAATGATGTACTAAGTATGCACACAATGGACATACATAGCATGTGATGTAAAATGTACTAAGTATGATGAACATACATAGCATGTGATGTATAATGTACTAAGTATGATGAACATACTTAGCATGAAATGTTATGTAAAACGATGTACTAAGTATGCACAAAATGGGCATATATAGCAAAAACATAATAAAATCATGTACTAATAGTGTACTAGTGAACTTAGCAAGTATATGATGTGAAAACAGGAAAGCACGAAAGTAACAAGTAGGCACATGTGTTTCACCCCAAAATGTTTGAAAAACAGTAAAACAGGGGACTATGTACTCACTTGAGGGTGCTTAGAAGTCTTGAACAACAACCAAACAAAGCTAGAGAGATCACGGAAAGAAAACGACACCTAATATAGGTAACTACATTAATAACCGGACCTAACGGAGGATCGGGTAGTATGAGGGTTCGTAAACCAAATAAGTGTGGGAAATTATGTAATATGGTTTAACAAGCCTACATACTAAAACGAAACCTAACCTAAGTGCTTACGACCCATTTAGGTAGCTTACGCTACTTTAAAGCGTCGTTCGCGTAAAACGCGTTCGGAACGCCTAACTAGTCCTATGACAAGTAATATATGCCTTAACATGTCTAATATTGTTGCTAAATCAGTTTAGATGTCAAAATTTAAGTTACATATGCTTAAAATGAATTTATGCGTAAAAAGGGCATTTTGGTAATTTTCCTAAGGCATAAGAATTACTTATCATACAACTACTTAGACGACGTGACCATAAGGTATAACCTCCAAAGGTTATTCCCTATACAACTATGGTCACCTAATGTGTTTGGTCGGATCATAATGATCGACCAAATGGGTCGGGTTCGAAAGTATAAGTGATTGATTAGATCGCTTACCTTTACGACTCTAAACAAGCACAAATCTAAAAGCGACGAGCTAAACACGCTAGAACATGTTTAGTAAAGTTAGAAAATAGGTTTGGTATTAAAACAAACGGTTTTAATACCCTAGAGTAGTTTGGTTACAAAATACGCGAGGAAACGCATTTTGGCCGAAACTACGACTCGTCACTGAGCCTAGATAACGTGGAAATCAGTAGATATAGTCATTAGGGACTATAACCATCGTGATTACGCTCACGTTATGAAGTTCAAATGAACTTCGCGTTGACCATAAACTGGTCAAAGCAGAAAGTCAAACGCAGTTTGACTTTAACGATAAAAACGAATGAAAAGAACGAAAGAATACTTACAAAAGGTCCCCGCAAGCTCTTGATCCGATTTACTCTCAGGTATGAAGCATAAACTTCAACTTAGAGAGCCAAAATCAGATTCAAGTGTGCTTTGGGAAGAAAGTGAGGGTGGGTATTTATAGATTTCCTTGAACCGTTAAGATCGTTCGTCGAAAAACGTGATTTAATCTCAACCGTACACATGTGCCCATGGTTTTGTAATACCATGGGCACCCCTAGAATGGCCCATAGTATTTTATAAACTATTAAATACCAGCCCATGGTTTTGCAAAACCATGGGTTAAAACCATCAACCCTTCAAAATTGGACTAGGTTCATTGAATCTAGTCAGAAATTTCAAAAATGGCCCCTGCACTTGTAAAACTTGATTTTTTTTTTTTGCACTTTTAAGTCTCGTTAACCCCATTTCAAGGCTCTAAAATAAAGTTAATGTATAGGGATCTTAAAATATGCTCAAAACATCTCGGATGTCGGTTCGTTTGGTCGTACGGTTGCGTTGTTCGGTTAATTACGACGGAAAATCGTAATGAACGCAAAAAACGATCCAAATTACGCGACGTATGGAATTTTATCATGCCAATCACTAAAATAAAATATTTTAATGATTACATAAATTTTTGGATGTCCGGATATATTCAGAACGTAAGATATGCGCGAAAATGCAAACTTATGCACTTTTTGACGCTTTTAGTTCCTGAATGGCATAAAGTTTATTTTAGCACACCGAACACCTCAAATGTCACACCCTGGCTTTGCGGAAGCGTGGTTAATTTGGTGTGACTTCTTAATACCATAGCTTAACCATAACAAGCTATATGAATTTAAAATCATGCAAAGTCATCCATAGAAAATAAAATTGTCAAACATTGTCTAAATGGGTAAACACCCAACAACCATTACTTGTCTTAAACAGTACAACTACTCCCATAATGCAAACAAATAAACATGGTTCAGGGGCCATGGCTTGTCCAGGAAAGAGCCATGAGCCTTGAACCCCGGATGACTCTGAATCTAAATGCAGCGGGAAATCCTGCTAAACCGTGCCAGATCCTTAATTCCCTGAAATACATGTAAGTTGAAAAATCAACAATAATGTTGAGCGAGTTCATGCGAAAATGAGTAAATAAACCTTTATCTTTATCAAAAACCCTGGTATGTAGCAAATAAGGAAAAAAGAGAGATCACCAATGGTTTGCAAGGCCATTGATATGTGTAAATGCAAGTAGGAAGGCTCAAACCTAGCAAATTTATGCGTCGGGAACAAAGTCATCCCAAGGTCCGTTCTGCTGGACCTGGGACTGGGCTCGCTACACCCAAATAGATCTACCGCTCCTGCCCCTCGGTCCCCACCCTGAGGATTAATGACCTCAAGTTTCCGCCTACCCATTCACATGATCTAAAAGTAACTCTCCTTACGCTAATCATACCATGTATAACATATCCATAATCATTGTAACATGTATTTCACCCCCGCAGTTTATAAAACTGAAAACAGTTAAGAGAAAAGGGGGACATGAACTCACAGTGAGCGCGTCACAAAATCAAGCAATCCAATATCCAAGTGCTGTGCAACGACCTACATGTGCTAATTCTATTAGACGGATGGCCGTGCCTTAGCTTCATAGATTATATTTTTTTTGGGAAACAGTTAGACAACCGTTCCGTATATATGTTTGATACGCATTCTCCTTCCCAAGGATGGGGGATTTAAATACATGTGTATTTATATCATTTTATCAAGTCCCACTTAATATATTTTATTTCTTATTACAAAATATAATTATTTTTCTCAAAAATAATATATTTTCTTTACATAATTCTTTTCCAAAATAATACGTTGACAACATACGTGTCGATGAATATTTCTGCGTAAAGCGTAAGTTACGTTTTAATGATTAGGTGGTAATAGAAATTACCGTTGTAACTTTTATGCTTGTCGTATAAGCGTTTGTATTATTTTGAGTTCGACAAAGTTTGTAAATATTATTTTTACTCTAAAAATAATATTTATACATTTTCACAAAATAATCATAAATAGTGTTGTGAAAAATATATTTATTGAATAAATATTTATCACGTTTATTTTTGTGAAAATCCCACCTCCGAATATTTAATAAAGTCATGGCGAAATATATTTTGTAAATACTTCAAAAATAATTCCAACACTTGTAAATATTCTAAGTGTTAGATTTTTAGAAAATTTTGCCAGAGTTTCCCCTGTAACTGGAGGTGGCCACGCTTTCAAGCGTATCATTTTCTTTTACAAAAACATCTCAACAATTTATCAAATCAACCGAAACAATTTTCCAACATGCTAAACAAGTTTTAACACTTCAAATTGTAGATTATTTTGCGAGGTCGTATTACCACATGAACTTGTAATTTTTTTCCAAGAGTCGTTTTGTAGATCACTTTATATTAGTGGATCTATTCATATAATAACTTAGTCTTGTAAAAACCCCGTTTTTAGAAACAATCACTCTTCACAACTTCCCGACAACTTTTGTAAAAACTCAATATTTTGTCGGATCTTTTATGTACAAGTGTTTCTACACTTGTAGTTTATAGAAAATCATACTTATTCATATCTTACCCATTTTTATAAAAACGTGATTTTCTCGACACCCGGTCCTACGAATATACCACTTGTACATCCGTAGATCGGCTTGTTTTAGATACTATTTTTCATGTCAAAACATTTTTACACAAGTTCATGTTTCCCGTGTGGTGGAGTTTCACCTTTTAACCCTTGTACACAAGAAACAAGTGTATGTCAAGATACGCGATCCGGACAAAGTCGGGTTAAACGATGATGAGAGCCACCACATCGTAGATCGGGCCATATTAATCAACATATTCAAGTACTACGACTTTTACACGCGTTATGTGCTTTTATCCAACGAAATACACGTTTTTGAAGACTTTAAAGTTTCATTTAGCGGGTTACCGACATTCAACCATCAAAAATCCTTTTAACCACTTTAGACACGATTAATAATGAGTTTTAAACGTTATACCTCTAGCTCGGGGCTAGGGAAGATCTATGGCGAAAACTGAGTGGATAATAGCAAACGGTAGAGGTCCTTCGCGTTCCGTTTGTTCCGAGCTCCGTTGTACGTAACCACCGACACTTGTATACCCTTGGAATGTCAAGACTTGAACCGAAAAACGGATGTGGGGGTGGTGGTGATCTCGGCCGAGAGGAGGGAGAGGGAGAGGGAGTGGTGGTGAGGTGAAGTGTGTGTTGGTGTGTGTGAGAGGTAGTGAGGTATTTATAGAGAAAGTTGTCTCGATCCTCGTGCAATCCAATATAAAATAATAAAGGTGTACTCCCCGGGTCCCACTAGTTGGCCGATTCCTTTAGGATGTAATGGTGCTCGGTTCGTTTTCAAACGTTCAGTTACGGTTTAGTTTGGTTAAGTGCGTTACTTTAAGGTACTAACCTCGTTAGTTGTTTAATGCATTAGAAGCGGGTGTTAGGGTATTCAGGGACCCTAACTGGCTCAGAAAAATACCAATATTAATTTTGGCAATATTTTTATGTTCCGGGTATTGTCCGGTTGTTCGGTCGGATAGTAATCCGTTAAAGTGCTTAAGATATCCGTTAAGCGTCATAAATAATATTTTTAGCGACACAATTTATTCTGCAAAGTGTCGGGAATAATTCCCCATATTTTGGCACTTTATTAATTAGCTAGAAGCTAGTGTGTTGATAAAAGTGCTGTGTTTCGTGCTTAAAGTATGTTTTAGGCACATCCAAATCTCTATATCTTATTCCTAGAGACGTAATCATACAACCCTTGTATCCCTACACACACTATGGGTGTAGTAAAATAATTCTGGCTCATTCAGGCCTTTAGAGGCAGCGTTTGCCTGATGCTGGCTATATCAGCATGTTCACTGTGTTTCCGTTTAGTGCTACTGTGCTTTTGTGCATCATGTTTGTCACTAAGGTTCAATAAATAAGTAGTGTAGTGACAGGAATATCAAAGTATGATGCAGATATGTACAAGTACCAACAATCAAGTAGCAGTTTATCAGCAAACTCAGTAAAGCACAGTAATTAGGCATCAATTAATAATTAATTAAGTCGTACGGATACCTGGTTTTGTGAGGGTTGTCACATTCTCCCCCCGTTAAATAAATTTCGTCCCGAAATTTAGGTTCTGCTTGAAGAAGCAGGGTTCTTAGGAAACAGGTGGGGGTATTTCTCTTTCATTCGGTCTTCACGCTCCCAGGTGAATTCAGGACCATGTCTAGCATTCCAGCGAACTTTGACGAGCTTGACACTGCTCCGGCGGGTCTTGTTAACTTTCCAATCCGTGACCTCAACAGGTTCTTCAACGAAGTGGAGCGTGTCATCAATATGAATCTCGTCGGTAGGAATGGCAACATTAACTTGAGTTGGACTCCTCTTAAGATTGGATACATGAAATGTATCGTGAACGTTATTCAGCTCGGCAGGTAGATCCAACTTGTATGCTACTGTTCCAATTTTCTTCAAAACCTTAAAAGGACCAATGTAGCGTGGATTCAACTTCCCACGCTTCCCAAAGCGTGCTACACCCTTCCAGGGTGATACCTTCAACAAAACCATATCCCCAACCTCGAACTCTTGAGGTTTCCTTTTCAGATCCGCATAGGTCTTCTGGCGATCACGAGCCGCGCTAATGCGCTCTCGGATTTGCGCGATCTTATCTGTAGTTTCCTGAACTACATCGGGACCTACCAATTGTCTATCACCTGCGTCAGACCAACAGAGCGGCGACCTGCACTTGCGTCCATATAAAGCTTCGAATGGCGCGGCACCAATACTGGTGTGGTAGCTGTTGTTGTATGAAAACTCAACCAGGGGTAAATGCTTATCCCAGCTACCGCCTAAATCCATCACACATGCTCTCAGCATGTCTTCCAATGTCTGAATCGTCCGCTCACTTTGGCCGTCGGTCTGCGGGTGAAACGCGGTGCTCATATTCAGCTTCGAACCAAAAGCTTCCTGGAAGGATTGCCATATCCTCGATACGAACCTTCCATCTCTATCAGAAATAATCGAGAGGGGTACTCCATGGCGAGTGACAATTTCTCTCATGTAAATTTCAGCCAATTTGCTTGTATGATCCTTTTCACGGATAGGCAAGAAATGTGCTGATTTCGTCAAGCGATCCACTATCACCCAGATAGTGTCATGGCCTTTAGGCGTTCTTGGCAACTTTGTAACAAAATCCATGGATATTTCTTCCCACTTCCACTGGGGAATTTTCGGTTGCTGCAGAAGTCCCGAAGGCTTCTGGTATTCTGCCTTAACTTTAGCGCAAGTCAAACATTGGCTCACGTAGATAGCAACATCGCCTTTCATCCTAGGCCACCAATAATAATCCTTAAGATCTTGGTACAACTTATCCGCTCCCGGGTGGATAGAGTACCGTGACTTGTGAGCTTCATCAAAAATAACTTCTCTTAAATCACCAAACAAAGGAACCCAAATCCTTTTCTCAAAACATAACGTTCCTTCCTTGTTTGGAACCAATATCTTCTCCATCCCACGGAGATATTCTTTCTCAAGGTTTCCCTCCCTGAGAGCTTCTTTTTGCGCTGCTCGAATGCGTGAGGAAAGATCGGTTTGGATAATCATTTCCATAGCCCTAACCCTTATGGGCTTGATTCTCTCCTTGCGACTTAGGGCATCGGCGACCACATTCGCCTTCCCTGGATGATACTTGATCTCGCAGTCGTAATCGTTCAGCAACTCAACCCATCGCCTTTGCCTCATATTCAACTCCTTCTGGTTGAATATATGCTGGAGGCTTTTGTGATCTGTAAAGATCGTACACTTCGTACCGTAAAGGTAGTGTCTCCAAATCTTCAAAGCAAAAACCACTGCGCCTAGCTCCAAATCATGCGTGGTATAGTTCTTCTCATGTACCTTCAGTTGGCGTGATGCGTAGGCGATAACCTTTTGACGTTGCATCAACACGCAACCCAATCCTTGACGCGAAGCGTCGCAGTATACCACAAAATCGTCGGTACCTTCCGGTAGAGCTAAGATTGGCGCGTTGCAAAGCTTATCCTTCAACAACTGAAATGCTTCATCCTGTTTGATTCCCCAATCAAACTTTTTATCCTTTTGCGTGAGGAGCGTCAATGGCTGAGCGATCTTTGAAAAATCCTCAATAAATCTTCGATAATAACCAGCCAAACCCAAGAATTGCCGGATCTCGGTTGGCGTCTTTGGCGCTTCCCAGTTCTTGATCGCCTCGATCTTGGTTGGATCCACATGAATTCCACTTTCATTTACCACGTGCCCAAGGAATTGCACGTCTCTCAGCCAAAACTCACACTTAGAAAATTTGGCATACAACTGCTCCTTCTTCAGTAGCTCTAAGATAGCTCTGAGGTGTTGCTCGTGTTCTGCCTTCGTCTTTGAGTAGATCAAGATGTCGTCGATGAACACAATCACGAACTTATCCAGGTACGGCTTACAAACTCGGTTCATTAAATCCATGAACACTGCAGGTGCGTTTGTTAAACCAAACGGCATGACAAGGAACTCGTAGTGCCCATAACGAGTTCTGAAGGCTGTCTTCGGGATACTTTCTTCCTGTATCCGGAGCTGATGATATCCAGATCGAAGATCGATCTTGGAGTAGAAACTTGAACCTTGAAGTTGGTCAAACAGATCATCAATCCTTGGCAAAGGATACCTATTCTTGATCGTCAGCTTGTTCAATTCTCTGTAGTCAATGCACATACGGAAACTACCATCCTTCTTCTTGACAAACAAAACTGGAGCTCCCCAAGGCGAGAAGCTTGGTCGGATAAAACCCTTATCTAACAACTCTTGAAGTTGTGTTGATAGCTCTTGCATCTCAGACGGGGCAAGTCTATAAGGTGCCTTAGCCACAGGCGCGGCGCCTGGAACTAAGTCGATGCGAAATTCCACTTGCCTCTGAGGCGGCAAGCCAGGCAAGTCTTCTGGAAAGACTTCCGGATACTCCCTTACGACAGGGATGTCTTCGATCTTCGGCTCAGCAGCCTTTTTATCCACGATGTGTGCTAGAAAAGCAACACACCCTTTCTTCAAACACTTTCTTGCTTTCAGACAGCTGATAATTCGCAACGGCGTCTCCCGCTTCTCTCCATGAACAACAATGGTCTCACCATCGTCGGTCGGAATACGAACAATCTTCTCGTGACAAACAATCTCCGCCTTGTTACTTGCTAACCAATCCATCCCTACTACCACGTCGAAGCTTCCTAACTGGACTGGTAGTAGATCGAGAGCAAACTCACGCTCTCCTAACTCGATTACGCAACCTCTAATCACTTCATTGGCTTCTACTAACTTCCCATTAGCTAGCTCGATCGAATAAGGAATATCTAACTTACTAGCGGCTAAACCAAGCATGTTCTTAAATTCTAGCGATACGAAGCTATAATCGGCACCAGTATCAAACAAAACAGACGCATAGCGTTGGTTTACAGGGAACGTACCAGTAACGACATTGGGATCCTGGCGCGCTTCCCTGGCCTCCATGTTGAAAACTCTTCCACGAGCTTGGGTCAATTCCGGGCAGTTCCTCTTGAAGTGCCCTTGATCTCCACAATTAAAACACCCGGGCCTCTGCCCGTTTCCACCATTGTTCCCAGCCTGGTGGTTTCCCTGGTTTCGGTTCACGGTGCCTGCTTGGTTAGCATGGTTTCCATTTCCTCCTTGATTTCCTTGTGGGCGGTTCCCATTTCCACCACGGGTATTTCTATTTCCATTTCCTCCCTGACCTCCCCGGCCAGCATTTGCCCAACAAGTCTCCTTCAGGTGGCCAACCTTTCCACATGCTTCACAAACTTTCAATCCACAACGACCGGAGTGATGTTTTTGACATGAGTTGCACTTGGGCTGTGCACCCATGTATCCCCTGCTCTTCTTTCCACCACCAACTGAATCTTGAGCTGGTGCATTCGCTTCTCCCTTCTTGACCACCGTCCCGGTGCTTTGCTTGAAACTTGAAAACTTCCGCTTATTACCACTAGATGACTCCACATGAGTCTCCTTTCTCTTGGGTTCAATCTCATCGAACTTGTTTAACCGAATCGCTTCCTCAGTTAAAGCCACACTCAGATCGATGGCTTCTGTGATGGTTGCGGGTTTGGAAGAAGTCACCATACTGATTATCTGAGGGGCCAATCCCCAGATGAAGCGCTCAACCCTCTTAAACTCGGGTGTTACCATATAAGGTACCACGTGAGACAGATCGTGGAATCTCTGAACATATTCCGCTATCTTCGACCCTTCCATCTTTAAGTGCCAGAACTCAGTTTCAAGCTTTTGAATCTCCGCGCGAGAGCAGTACTTCTTCCGCATAAGCTCTTTCAATTCGGCCCAAGACAGGGCGTAGGCGGCAGCTTCGCCTAGAGTTTGCACTTGAAGGTTCCACCAAGATAGGGCTCCATCTAGAAACAGCCCTGAAATGTAAGTGACCTGCTGGTCGATCGCACATTTGCTCATACGGATGGTGGAATCAGTCTTCTCTGCCCAACGAACGAAGGCAACAGCACCGCCCGTGCCGTCGAAGTTTGTGGGCTTACAGTCCAGAAACTGCTTGAAGGTGCACCCTGCACATTCGTTTCAACATAGGAACTGTATTAGCAATCGTTACAGGAATCCGATTAGACCATGGTACGTCGTAAAGACTTAGGGTTACCATGAGTGGGATTCTGGTTGCCATTGCCGTTGGAGCTACTCCAGCTGGGTCCTCCCTGCGATGCAGCATACTGAGCAATCGCGGCAGCAATGATTCCTTGCAGTTCTTCTTGAGTTGTGGGCATCGGCTGCGGTTGACGTCTTGGTGCCATTTTCTAAAGATGCGTACGTCGATTAGGCCATAGAAATCATACGTATATAGTAATAGTAATAGCATATAACATCTCATGTTATCAATATATCACACACAACATCCCATGTCCAACATCCCATGTCCAACATCCCATGTCCAAATATAAAAATAATCAATCAAGTAAATCAGATATGATGAGAATGCGGCGATTGCATATATATCAAGACCATATGCATAGTAAGTGTGTTAGTACATCCATCAATCACATAGGGGTTACATCACCCCTGTACAAAATACATCATATCAGTGTTACATACAATCAATACATCACATGTATCAACAAAAATCTGTGTAGTCAAATGGTCTTCAAAAGCTGTGCATAACAATCGCGGCTGTCTCACCGGTGTCTACCCTGGTAACGTCGATGATCTCTAGAATGGTGGTGGTGGTGGAGGATAATGTAGGCGGCGAAAGAGAAGCCAATCCTCCTCCAAGGCCTGCTGGGTGCGGATCACGGATGCAATCTGCTGCTCTAGGATCGAAAGTCGAGCAACAATGTCAGGAGGAAAAGACCGAAATGGCTGAGCAGATGAGGATGACGGACCAAGATATGGATAAGGAGGCATCTGAGCTCTCTCGAGCTCCTGCAAACGCTGAGAATGGGAATCATGCTGGTGTACAAATGACATCAAAAGATCCTCAATAGTATGGCCCAAATGAAATGGGTGGTATGGATCTGTGGGTGGCATGGGTGAGGAAGAGGACCAAAGTAATGGCGTGCTGGTAAGATCGATAGGTGCAACAGAAGATGGGATGGATGCTATCTGAGGCATGACAGGTAATGGCATCGGTACATGGCCAAATGGATGGGCGGAAGAGCCCTCTCCAGGCCCCGCTGGAGGTATGACAGAAGGAATCTGAAACGAGAACTCAGGATGGTGAGCATCCATGCGGTGAGGAGGAAGCGGCGGAACATCCTCGTCAGCCGGTATCCAACCGTGCTGAGCCTCCTCGTCAGGGGGATCCATGTGCTCTGCAAACAGAGCATGCTCGGGCTCAATAGGTAAGGGATCAACAGGAGCTAAAACAGGATCAACGTGAGCAACAACAGGATCAACGTGAGCAACGACAGGATCAATATGATCGACATGAGGGTCAACTGGAATGTCAGCGATCAGAGGGTCAACAAGAGGATCAACAACATGGTCAGCATCTAACAAAGGTATATCATCAACAGGAAAATCGCCAAGTGGCTGACCCGCCAAAATAGGATCAACAGGAACATCAGCATGCGCCAAACCATGCTCATGTGCGGGATCGAAAGCAGCGGCCTGCTCTGGAGCTACTGCAGGCTCGGGATCGTCAAACGCCATATCGAAGTCAAAGTCCGGATCGATAGGATCAAAAGGGTCGGCAGGGTCAACGGGGTCCTCTACAGGCTGGTCCATATGAACGAACTCAATATCACGGTCTGGATCGAATCCAGGAGGAAATACAGGGTCAGAATCCTCGATATCGTCATGCTCAAAAACAAAGCTCGGCATAGGGGCGGCAGATGACGCCTGGTCAGGATCCGAGTCATGAACGAAAAGCTGCGTGCTCGCCACATGTGATGGAGCAGATGCCACAGACTCAAAGGAGTCTGGAGCTGGAGAATGAACAGGCGAGTCTCCGGCAGGAGCACCGGCGATCATCAAAAGACCGCCAGCGGGCAAAAGAGCTGGGTCAGGATCCTCGTCCTCGTATAGCTCATCATCGAAAAGGTCAATATCGTCACCAGCCTCGGCATCAAGCATAAGCTCATAAGCTGGGTAGGATGCAAGAGGAATCGGGGCGGGAATCACAGCGAGAGGAAGATCCGCAGCAGGACCACCAACGATGGGCTCATCGACGCCGTCAGGTAGCGCGAATGGCTGAAAGTCGTCGTCGTCTGTACTGGTATAATCCGAGGTGTGCACCTCGTGCTCTGATGACATACTCTCGTCTGACTCCATGGGTCGGGGTCCAGTAGTGTCCGAATCTCCTGTATCTGAGGTATCCATGAGTCTGTAATACAATCATAAGTATGTACAAATATCAGTAAATCAGGTAATCACACAAGTTACCACATGATAATCACATATTCCTCCTAGTCCCACTAGCCTCCCAGCCTCCCAGACTGTCCTTCCTAGTCCCACTAGCCTCCCAGCCTCCCAGACTGTCCTTCCTAGTCCCACTAGCCAACTTTTCCCAGCCTCCCAGACTGACTCCCTAGTCCCACTAGACAACTACCTCGATCGATTGGATCGAGCCTCGACCTCCCAGACCGAGCCTCAGCCTCCCAGACTGAGCCTAATAAATCATAAAATATGCTCAACATTTGTTTATAAAAAGTTTTGGATCTGGACTTAAGTGGTATGCAGAAAAATATTTTCGTGAGAGCCCTAGTGATCATAGTCTAGACTCAAAATGAACCCTAGTTCGCTATGATCAGGGCTCTGATACCAAGCTGTCACACCCTGGCTTTGCGGAAGCGTGGTTAATTTGGTGTGACTTCTTAATACCATAGCTTAACCATAACAAGCTATATGAATTTAAAATCATGCAAAGTCATCCATAGAAAATAAAATTGTCAAACATTGTCTAAATGGGTAAACACCCAACAACCATTACTTGTCTTAAACAGTACAACTACTCCCATAATGCAAACAAATAAACATGGTTCAGGGGCCATGGCTTGTCCAGGAAAGAGCCATGAGCCTTGAACCCCGGATGACTCTGAATCTAAATGCAGCGGGAAATCCTGCTAAACCGTGCCAGATCCTTAATTCCCTGAAATACATGTAAGTTGAAAAATCAACAATAATGTTGAGCGAGTTCATGCGAAAATGAGTAAATAAACCTTTATCTTTATCAAAAACCCTGGTATGTAGCAAATAAGGAAAAAAGAGAGATCACCAATGGTTTGCAAGGCCATTGATATGTGTAAATGCAAGTAGGAAGGCTCAAACCTAGCAAATTTATGCGTCGGGAACAAAGTCATCCCAAGGTCCGTTCTGCTGGACCTGGGACTGGGCTCGCTACACCCAAATAGATCTACCGCTCCTGCCCCTCGGTCCCCACCCTGAGGATTAATGACCTCAAGTTTCCGCCTACCCATTCACATGATCTAAAAGTAACTCTCCTTACGCTAATCATACCATGTATAACATATCCATAATCATTGTAACATGTATTTCACCCCCGCAGTTTATAAAACTGAAAACAGTTAAGAGAAAAGGGGGACATGAACTCACAGTGAGCGCGTCACAAAATCAAGCAATCCAATATCCAAGTGCTGTGCAACGACCTACATGTGCTAATTCTATTAGACGGATGACCGTGCTTTAGCTTCATAGATTATATTTTTTTTGGGAAACAGTTAGACAACCGTTCCGTATATATGTTTGATACGCATTCTCCTTCCCAAGGATGGGGGATTTAAATACATGTGTATTTATATCATTTTATCAAGTCCCACTTAATATATTTTATTTCTTATTACAAAATATAATTATTTTTCTCAAAAATAATATATTTTCTTTACATAATTCTTTTCCAAAATAATACGTTGACAACATACGTGTCGATGAATATTTCTGCGTAAAGCGTAAGTTACGTTTTAATGATTAGGTGGTAATAGAAATTACCGTTGTAACTTTTATGCTTGTCGTATAAGCGTTTGTATTATTTTGAGTTCGACAAAGTTTGTAAATATTATTTTTACTCTAAAAATAATATTTATACATTTTCACAAAATAATCATAAATAGTGTTGTGAAAAATATATTTATTGAATAAATATTTATCACGTTTATTTTTGTGAAAATCCCACCTCCGAATATTTAATAAAGTCATGGCGAAATATATTTTGTAAATACTTCAAAAATAATTCCAACACTTGTAAATATTCTAAGTGTTAGATTTTTAGAAAATTTTGCCAGAGTTTCCCCTGTAACTGGAGGTGGCCACGCTTTCAAGCGTATCATTTTCTTTTACAAAAACATCTCAACAATTTATCAAATCAACCGAAACAATTTTCCAACATGCTAAACAAGTTTTAACACTTCAAATTGTAGATTATTTTGCGAGGTCGTATTACCACATGAACTTGTAATTTTTTTCCAAGAGTCGTTTTGTAGATCACTTTATATTAGTGGATCTATTCATATAATAACTTAGTCTTGTAAAAACCCCGTTTTTAGAAACAATCACTCTTCACAACTTCCCGACAACTTTTGTAAAAACTCAATATTTTGTCGGATCTTTTATGTACAAGTGTTTCTACACTTGTAGTTTATAGAAAATCATACTTATTCATATCTTACCCATTTTTATAAAAACGTGATTTTCTCGACACCCGGTCCTACGAATATACCACTTGTACATCCGTAGATCGGCTTGTTTTAGATACTATTTTTCATGTCAAAACATTTTTACACAAGTTCATGTTTCCCGTGTGGTGGAGTTTCACCTTTTAACCCTTGTACACAAGAAACAAGTGTATGTCAAGATACGCGATCCGGACAAAGTCGGGTTAAACGATGATGAGAGCCACCACATCGTAGATCGGGCCATATTAATCAACATATTCAAGTACTACGACTTTTACACGCGTTATGTGCTTTTATCCAACGAAATACACGTTTTTGAAGACTTTAAAGTTTCATTTAGCGGGTTACCGACATTCAACCATCAAAAATCCTTTTAACCACTTTAGACACGATTAATAATGAGTTTTAAACGTTATACCTCTAGCTCGGGGCTAGGGAAGATCTATGGCGAAAACTGAGTGGATAATAGCAAACGGTAGAGGTCCTTCGCGTTCCGTTTGTTCCGAGCTCCGTTGTACGTAACCACCGACACTTGTATACCCTTGGAATGTCAAGACTTGAACCGAAAAACGGATGTGGGGGTGGTGGTGATCTCGGCCGAGAGGAGGGAGAGGGAGAGGGAGTGGTGGTGAGGTGAAGTGTGTGTTGGTGTGTGTGAGAGGTAGTGAGGTATTTATAGAGAAAGTTGTCTCGATCCTCGTGCAATCCAATATAAAATAATAAAGGTGTACTCCCCGGGTCCCACTAGTTGGCCGATTCCTTTAGGATGTAATGGTGCTCGGTTCGTTTTCAAACGTTCAGTTACGGTTTAGTTTGGTTAAGTGCGTTACTTTAAGGTACTAACCTCGTTAGTTGTTTAATGCATTAGAAGCGGGTGTTAGGGTATTCAGGGACCCTAACTGGCTCAGAAAAATACCAATATTAATTTTGGCAATATTTTTATGTTCCGGGTATTGTCCGGTTGTTCGGTCGGATAGTAATCCGTTAAAGTGCTTAAGATATCCGTTAAGCGTCATAAATAATATTTTTAGCGACACAATTTATTCTGCAAAGTGTCGGGAATAATTCCCCATATTTTGGCACTTTATTAATTAGCTAGAAGCTAGTGTGTTGATAAAAGTGCTGTGTTTCGTGCTTAAAGTATGTTTTAGGCACATCCAAATCTCTATATCTTATTCCTAGAGACGTAATCATACAACCCTTGTATCCCTACACACACTATGGGTGTAGTAAAATAATTCTGGCTCATTCAGGCCTTTAGAGGCAGCGTTTGCCTGATGCTGGCTATATCAGCATGTTCACTGTGTTTCCGTTTAGTGCTACTGTGCTTTTGTGCATCATGTTTGTCACTAAGGTTCAATAAATAAGTAGTGTAGTGACAGGAATATCAAAGTATGATGCAGATATGTACAAGTACCAACAATCAAGTAGCAGTTTATCAGCAAACTCAGTAAAGCACAGTAATTAGGCATCAATTAATAATTAATTAAGTCGTACGGATACCTGGTTTTGTGAGGGTTGTCACATCAAAGCCTATTTCTAAGCTATGTAAAGGATATTTAGGGTGTGTTTAACTTATGATCAAGTTCCGGAAGGTCTGTTACAGTACAAATTTACATACTTTCGCAGTTTGTCGAATTTAGTCCTTGTAAGTGAATAAACTTGATTTCGGCATACCAAACCATCCAAAACTTATTTCTAAGTTATGTAAGGGTTATTTAAGGTATGTTAAGCCTATGTCACTGTTCCGGAGTGTTTGTTGCATTAAATTGGTTATTTTTACGCATCAGATCGCGTATAACCTTCCAGAAAATGATTTATAGCCCGAAATCGAACAAGAATTAATATGTGCAAACGATACACATATTTATACAAATCCCAAATATGAAATACAATATTTCATTGGTTTGGTATTTGTTTGATGGTTAAAGTGACACAGGTGTCACAGTCTCCCCTACTTCAGGAAATTTCGTCCCGAAATTTATTTAGAGGAAACTTGTGAGGGCTTGAAACACGAAGTTGAATAGATCAAACGAATAATCCTGTGGTGATTTAACTAGACTTCAATAGAGTCCCTTTAACTAGGTCACCAAAGGATCTTTTTAACTAGATTATCAAACAATCTCTTGAACTAGACCACCCAAGGGCCTCTTTAACTATATCAATACATGATATCTTTAACTAGATTGCCGAACCAATCTCTTTAACTAGATCAACGAATGATCTCTTTAACTAGACCACCAGAGGGCCTCTTTAACTATATCAATGCATGATATCTTTAACTAGATTGCCAAACCAATCTCTTTAACTAGATCAATGAATGATCTCTTTAACTAGACCACCAGAGGGCCTCTTTAACTATATCAACGCATGATATCTTTAACTAGATTGCCGAACCAATCTCTTTAACTAGATCAATGAATGATCTCTTTAACTAGACCATCAGAGGGCCTCTTTAACTATATCAACGCATGATATCTTTACCTAGATTGCCGAACCAATCTCTTTAACTAGATCAACGAATGATCTCTTTAATTAAACTACCCAAGAGGAATCTTTAACTACATCAACGGAGGATGTCTTTAACTAGATTGACGAATCAATCTCTTTAACTACACTACCCAAGAGGAATCTTTAACTACATCAACACATGATGTCTTTAAACTTTGGAATAGTACTTTATAATCCAAGCGTTTTAACTAATACGTTGAAGCCCATTAAGGATTGAGGTAGTACCTTTTGATATCCTACTATGAATCCCTTATACGAAGATATGGAAGATTCTACGGGGATTTGGATAACAAAAATTTGGATCACAAAAACATAGAAGGGAGAACATAAGCACATAATCATATAATTGTCCAATTTGACTTTTAAGTTGTTATCTTTGACCGCGGATACTTAAAGTACACCAGGAATCCAATCCGTGGATTTCATTTGGCACTTTAATCATTTTCAAGAATCTATCTATAAAGATAGAATGATCTACCAAAAATTCGACTTTGTTTTCAAGAAAACGCAATATTCGAATTAAGGTACGATAATTTTAGGATATACGGAAATACCCTTGGGTACCCTATTAAGAATTTATAGTGGTACTTTGGGTA
Source organism: Helianthus annuus (assembly GCF_002127325.2). NCBI lineage: Eukaryota > Viridiplantae > Streptophyta > Magnoliopsida > Asterales > Asteraceae > Helianthus > Helianthus annuus. The sequence goes on along the minus strand of NC_035446.2, from coordinate 65,311,190 downwards.
TTCGTACAGAGTTGTAACTTGCGCCTTGTACTTCCTTTCCTTGGGAGAAACAAGTACTTAGGATTTTTGTGGGAAAGCGTAAGAGATTATAAAATAGAAAGATTTTGGGGGTAGTATGTTCTTCAAGGAATACGGCTCCTTGATTGTCGGTATTTGTAGGAGATACATTGTTTATACATGCCATCACATTTGTACATTGCAATGTAAAATAAAAAAATATTTTATTTATAAACAACAACAACAACTGTTTCATGGACCTTGACAATAAAAGAAAATAATACATAATGCTTGATTATTTCTATACAATATTGTCTTCTAGTCGGTCCGATGCTCATCCTTGCGCTGGATTCGCATTAGCAATCTTTGGGAAATTTATTCGGAAATGGCCCATTTCGCCACAGTTGAAGCAAGAACCTGGGGGAAAATTGTCACACCCCGACCACGTAGAACATACAAAACGTGGCGGAAACGTCGGGGAGTGTTGTAACAGAATCAATTGTTTCAAATCCATGGCAAATGAAGTTTCGTTTTATAAATCAAACATGAAAGTTTACATTGTCTAAACAAGAATCAAAGTGTACATAACATAAATTAACTAGTTCTTGTCTCGTTTTAAGTCACTAAGGCACAGGTCCGCCTAAGTATGTCTTGATAAGTCCTATGCATCATCGCCTGAAAACACATGTGAAAATAGGTACGTCAGCATAAAAATGCCTGTGAGATACATTGGTTTTGTGAAAACGGAATTCATGACTTGAGTTTGAGAAAATGTTTAGTCATGAACCTCGTATTTTGCTTTGTCTTGTAAATCATTTGAAAAACGGTAAGATCAAATGATATGTATAAATAAGAGAACAATGCATGGTTAACTGAATAACCATGTAAAAAGAGTTTGTATAAGATTTGTTGTTTGTAAATCAATGTCTTGTGAAAAGCGTGTTATTTGTATAAAATGTTCTATGTCTCAAATTGAAATGATTCAAATAATGCTACGATATGTAATACCATACAAACACTTATATATAGGAAGTACCAGCGGCGTATCCACCATGCTTGTATCATATTACACATGCCTCGTTACTTAAATCACTTACTCAAACCAAACCATCAAGATGAAATGTTTAACAACGGTAGAAATGTTTATGTATAGTCAAATGGTTACAACGGTTCAAAATGTAGTATAATGTGTTCATATGCTGGATGAGCATATGCAACAGAAATGCAATGTGAAACAATGTACTACGTATGCACACAATGGGCGTACGTAGCATGAAATGTATTGTAGAGTACAACGGTTCAAAATGTAGTGTAATGTGTTCATATGCTGGATGAGCATATGCAACAGTAATGCAATGTGAAACAATGTACTACGTATGCACACAATGGGCGTACGTAGCATGAAATGTATTGTAGAGTACAACGGTTCAAAATGTAGTGTAATGTGTTCATATGCTGGATGAGCATATGCAACAGTAATGCAATGTGAAACAATGTACTACGTATGCACACAATGGGCGTACGTAGCATGAAATGTATTGTAGAGTACAACGGTTCAAAATGTAGAATAATGTGTTCATATGCTGGATGAGCATATGCAACAGATATGCAATGTGAAACAATGTACTACGTATGCACACAATGGGCGTACGTAGCATGAAATGTGATGTAAAGCAATGTACTAAGTACGCACACAATGGGCATACATAGCATAAAATGTAGTGAAATCATGTACTATATATGTACTATCGAACATAGCAGTATATGATGTGAAAACCGGAAAGCATGAAAGTAGCAAGTAGGCACATGTGTTTCACCCCAAAACAGTTTGGAAAACAGTAAAAGAGGGGTTCAATGTACTCACCTGAGATTGCTTTGAATTCCTTGTATAATAACCAGATAATGCTAGAGGTCACGGGATATCAAACGGCACCTAATAGGTAGCTATATTAATATACCGGACCAAAATCGGAGGGTCGGACAGTACGCGGGTTCGAAAACCAAACGAGTATGGAGACTCGTGTAATATGGTTTAACAAAGCCTACATACTAAAATGAAACTTAACCTAGGTGCTTACGGTCCATCACGACCCGTTTAGGTAGCTTATGCTACCTTACGCGTCGTTCGCGTAGAACGCGTCTGGAACGCCTAACATCGTGTCCACAAGGTATAACCTCGGAAGGTTATAGCTATGGTCACCTAATGTGTTTGGTCAGGTCCTAATGACCGACCAAATGGGTCGGGTTCGAAAGCATAAGCGATGGTTTAGATCGCTTACCTTACGACCCTATATAAGCACTAAACTAAAAGTGACGAGCAAAGCATGTTAGAACATGCTTAACTAAGTTTGAAAACAGGTTTGACATCAAAACAAACGGCTTTGATGCCCACGAGTAGTTTGGTTACAAAACATGCAAGAATGCACATTTTGGCCGAAACTACGACTCGTCACTGAGCCTAGATAACGTGGTGATCAGTAGGTATGGTTACTACGGACCATAACCATCGTGATCACGCTCACGTTATGAAGTTCCATGAACTTCGCATCGACCATAAGCTGGTCAATGCAGAAAGTCAACAAAACGTTGACTTTCGGACTCGAAAAGCGAATAAAAGAGCGAAAGAAGACTTACGGAGGGTCCCCGAGTGCTAATCAAGATCCAATAGCTCAGGTATGAAGCATAAGCATCAACTTAGAGCATTTAGATCTGATTTGTGGGTTTTTACACAAAAAGGGGGGGGGGGGTATTTATAGGAAAGGTGGAACCGTTAGGATCGTTTTATCGAATAACGTGCCTTGATCTCGTGCGTACACTTGTCCAGGTATTAAATACACTGAATCTTGACCTTTGGCTGCTGAATGGGTGAAAGGGCATTGCCCCTTGATCGAACGAAAGGGCAGATTTTGCATTAATTGCAAAATCTTTCTGTCAGACATGTTCACGCGCCCCGCGTAAGGATTTGGCAAATCCTTACGCGCCCCGCCTAAGGTTCCCAGACCAAAATTTTCAATTTTGGTCCCTGCACTTCAAAAACACGTATTTTGGCCCATTTTTGGCACGTTTAAGCCCCGTTAACCTCATTTCAAGGCTCTAAGATGAAGTTAAAGTGTAGGGGACTTGAAATATGCTCAAAAATATTCCGGATGTCGGTTCGTTTGGCCGTACGATCGCGATGTTCGCTTAATTACGACGGAATGCGCATAAGCGTGAAAGACGATCCAAATGACGCGACGAATGGATTTTTCTCATGCCAAACACTAAGGCATAATATAAGGATGCTTACATAAATTTTTGGATGTCCGGATGTATTCAGAACGTAAGTTATGCGCGAAAGTGCAAACTTGTGCACTTTTTGACACTTTTAGTCCCTGAATGATCCAAAAGTTTGTTTTAGCATACCAAACACCTCAAAGCCTATTTCTAAGCTATGTAGAGGATATTTAGGGTACGTTTAACTTATGAACATGTTCCGGAATGTTCGTTACAGTTCAAATTGGCATACTTTCGCAGTTTGTCAAGTTTAGTCCCTGTAAGCGAATTAACTTGTTTTTGCTATACCCAAGCCTTCAAAACTTATTTCTAAGTTATGTAAAGGTTATTTAAGGTATGTTGAGCATATGTTGATGTTCCGGAGTATTTGTCGCATTAAACTGAGTACGTTTACGCACCAGTTTGCGTATAATGCTCTAGAAAGCAATGTAGAGTTTGAAATTGAACAATAATTGATATGTGCAAAACATACACATATTTATACAAGATCCCAAGTATGAAATACAATATTTCATCGGCTTGGTATTCGTTTGATGGTCGCGGTGACACAGGTGTCACAGTCTCCCCTACTTTAGGAAATTTCGTCCCGAAATTTATTCGTAGGAGTCTATTTGTGAATTTGCCAAATAACCACCAATGATATGTAAGGCAATATCTTGTCATTTCCTTAACGGTCATTCTTCCGAAACGAAAATGAACAGACGGGTCATTTTCAATGGTTGCTTCATCAGAATTGGAAATGAAGTATTACACAACGGATATTCATTTCCTCAACGGATAATCTTCAGAAACGAAAATGAACTAACGGAGTCATCTTCAACGGTTGCTTCCTCAGAGTTGGAAATGAAGTATTACACAACGGATATTCATTTCCTCAACGGATAATCTTCAGAAACGAAAATGAACTAACGGAGTCATCTTCAACGGTTGCTTCCTCAGAGTTGGAAATGAAGGATTACACAACGGATATTCATTTCCTCAACGGATAATCTTCAGAAACGAAAATGAACAAACGGGGTCATCTTCAACGGTTGCTTCCTCAGAGTTGGAAATGAAGTATTACACAACGGATATTCATTTCCTCAACGGATAATCTTCAGAAACGAAAATGAACTAACGGAGTCATCTTCAACGGTTGCTTCCTCAGAGTTGGAAATGAAGGATTACACAACGGATATTCATTTCCTCAACGGATAATCTTCAGAAACGAAAATGAACTAACGGAGTCATCTTCAACGGTTGCTTCCTCAGAGTTGGAAATGAAGGATTACACAACGGATATTCATTTCCTCAACGGATAATCTTCAGAAACGAAAATGAACAAACGGGGTCATCTTCAACGGTTGCTTCCTCAGAGTTGGAAATGAAGTATTACACAACGGATATTCATTTCCTCAACGGATAAATCTTCAGAAACGAAAATGAGCTAACGGAGTCATCTTCAACGGTTGCTTCCTCAGAGTTGGAAATGAAGGATAAACGGATATTCATTTCCTCAACGGATAAATCTTCAGAACGAAAATGAACAAACGGAGTCATTTTCCTCGACGGCTATTCTTCAGATTTGGAAATGAAGGATAAACGGATATTCATTTCCTCAACGGATATTCTTCAGAAGTGAAAAATGAATAGCTAGTTCATTTTTCCTCAACGGATGCTTCATCAGAATTGGAAATGAATAGGGTTAACTCTAGACACATGACAGAACTTGCTGTGATTTCTGTGCACTAAATTCCATAATTATGTATGCATCCATAATTACGTAATCCCTTGCACAGTCCGCACAGTTTGTTTTGTAATGTTTTGGGGAAGGATATCAAACTTGTGACGAGGGTGACTAGACTTCCATCGGTTCCTTTTAATTAGATCGACAGGGGATCCTCTTGGTTAGGCCACCAAGGAGTCCTTTCAGCTATATCATCACATGATATCCCTAACCAGATTTTTAGATGAATCTGTTAGCTAGACCACTCAAGGGGTCTAATTATGAAGTAGTACTTTATAATCCGAGGGACTTAACTATAACATAGAAGTCCATTGAGGATTTTAAGTAATACCTTTGGGCATCCTACTATGAATCCCTTGTACACGGATATGTAAGATTCTACGAAGATTTGGATAACATAATTTGGATCACACAACAATACCTAAGGGAACACATAAGCACATAGTCACATAATTGTTTAATTTGATCATAACTTGTTATTAACTTGTTATCGATTGAATACGGATATGGAAACCTGTCGACGGATCTCAATGTTCACTGGAATCTATCTGAGAAGATAGAAAGATCTCCCAAAATTCGATTTTTGATTACAAGGAATCGCCACATTCGAATGAAGGTATACAACAATTAAAGACTTACGGGAAATTCCTAGGTACCCAATTAAGGATTTATAGTGGTACCTTGGGTATTCGTCTTGTGTTGTAACCTACGCCTTGTACTTCGTTTCCTTAGAATAAACGGGTACTTAGGAATTCCGTGGAAGACGCAAGCGATTATAGAATGGGAGAATTTTGGGGGTAGTTTGTTCTTCAAGGAATACGGTTCCTTGATTGTCGGTATTGCAAGGGATATGTCGTTTATACATGCAACCATCGAAATACATTGCAATGTAAATGAAAGATTTATTTATAAACAACGATATCAACTGTTCCTTGGATCTTGACAACAAAAGAAACTTAATACATAAGACATGATTATTTCTAAACGATGTTGTCTTCTAGTCAGTCGGGTGATCATCTTTGTGCTGGATTTGCATTAGCAAGCTTTGGGCAATTTCTTCGGAAATGATCCATCTCGCCACAGTTGAAACAAGAACCTGGTAGGAAATGACCTTGAGCGGGATTGTTGCCAGCTTGGTTTGGTGCAGCTGCAGCTGGGCAGATTCTTGTTGTATGGCCTATGAGTCCACAAGTTTGGCATTTGCGGCACTGTACATTGGTGTGATGATGGAGGCTACATTGGTTGCACAAGGGTGCAGTTCCATTGTATGGTTTTCTAGCAGGGGGTTGAGCTGGTTGGTTGGGGACGGCTTGACCATTGTGAGCGACCACGGCGAAGTTCTGAGAAGCCTTTCGCTTCCTTGACTTCTTAGGAGATTCAGTCTGTTCATCCATGGTCTTTGATTCCTCGATTGGGTTCGATTCCCCGGCTGATTTCTTGTCACCTTTTCGAAAAAGTTTATGCTTTCTGATCTGCGATTCAGTCAAGGTTGCAGATAGCTCAATGGCCTGACGGAGTGTGGTAGGGTTGCTACCAGTGACAATGTCTTGTACCGAGTCAGGCAGGCCGTCGATGTACCTTTCGATAGCCTTGTCGAGTGGGGCGACCATAGTTGGGCAAAGTAGACTCAACTCCTCAAACCTATCAGTATATGCCCTGTGTTCGCCACTATCTTGTTTCAAATCATCAAACTCCTTCTCCAACGCTCGTTGTTCATGACGAGGACAAAACTCTCTCATCATAAGAGCTCTCAGTTCAGCCCATGTTTGTGCTAGAGCAACATCTGCACCACGGTCTCTCATTACCCCGTTCCACCATGTAAGAGCCCTCTTCTGAAACACGCTCGAAGAAAACTCGACCTTGCGATTTTCCGGACACTGCACGTGGCGAAAGGTATTCTCGATGCTCTCGAACCATTGAAGAAGCCCAGTTGCTCCCTCAGAACCACTAAACTTGAGTGGTTTAGCCGAGTTAAAGTTCTTGAAATTGCATGTACCATTGTTGTTGTTGTTGGCTTGGTTCCATTGAGCAAAGAGATTTGGGAATTGAGCAGCCATCTGCTGTGCAATAATTTCTGCCAGCTCGGCAGTTGCTATCTGGTGTTCGCGTCGAGGAGGCATTCTAAAAGAGGAAAACATGAAGGGAAACAAATAAAATGGTATTGGGTAAGAATAGGATGTTACAATCACTGACCATAATCACGGTTGATGGTCACTTGTTTGAATCATGAAGCAAACAAACAACACCAGGGCTGAATCAAAGCAAATAGATCCTCATAGTGTATCGCGAAGACATGCTCGCCTATAAGTGGACACTCACCCCAAGAGTTCCCAGGTAAGAGTGACTGGTCCGATTATGCGGATTTGTACGAACACTCTAACCTTAGACAGAAAACCCAGGGTACAGGCATTCACCCTTCCAGTTCGCACGTGTTCACACTATTTAGGACCCAAAACTTTGACGGGAGTTTTGAAAATTCAAAGGGGTTCAAAACCTTATAACAAAGGGTTCAAAACCTTACAATAGAGGGTTCAAAACCTAGTAATCAATCATCCTAGAACAGATGATTAGCTTTCAAGGCGGTTTTGAAATTTATGTTCTTGTTGTGGTCGTCGCCTAAGGGTAGGTGACGGTATTGTTTTGTGACGAAACGCAAGTAAACTCGCGTTAGGTTCCTAGGAAGGTTATAGACTAGGTCAAAGCATTACTAATAACCTAATTCCCTATAACCATTGGCTCTGATACCATCTTTTCTGTCACACCCCGACCACGTAGAACATACAAAACGTGGCGGAAACGTCGGGGAGTGTTGTAACAGAATCAATTGTTTCAAATCCATGGCAAATGAAGTTTCGTTTTATAAATCAAACATGAAAGTTTACATTGTCTAAACAAGAATCAAAGTGTACATAACATAAATTAACTAGTTCTTGTCTCGTTTTAAGTCACTAAGGCACAGGTCCGCCTAAGTATGTCTTGATAAGTCCTATGCATCATCGCCTGAAAACACATGTGAAAATAGGTACGTCAGCATAAAAATGCCTGTGAGATACATTGGTTTTGTGAAAACGGAATTCATGACTTGAGTTTGAGAAAATGTTTAGTCATGAACCTCGTATTTTGCTTTGTCTTGTAAATCATTTGAAAAACGGTAAGATCAAATGATATGTATAAATAAGAGAACAATGCATGGTTAACTGAATAACCATGTAAAAAGAGTTTGTATAAGATTTGTTGTTTGTAAATCAATGTCTTGTGAAAAGCGTGTTATTTGTATAAAATGTTCTATGTCTCAAATTGAAATGATTCAAATAATGCTACGATATGTAATACCATACAAACACTTATATATAGGAAGTACCAGCGGCGTATCCACCATGCTTGTATCATATTACACATGCCTCGTTACTTAAATCACTTACTCAAACCAAACCATCAAGATGAAATGTTTAACAACGGTAGAAATGTTTATGTATAGTCAAATGGTTACAACGGTTCAAAATGTAGTATAATGTGTTCATATGCTGGATGAGCATATGCAACAGAAATGCAATGTGAAACAATGTACTACGTATGCACACAATGGGCGTACGTAGCATGAAATGTATTGTAGAGTACAACGGTTCAAAATGTAGTGTAATGTGTTCATATGCTGGATGAGCATATGCAACAGTAATGCAATGTGAAACAATGTACTACGTATGCACACAATGGGCGTACGTAGCATGAAATGTATTGTAGAGTACAACGGTTCAAAATGTAGTGTAATGTGTTCATATGCTGGATGAGCATATGCAACAGTAATGCAATGTGAAACAATGTACTACGTATGCACACAATGGGCGTACGTAGCATGAAATGTATTGTAGAGTACAACGGTTCAAAATGTAGAATAATGTGTTCATATGCTGGATGAGCATATGCAACAGATATGCAATGTGAAACAATGTACTACGTATGCACACAATGGGCGTACGTAGCATGAAATGTGATGTAAAGCAATGTACTAAGTACGCACACAATGGGCATACATAGCATAAAATGTAGTGAAATCATGTACTATATATGTACTATCGAACATAGCAGTATATGATGTGAAAACCGGAAAGCATGAAAGTAGCAAGTAGGCACATGTGTTTCACCCCAAAACAGTTTGGAAAACAGTAAAAGAGGGGTTCAATGTACTCACCTGAGATTGCTTTGAATTCCTTGTATAATAACCAGATAATGCTAGAGGTCACGGGATATCAAACGGCACCTAATAGGTAGCTATATTAATATACCGGACCAAAATCGGAGGGTCGGACAGTACGCGGGTTCGAAAACCAAACGAGTATGGAGACTCGTGTAATATGGTTTAACAAAGCCTACATACTAAAATGAAACTTAACCTAGGTGCTTACGGTCCATCACGACCCGTTTAGGTAGCTTATGCTACCTTACGCGTCGTTCGCGTAGAACGCGTCTGGAACGCCTAACATCGTGTCCACAAGGTATAACCTCGGAAGGTTATAGCTATGGTCACCTAATGTGTTTGGTCAGGTCCTAATGACCGACCAAATGGGTCGGGTTCGAAAGCATAAGCGATGGTTTAGATCGCTTACCTTACGACCCTATATAAGCACTAAACTAAAAGTGACGAGCAAAGCATGTTAGAACATGCTTAACTAAGTTTGAAAACAGGTTTGACATCAAAACAAACGGCTTTGATGCCCACGAGTAGTTTGGTTACAAAACATGCAAGAATGCACATTTTGGCCGAAACTACGACTCGTCACTGAGCCTAGATAACGTGGTGATCAGTAGGTATGGTTACTACGGACCATAACCATCGTGATCACGCTCACGTTATGAAGTTCCATGAACTTCGCATCGACCATAAGCTGGTCAATGCAGAAAGTCAACAAAACGTTGACTTTCGGACTCGAAAAGCGAATAAAAGAGCGAAAGAAGACTTACGGAGGGTCCCCGAGTGCTAATCAAGATCCAATAGCTCAGGTATGAAGCATAAGCATCAACTTAGAGCATTTAGATCTGATTTGTGGGTTTTTACACAAAAAGGGGGGGGGGTATTTATAGGAAAGGTGGAACCGTTAGGATCGTTTTATCGAATAACGTGCCTTGATCTCGTGCGTACACTTGTCCAGGTATTAAATACACTGAATCTTGACCTTTGGCTGCTGAATGGGTGAAAGGGCATTGCCCCTTGATCGAACGAAAGGGCAGATTTTGCATTAATTGCAAAATCTTTCTGTCAGACATGTTCACGCGCCCCGCGTAAGGATTTGGCAAATCCTTACGCGCCCCGCCTAAGGTTCCCAGACCAAAATTTTCAATTTTGGTCCCTGCACTTCAAAAACACGTATTTTGGCCCATTTTTGGCACGTTTAAGCCCCGTTAACCTCATTTCAAGGCTCTAAGATGAAGTTAAAGTGTAGGGGACTTGAAATATGCTCAAAAATATTCCGGATGTCGGTTCGTTTGGCCGTACGATCGCGATGTTCGCTTAATTACGACGGAATGCGCATAAGCGTGAAAGACGATCCAAATGACGCGACGAATGGATTTTTCTCATGCCAAACACTAAGGCATAATATAAGGATGCTTACATAAATTTTTGGATGTCCGGATGTATTCAGAACGTAAGTTATGCGCGAAAGTGCAAACTTGTGCACTTTTTGACACTTTTAGTCCCTGAATGATCCAAAAGTTTGTTTTAGCATACCAAACACCTCAAAGCCTATTTCTAAGCTATGTAGAGGATATTTAGGGTATGTTTAACTTATGAACATGTTCCGGAATGTTCGTTACAGTTCAAATTGGCATACTTTCGCAGTTTGTCAAGTTTAGTCCCTGTAAGCGAATTAACTTGTTTTTGCTATACCCAAGCCTTCAAAACTTATTTCTAAGTTATGTAAAGGTTATTTAAGGTATGTTGAGCATATGTTGATGTTCCGGAGTATTTGTCGCATTAAACTGAGTACGTTTACGCACCAGTTTGCGTATAATGCTCTAGAAAGCAATGTAGAGTTTGAAATTGAACAATAATTGATATGTGCAAAACATACACATATTTATACAAGATCCCAAGTATGAAATACAATATTTCATCGGCTTGGTATTCGTTTGATGGTCGCGGTGACACAGGTGTCACAAAAATGAGCTTGAGCAAGATTTACTTGAGGTTGGTTTGGACCACCTTGTCTTGGGGTAAATCGACAAGCATTTGCCAGGTGACCGAGTCGCCCACATGATGCACACAAACGACACTATAGGTGAGCTAAGTGGTGTGCATTACATTTGTTGCATATCGGTGCAGTACCTGCATAAGGTTTCCTTGCAGGAGGTTGAGCTGGTTGGTTGAGGGTATTTTGGTTGGGTTGTGCAGCAATTGCACAATTTTGCGAAGCCTTACGCTTCTTAGAGGGTTCGGTTTCGCTTTCCTTGGTTTCCTCCTGAACATTAGCTGCTTGTTTCTTGTCACCTTTTCGGAAAAGTTTGCGCTTTCTGATCTGAGATTCGGTTAGGGTAGCAGATAATTCAATGGCCTGTCTAACTGTGGTAGGATTACTACCAGTAACAATGTCCTGAACTGAGTCAGGGAGACCATCAATGTATTTCTCGATTGCCTTATCCAAAGGCGTAACCATGGAAGGACACAACAGGCTCAGCTCCTCATATCGATCAGTGTAGGCTCGATGCTCACCGCTATCTTGCTTAAGATCGTCGAATTCCCTTTCCAGGGCCCTGATCTCATGACGAGGACAGAATTCCTTCATCATCAGAGCTCGAAGCTCTTCCCATGTTTGAGCTAGTGCCACATCGGCACCCCTATCTCTCATTACACCATTCCACCATGTCAAAGTTATGTAAGGGTTATTTAAGGTATGTTAAGCCTATGTCACTGTTCCGGAGTGTTTGTTGCATTAAACTGGTTATTTTTACGCATCAGATCGCGTATAACCTTCCAGAAAGCGATTTATAGCCCGAAATCGAACAAGAATTAATATGTGCAAACGATACACATATTTATATAAATCCCAAATATGAAATACAATATTTCATTGGTTTGGTATTTGTTTGATGGTTAAAGTGACACAGGTGTCACATGGTAATTTACCTAAGGCATATATACTACCTATCATACAACTACTCAAACGATGTGACCATAAGGTATAACCTCGGAAGGTTATTCCCTATACAACTATGGTCACCTAATGTGTTTGGTCGGATCCTAATGATCGACCAAACGGGTCGGGTTCGAAAGTATAAGCGATTGTTTAGATCGCTTACCTTACGACCCTATATAAGCACTAAACTAAAAGTGACGAGCTAAGCATGTTAAAACATGCTTAACTAAGTTTAGAAAAGAGGTTTGGTATTAAAACAAACAGTTTTGATACCTAAGAGTAGTTTGGTTACAAAATACGCAAGAATACGCATTTTGGCCGAAACTACGACTCGTCACTGAGCCTAGATAACGTGGTAATCAGTAGGTATAGTCTCTAGGGACTATAACCATCGTGATTACGCTCACGTTATGAAGTTCAATCGAACTTTGTGTTGACCATAAACTGGTCAATGTAGAAAGTCAAACATAGTTTGACTTTCGGATTAGAAAAGCGATAAAAGAACGAAGGAACACTTACAAAGGGTCCCCGCAAGCTAATCTTGATCAAAGTAGCTCAGGTATGAAGCAATGGCTTCAACTTAGAGCTTTTAGATCAGATTTTGTGGGTTTTGAGTTGTGAAAGGGTTGGGTATTTATAGGAATGTTGGAACCGTTAAGATCGTTTATCGAATAACGTGCTTCAATCTCAACCTTACACTTGTTGCAATTTCCAAGGAACACCACAATTGGCCCCTCATTATCCTGAAGAGGCAAGTGCAAATTGGCCCCTCATTATCCTGAAGAGGCAAGTGCAAATTGGCCCCTCATTATCCTGAAGAGGCAAGTGCAAATTGGCCTCTCATTATCCTGAAGAGGCAAGTGCAAATTGGCCCCTCATTATCCTGAAGAGGCAAGTGCAAATTGGCCCCTCATTATCCTGAAGAGGCAACAGCTATTTAAACTGATCTGCTGTTCTGGGGACCCCTTACGGACCGTAAGGGTCATGGCTTACGGTCCGTAAGCCATTAACTTTGGCAGAATTTCATTTTCAGTCCCTGCACCTTCTTTCGTTGCGTAACGGCACTTCTAACACCCGTCAATCCCAATTTCAAGCTCAACAATGATGTTAAGACATAGGGAACATGAAATATGCTTGAAAACATCTCGGATGTCGGTTCGTTTGGCCGTACGGTTGCGATGTTCGCTTAATTACGACGGAATGCGCATAAGCGCGAAAAACGATCCAAATTTCGTGACGAATGGATTTTTCTCATGCCAAACACTAAAATAAAATATTTTAGTGCTTACATAAATTTTTGGATGTCCGGAGGTATTCAGAACGTAAGTTATGCGCGAAAGTGCAAACTTGTGCACTTTTTGACACTTTTAGTCCCTGAATGAGCCAAAAGTTAATTTTAGCACACCGAACCCCTCAAAGCCTATTTCTAAGCTATGTAAAGGATATTTATGGTATGTTTAACTTATGGTCATGTTCCAGAATGTCTGTTACAGTTCAAATTGGCATACTTTCGCAGTTTGTCAAGTTTAGTCCCTGTAAGCGAATTAACTTGTTTTTGCCATACCAAAGCCTTCAAAACTTATTTATAAGTTATGTAAAGGTTATTTAAGGTATGTTAAGTATATGTTGATGTTCCGGAGTATTTGTCGCGTTAAACTGAGTACGTTTATGCACTAGTTTGCGTATAATTCTCCAGAAAGCGATGTAGAGTTTGAAATTGAACAAAAGTCAAAACATGATAAATGTAAAACATAACCAAACAAACATTGGGATCAAATAACATTGTTTTATTGAAAACTGAACTGTTCACAATGATTACAAGCACAGATGTTACACAGATGCATACACAAACCCAGCTATCTTTTCCTACTTGGATCACATCCACACCTACCCAACATTCATGTTTGGAGGATCCGTTGGGTCGCGTGTCACCATGTTGGTGCACGAATGTCTAAAGGCTGCGCCTTAGTCTTAGTTGACCATGTATAGGGTCTAGGGGTCAGAAATGATAATTATGTATTGTATAGGGGGCTAAATGTAAAGTTTAGAGTTTAATGTCTTGATTCCGCTCCTAATGACATGGTGTCATTTGGAGCGAAATCACAATGTTTTGATTTCGCCCGAAATGACACTATGTCATTTGGATCGAAATCAGCCTCCTATATATAGTTGTTTGTGTTTTCTCATTTGTAACTGAATGTCGACCGTGTAGCCGAACTGCAGTCTAAATTTTCTGAGAAAGATTAATGAGAAAACGTGTTTAAAGTACTCTACACTCTGTTTCTACTCCTTTCTACTTTGATTCAAGCTGTTTGTGTATTTCCGCTGCATAAACAGTTGTGTTCTAGCTCTGATTGACTCAATTGATCGTCAATAACGGTCCTACAATTGGTATCAGAGCCAGTTATGAGCTAGAATACCAGAATCAAAGCTTTTTTACTACATTGTTTGAGTTTCTGGACATTGCCACGGACAAAATGGACTGAAATTTGGACATATTGTGTAAAATTGACAATTAACAATCCCTTGAGAGTTTCAGATTAAAATACGGCTTAAAACTGATAAAAAATGGCTCGTAACCTGATTCCGCTCGAGAGTGCATTTGGTTGATTCCGCTCATAATCCTGAGCGAAATCAGGTTCTCATCTGATAAGTGTTTGATTCCGCTCGAGCAGTAGAAGCGAAATCAGTGATTTCGCTCTTATTTTGAGGTTCCGCTCCAAGTGATATCGGTGATTTCGCTCCTAAGGTGATTCCGCTCGGAATTACTTTTTGATTTCGCTCCAAACAGTCAAGTTTTGATTTTGCTCGAGTGTAAACTTTTGATTTCGCTCCAAATTTAAAACTGTGATTTCGCCTGAAAGGTTATATTGTGGTTTCGCTCATAAAAACAGTTTAGTTTGAAAAACATGGTTTGAGCGTTAAGTCCGTTTCGTTCGTGATATCGTGTTGGGAATTCAGTCTGTGTAGAAAGTTTTTCGGTAAAAGTAACCTGTTTGTCAAAAAGTTAAAAAATTTTCAGAATTTGTCACATAAAATGGAACATCAAGATTTTTACAACCTTTTTGCGGGTAGCGACATGACGGCAACACAGAGTCCGGCGAGCATAGTTCAAAATGTCAACATGGAGAATGAACTAGGAACAATGCAGAAACCGCCAAAGCTTATGAATTTGGACGAGTATGCCGGATGGTCGGGACGTTTCAAGAATTGGGTACAAGCCAACCATTTTGAGTGTAGAATGAAGATAGAAAAGAAATATGTTCCACCTGTTGACGGATTGGGTTTAGAGAAAGGCATTGGGAGTTTAACTGAGACTGAACAGACTGAGTTTAAGGCTAAGAAGAAGATGGTCAGTATTCTTCAACAGGCTATAAAAGAAGACATTCTTGTGCTGTTACAACACGATGACAACTCTCAATCGATGTGGCAAGCGTTAAAGTTGAAGTTCCAAGGCAGCATTTCTATGATCAAAAGCAAGAAAGCCCTAATCAAGAAAGAGTTCGACATCTTCACCGGGATGAAGGGTGAAACGACGAAGCAGTTGATTGAACGATATTGCCATCTTGTGGTAGAGATGAAACGATTGGAGATTACAAAGACAAATGAAGAATGGATCGACAAGTTGTCCGACGCATTACCGTATGATGAATGTGGGACACACTTGATGATGTTGAAGAATAACTAGGATTTCGTGAATCTGAATCTCTGTTCATTTATCGAGAAGATAAAGGCTCATGAGTTGGAATTGTTGAAGATCAGGAAGATGAATTCGGCAAATGTGCAGCAAGACGTATCTCTTTACTACAAAGGAAGCACTCCTGTTGCAACAAATCAAAGTCCGATGATACAGACGGGTTTTAGTGCTGATATAAATTCAAGTGCTTCTACAAACACTCCACAATTAAACAAGCCCTCACCGTTTGTGAACTATGATTCAAACTTCAAAGCTCAGGAGCAGCCGTCGCCTCAAAGTTCTACAAGTTCCAACAATCAGGCATACGTTTCTGGGGTGCAGTGCAACATTGCGGTGAATATCAAGAATGGAAATGAAATTACTGAAACAGCCACAAAACAACACATTGCGTTACTTGCTTCCGTTTTAGAGGCTTATAAAGGTTTAGTGGCGGGTAGGATTGGTAATCCCGATATGACAAAAGAGGATTACAACCAAATCGACCCCGAAGAGCTTGAATTGATTGATATCAAATGGTGCATGGCAAGTTTGGTTCGAAGGGCACAACGCTTTATGGAGATAACAGGCCGGAACAGTCTCTCAGGTCCTGATCAGAAGTTAGGGTTCGACAAATCGAAAGTTACGTGCTTCAAATGTAAGGAACGTGGTCATTTCAAGAGAGAATGCCCTAGCCGTGAAGTGAACAACCATCAGAACCCATTCACAAACGATTATTACAGGCAAGCGATCTATCATCGACCTAACCAACAACCTGCTGTTTAGAGGCCGCAGATTGAGAACAAACTGGAGAAGGCTCTTATTGTAAATCAAGACGATGAAAAAGTAGCTGAAGGTTTCAGCTGGGATAAATATATCCCCGGAAGCGATGGGCAGGCCATGATGGCAGAAATAGTTGAAGTATCTGAGATGGTGACTGAGCCAGAAATAGTTACTGAAGATGTTTCTATGGTTGTTGAAGAGCTTTTTGTTGATAATGTGGTCGATATTGAAGAAATAGCTGCAGAAGTGTATTATTACCAGTCAGAACAGGAGGTATTGGCAAGTTCTATGAAATCTATAATGCCTCCTAAAGTGTTTGAATCTTTTTGCAGGTTATTTCGAAGAACCGACGACTGGATCGTGTCCAAGATATGAACAAAAGAAAGAAGTTATCGAGGAATTAATAGACGTGTCGAAAGAGCTGACTGGAGAGGCATTGAAGGATATCGCTGACAAAGCTCCCATGGGAAAGCTAAAAGAGGTAGACTCAGAACTCGAGAAGTCAGAGTCTGTCAGTACCGTGTCGGTCAAACAGGTATCTGATCAGAAATTTGGAGTTCAGGAAGTCAAAGTGTCTGAGTCTGAATTAAAAAATGTCGGTAAACAAGATGTGACAATTGTTTGTGATGAGCAGGTTGTTGAGAAAGTCGTTTCAATCCCTGAAACACCATGCCAACAGTGTTTATAACCGTGCATGGAGTGTCTTGAGAAAGACATTAAGTATCAGGAATTGAAACATCATGCAGATATGCTTAAATTTGACCTGGGCCAAGTTAAAGGGGCTTATGATACTCTTGCCAGGTCAATCAAAATGATCCAAAAAGAGAGTGTTGAAAACGACAAAGAAACAAAATTGGCTAAAGTAACACTGTTTGATAAACAAATTGAGGTTAATTTTCATTTAGACACGATTGCTTCACTTAAAAAGGAGCTTGAGTTAGCTAAAATTGAAAATGATCGGATTGATAAAAAATTGATGAGTTATGTGGCTTCATCTTATGTTCTCGAACAGATTGTCCCACAGTAGCCACATGCTACTCCAGTCTTTAACTGTGTTCCACCCCCAATGTGGAATCATTATACACAGAAATATCCAGATGTTACATTCTCTGCATCCGACACCGACAACGAATCACAGGTTATAAAAACCGTTGTCGATCAGGTGTTAGATGAGGAGAGTGATAAATCTGAAAAGTCTCAATCTGAAAAGGTTGTTAGTGATTCTGAAGATGAGGGTAATTTCTTGGATCGGTTCATACCGAAATCGGACAAGAGTGCGAATGATGATCAGATTATGGTGGCATACACTATGATTGGAACAGACAAACTTTACTCCGTTTCGAGTATCCTCTTCAGAATGTGAAGATTGAGAATGTCGAAAAAGTGTTTAAGTTGGTTGAAATGAACATTGATGAGGTTAATAACAAAGAATTCTTTTCAAAACCTAAAAAATCGTTTGTAACATCACGTCCTACCAGTTCGGGAAAGAAAGATTGGGATGGTAAAGGTAATAACAAGAAAAACAATTTTAAGAACAAAGGAATCGGTTTTGAGAAGAAAACGGCTAAGCAGGTGGTTAAGCCGAAAGAGAAGATGAATGATATTTTTGTCGCTAGTCCAAGTGTAGATGATGAAAAGGACTATATTTTTAGTCAAAAGGCCGTGGACGATTTCAATACAGCGAAAAAGTTGAAAGAGGAGACAGTCAAATCAACTTTTGTCGAATATGACAAAAGGGTGTGTTATCGCTGTAGTGAAATCGGGCACATGGCGAAACAATGCAAGAAAGTGTTTGGAAAACCTGTTCAAAAACCAATTGTTCAAAAACCAAGTGTTCAAAAACAAACTGTTCATAAACCAACTGTTCAAAAACCAATCGTTCAAAAACCTCGACCAAAATCACCGATTGATACAAAAGGTAAAAAGCCAATGGTTTCTCCGATTCGCATTTTAAAGAGAGGTGAATCTTTGAAGTCGGCGGATAAGCCAAAATCGACTTTCGAGGTTGGCGAATCCTCTAAGTCTCGCAAGACTTCAAAAATTTACCCTAAAACAAAAATTTTTGAAAACCAATCTTGGGTTGCGAAGTCGAAACCATCAGTTGAGGTTAAAAAGATGGAAAATGCTTTAAAAATTGAAACAAACATTTTTAAAGATGATGTTGTTGAGTTTGAAAATGAACTTGATAAATTTCTTGCTGAGTTTCCCCCGATAAACAACAAAGTAAAATCAATTGTGAAAGACGAGGTTCCTAATGTCACATTTAACTTTCCAAAAACAGATGAGAAGTGTGATGTTGTGTTCAGCAGTGTGTCTGAGGTTAAGAAATCATGGGCTTCATTGTTTGAATAAGTTGATTTGATGTTTGCAGGGGCTACCCAAGTCTATACTCTCAAAATGGATCATGGACAGTGGTGCATCAAGGCATATGACTGGGACGCTAGCTCTTCTTTACGATGTCAAATCAATAAATGTGTTGGTGCACTACGTCTTACATCGAGTCTTAGTGATGTATAGGTTAGACATGACACGAAATCCTAGAAACATGTGTTTGTATAGGTATCGCTTATGTGTCATTGTTCTAGTTCCGGTTATGTGTCACAAGATGTAGGTTCGCTTGAATGGTCATGAGAGTTTCGCTTGAACGGCATTGATGTAGGTCCGATTATACGGACATGACTGTATAAGCGGAACCTCCTCACTTATATAAAGAGGACATTTCAATCGAAACTTGACACATAGTTGTAGGTGTTTTTCTTCTGGTGAGCCACGAAGTGCTGCCGAAGTGCTGTCAGAACGTGTACTCGTGTTATTGATCAATAAAACAGCAATATTAAAGTGAATCCGACTGAAATAGCACCAAATCATTAGTTTCCGCCTCTTGATTTGGATAGGAATTCTTCTGATCGACTCAAACAGTGTCGAACGCGATCCTACAATTGGTATCAGAGCTCAGGAGGAGGAGTTCTTGCTATTTTAGCTGCATTTCATCTATTTTTCTACACTTTCTTCAAAATTTCAAAAATTTTTCACGGTAAAACAAGCTCAAAATCTCATGGATTATGCATAATAGGATATAGAGAAACCCTGGAAAGTTTGATGTTAAAATTCACTTTAAAAATGGGTCAAAACTACTCGTGAATAGGTTCCGCTTTAACGAACAAGGTAGTTCCGCTTCAAGGAACAAGTAAGTTTCGCTTCAGTGTCAGCTTAGCAGCTAGTTTCGCTTCAAGGTACAGGTGGTTTCGCTCTAAATAGCACCTTGTTCCGCTTATCTGTGCAAGTTAGGTTCGCTTATTTGGACAATTTCTGATAGTTCCGCTTCAAAGGGTCCGCTTATATGACACTTGAAGATTCCGCTTATAAGACATTCAAGGTTCCGCTTGTACTGACAACTCAGGGTTTCGCTTGAAGTTAAAATCAAGGTTCCGCTTTTCTGGACAGTTAGTGTTTCGCTTGAGAGAACATTGTGTCTAAACTTTGAAATTTGTGAACCGGTGAACTTTGAACAATGGACAACGAATTCTATAACGCCTTTGCTAGCCCGATCTCTATTACTCAGAATGCTTTGATTGATAATGAAACCGGAACGTCTCAGAAACCACCTAAACTCATGGATATTGATGATTATAACGTGTGGTCTGAACGATTTGGAAACTGGGTCGAGGCTTATCATCTAGATGCGTGGGAACACACTGAAGAGCCATATGAAAGACCCACAAGGAATAACAAGGAGTTACTAATTAGAGAAATGACTACTGAAGATAAAAAAAATATCGAGATGAGAAGTTGATGGTGAGTCTGCTTCAGCAAGCAATAAAAGAAGACATTTTGATATTGCTTCAACATGATGGAACTGCTCATTCAATTTGGAAAGAATTGGAAGCAAAGTTTGTTGGAAGTGATGATATGCTTAAAAATAAGATGTCTCTCATGAAGAAAGAATTTGATTTATTTCGTGGTTTGAAAACTGAAAACACTAAGCAGATAATTGACAGATATTGTAACTTGGTGAGGAATATGACAAAACTTGGAATTAAGAAAGATACTGACGAATTGGTTGAAAAACTTGCAGATGCGCTACCACATGAAACATGGGGAACATTTCTGATGATGCTGAGATCCAACAGAAAGGATTACAAGAATATGACACTGGGAGATTTCATCAAACACCTGGAAGCTCAAGAGATGGAGCAGAGAAAGATAGCCAGGATGAAGAATTACGATGGAGAACAAGATATCAGCTTGTACTACAAGAGTGGTGCTACTAGATCAACCAATCATTCTCCGAAAATTGAAACCGCATTCAGTGTGAAAGATTCTTCAGAAAAGAAATCATCCCAGGGATCAAGCAGCACAAGATTTTCATCCTTCGATCCAAACATTTATGTAACAAAGAATGGAAGAAAACTTCAGTGTAATATTGTTCTTAGTATTGAAAATGATCAAGATTACACTGAAGAGATTGCTAAAAATCAAATGTCTTTGTTGGGAATGGTTCTTGAGTCTTATAGTAGTTTTGTAGCCGGAAAGATCGGTAATCCAATGCTCACAAAGGAGGATTACGATCAAATTGATGCTGAGGAAATGGAATTGATGGACATTAAATGGTGCATGGCTAGTGTGATGAGACGAGCTGAGAAGTTTAAACAAAACACGGGAAGAGATGATTTCCGTGATGCAAATGTTTCAACTTTAGGCTTTGATAAATCTAAAGTTACGTGTTTTTGTTGCAGGGAAAAGGGGCATTTCAAGAGGGAGTGCAAAAGTCGTGAAGTTACTGGAGCCTAGAATCCTTTTGGAAACAACGATTATCACAAAAAGGAGATTTATCATCAAGTCACACCACCAGCACAGCATCAGGCACAAACTGCTCACGGAAGAGATGTGATTGACGGGTCAAAAAGAGCATGTCTAAGCAAATATGAAAATTTTTCATGGGATAAATATATTCCAACAAACAGCAAAGTGTGTTTGGCAGAACAAGATGATGAGAAGTTGGCTGAAGGTTTCTATTGGGATAATTTTTGCCCAGATCGAGATCTCATGGCCAAAGAGATGTCCAAAAACAATTCAAATGTTAATGCTTTCTTTGCTAATGCATATGATTTGAAATGTGTAGAAAGAAGCAGGAAAGTCATGGAAGCTGCTGAAGCAAGACGAAGAAAGCTCGAAAAAGAGGAAGAAGAGGAAGAGAGATTAAAAGCTGAAGCTAAAGCTGAGAGAAAAAGAAGAGCTGAATTTTTCCAACCAGACAGAAAAGTCAAAGAAGTTCCTGAATTTGAAATCAAAGTTGATGAAGAACCTGTCAAAGTTCCTGAAAAATGCATGAACTATGATTCTTTAATCAAGCAGAACAATGAGTTGTTGCATAACATAAACAGATTGAAAGAATCATATGATACAATGAATAGAGAAATCAACAAGTATACTGATTCGAGTGGTGAACAAGCTATGGCAATGAATACACTGAAGATAGCGTATCTGAGACAGCTTGATGATGCCAATTTTCATAAAAAGAAATGTGCTGATTTGGAACTGGAGTTGGCAACACAAAAGATAGAAACTAAGAAAGTTAAAAAATTATTAGAAAGTTATTCATGTTCTACTTTTGTTGTTGACAGGATTTATCCGGTTGTGGAGAATTTGAAGACGTTTGAAGAAGTGAAGACGTCCGAAGAAAAGAAATCTATGACAAAAGACGAAGAAAAGGTGAAGACTTCTGGTAAGAAATCAAGTGTGGTCTACAATAGATGTCCGCCCCGGTTGAAAATGGATATTCACCTCGAAATCCAAATTCCGAGAGAGTCGAAAAAGCAATAAACTTAGAATGGGAGTCTGGGCCATCGGATAACTTACCAGAAAATATTGATGTCACATACGCGTCATCCGATACTGATCATGAGTCAAAGTTGATAAAAAGTGTGGTCGAGCAGGTGTTAGATAAAGATGACAGTGAGGAGTCCAAACCCGAGTCAAAGTCTGGGTCCAATGCGTCAAAGCCAACATTCAAAAAGGACAAACGGGTTTATGATAAAGAGTTTTTGATGTCAAAATCTAATTTGAATGATGAATCATTCAAAGTGGCTTATACTTTGAAAGATTCTGACAAATTATATTCTGATGATGCTTTTCCAATAAGAAGTGTCAGACTTGAAATGATTCAAAAGGTTTTCAAAATAACAGAAATTAATATTTCTGAAATAGAAGATTTAAATCTTATCGGAAAACCTAAACAGTACACTTCAAGAGATCAACAAAGAATTAACAAGAAAATGGGTTACAATTGTGGTTATAGTTTCCAAAAGAAACCAAACCATAATCGTAATTTCAAAAAGAAAGGTCTTGGTTTTGTACCACCGAAAAACTATAAAAATGAAGAAATGTATAAACCAAAAACTATGTTTGTTTCAGGGAAGACAACAGAAGCTGAGAAAGAACAATCATTCAGAAGGTAGACAAATCAGGAATTCCTTGCCAAGAAGCAAGAAGAGTTGAAAAAGAATGATGTTCCAAAGAAGATTGAAAAGAGAACCTGTTTTCAGTGTAAAATTGTTGCTCATGTTGCGAAGAATTGTCTGAAGACATTCAAGCCAAAACAGGAAGTCTCTGATAAAATGAAAGAAAAGGTTGTCGAGCAGACTGAACTGTCAACTCGGATGTTTACTGGCTTTGAAAATTCAACTTTTGAGAAAGGAGAATGTTCAAAAAGTGCTTCAAGAAGAAAAGATAATGTGCCAAATCAAAAATGGGTTGTGAAAGGTTCAGGTAATAGTTCTGGTGATGAATCTGATTCCATAAAATCAGAGGAGCCACGTGTTGAGAAGAAGGTTGAAAGAAAAGTTCCAACTATGAATGATGAAAATTTTCCACCGTTGTGTGCTGAAAATTTTATGAAGAAAGTTGGAAATTTGAAATTTCAATTCAATTTTATTCTGACAAGAAGAAATTTGATGTTGAAAAGACTTTCAACGGAAGTGTGAAACACATTTTTGGCAAAATGGTCAATGGTAAGGCTAAAGGTGTTAAAGAATTTTATGCTTCCAAAAGAGGGGTTCACAAGTCCGTTAAAAGTAAAGATGATGAGATTGTTACACCCAAGGAAGGTCAGGCTTGGGTGGATATATTTTTCAAAGAGTAAAAACCTGACTTGCCGGAGATCCCAAGTTGGTAATCGTGGATCATGAATCGGCATCATTCTTTATCATGTTTGTATAATGTGTTTGAGAAGTTTTTTGCAGGACTTGCCGGACCTCCTAGGTTTGTAAGCGAGGAGTAGGAATCGGCATCTTGAGAATTCAACCAACGGATGGTAATTGGTTGAAAAACAGGTTTAAAGATTTGTTTATGCATATCTGTTTATGATAAATCAAGGACATTAATTTGTACTTGAATTTTTCCTACAAGTGGTTGAAAGACAAATTTGATGAACTAAATCCCCAATCCTATAAGTGGTAAAATCA
Source organism: Helianthus annuus (assembly GCF_002127325.2). NCBI lineage: Eukaryota > Viridiplantae > Streptophyta > Magnoliopsida > Asterales > Asteraceae > Helianthus > Helianthus annuus. The sequence continues at coordinate 65,287,145 of NC_035446.2, read as the reverse complement.
ACAAAACTTATTTTTTGGAAAAACCATTCTGATTAAAACAAACTTGAGTGTTTTGAAATCATTATGGGAAAATAGTTTGTTGTGAGGGGGAGTTCTGATTGTTTATGCCAAACGGATGGAGAATTGAGGCATTTCGATATCAGTTGTCATATTGTGTATAGTTTGTTTTCAATTTTTCTTTAGATGTATTTGAATTTTAGGGGGAGTAAGAAATTTTAGAAAATCCAAAAACATTAGAAAATTTGAAAAAGCCAAAAACATGATAAAACTGAAAAATGAGTTTTGTTGCATAAAAGAGGAAATGATAGTACATCAGTGGACTATTACAACACGCTAAAGAAATGTACGGTTTAAATGTAATAAACAATCTTACTGCGGATGTGTTAGTAGGTTTTCGCACATTTAGTAAATTGAAACGAGATATAAACCTAAATTCAAACTAGCTTAATTCGTGGGTAACTATTCTTGGATATATGGGTAACCCCCGAAATCTTGTTTGAAAGGTCCCATATTCTGAAATACTAGGTCTTTATGCTCAGTGATATCTGGGGTATTATTCTGGGACTTCTGCTGTATGGAAATACTGACCTAGTCCCTGAATAATACTTTCTACAAAAGCTTTGAAATATAAGCTCGCCCTCAGCAATTTGATTAAACAATAAATTTGATAATCTTTGTTGTTGTAACAAAAGATCCTCTAAAGGGGACCCACCAAAAGTCGAAGCCGTCATCTCTCTGCGTGTACGGAAGTATCGACCTGAGCTCCCACGGCCCTCGCACATTACCCCTTTACAGATATCATCTGTGGTATACTCACCTGTATGACTGAATATTGGGATCTGGATACGGGAGTATATTCAAGTGAAGTGATACACAATTAAGTTTTAGTTTCTAAAACATTAATATCGTATCTCAAATCAATTGAAATTTGTGTGAAAATTTAAGTGGACAAACATACTGACAATCTAGGTAAATTGTTTAAGAGCATTAAAATGTTTAAAGCTTAACGGTGTTAGTGATATTTTTCAAAACTGATATGATCCTCTTGCACAAACTCGAAAAAATATTGTTTGTAAATATTTCTTTTCTGCATTCTCATGTTTTACAAGTGGTTATTTTTTTTTCAGAAAATTCAAAAAGATTTTAGTGTGTTTTAGCATAAGTTTTCAGAAAATTCAAAAAGATTTTCGACAACTGGTGTTGAGAAGCTGTTTTTCAAAATTCAAGGTGCTAAACATGAAGAACAGGTTTGGGAGAGAGTATGTGATGTTAGTTTGAAAAGAGCCAGTAAAAGTTCTTGAATGTAAAATCTTTAATATAATCTCTTGCATAGTTTTTAAATTGTTGAAAAATTTAATCTTTGAAGAAACTTATGTTTAGATAGAGATTGTACAGGTAAATATTTGCCAGGTGATGCTCCTGAGGAAGAGTAGAGCCAGGTATCGATCTTGAACCTGATGGAAGCCTGTGCACGATCTGAGAATGAAGCTGTGAATTCCAGACTACGATCCCAGCTGTTTGAGAGGGGGAGTCTGAAGATACCGTGTCAACATCCGAGAGTGAGAAGTTTGTTGATGATGAAGAAAGAGAACGAGGATTCTTGCAATGACAAATACTTCAGAGGAAGTTTGAAGACTGATAAAGACTGTAGATTGGCATTTGAGAAGACTCGAAGACTCCGTCAACATCCGAGGGGGAGTCTGTTGGTGCACTACGTCTGTCGACTACGTCTTACATCGAGTCTTAGTGATGTATAGGTTAGACATGACACGAAATCCTAGAAACATGTGTTTGTATAGGTATCGCTTATGTGTCATTGTTCTAGTTCCGGTTATGTGTCACAAGATGTAGGTTCGCTTGAATGGTCATGAGAGTTTCGCTTGAACGGCATTGATGTAGGTCCGCTTATACGGACATGACCGTATAAGCGGAACCTCCTCACTTATATAAAGAGGACATTTCAAGCGAAACATGACACATAGTTGTAGGTGTTTTTCTTCCGGTGAGCCACGAAGTGCTGCCGAAGTGCTGTCAGAACTTGTACTCGTGTTATTGATCAATAAAACAGCAATATTAAAGTGAATCCGACTGAAATAGCACCAAATCATTAGTTTCCGCCTCTTGATTTGGATAGGAATTCTTCTAATCGACTCAAACAGGGCCGAACGCGATCCTACAAAATGGAAGTTATGTGGGATTCGCCGGAAATCAAGGCGGAAGAATCGTTGGACAGGGTACGTTGTCAAATGGTGTGATTTCTTTCGACAAAGTGAACTATATCGTAGAGTTGGAAAACAACTTACTTAGCATTTCGCAAATTTGTGATAAAGCTTTCAGTGTACATTTTACAAAAACAGAATGTGTGGTTTTAAAACCATGGTTTAAAATTCCTGATGAGATGGTGTTGTTGCGCGCTCCACGGGAGAACGACCTTTATATTCTTGATATGAGTGTCGCAACACCAACAACTCATCAGAAACAATGTTTTGTGTCAAAATCTAAAGCAACTGAAAAGGAGTCGATAATGTGGCATCGTAAGATGGGACACATTCATGTTCGTAAAATGAACTTTTTTGTGCACAATGATTTGGTAGATGGTGTAAATCTAAAGAATTTTCACTTGAATGATGACTGTGTAGCGTGTAAAAAAGGGAAGCAGACTCGGAAGTCACACCCACCGAAGATCCTCAATTCAATCAGGTTACCTCTTGAGAGATTACACATGGATCTCTTCGGGCCTGTCAACGTAAAGAGCATCAGCGAAGATTTGTATTGCTTGGTGGTGACTGATGACTTTACAAGATTCTCATGGGTCGTGTGCTTAGAAAGAAAGGATCAAACTTTTGAGTCATTCATGGTGTTATTCAAGAAGATAGAAACGGTGTATAAGCTGCCAATCCAGATAATTCGTAGTGACAACGGAACGGAATTCAAAAACAACAAAATGTACGAGTTTTGCAATGAGAAGGGAATTCTTCATGAATTCAGTGCGCCGTACACACCACAACAGAACGGCGTTGCTAAACAAAAGAATCGAACCCTAATAGAGACAGCTCGCACAATGTTAGCCGATTCCAAACTACCAATCTTCTTCTGGAGTGAAGCAGTATCTGCAGCCTGCTACACATTGAATCGTGTACTCACTGTCAAAAAGTACAAAAAGACATGCTTTGAGCTGCTGCACCGATATAAGCCGAATCTTGAGTTTCTGGAGCCATTTGGGTCTCCGTGTACATTTATTGATGAGAACGGAAAATTTGGCGCTAAATCAAATGAGGGTTTCTTTGTAGGTTACGCAAGCCCATTGAAGAGGGTGTTTGTACCGTGCCTGGGGAAAGTGATTCAAGTTCAGCGTGTGGATTGTCAGAAGCATACTCCGTCACCAGAACTTCCCGGACAAAGATTCATGTTTGATTATGACAAACTCTGGGAGTCGTTTCAACTGCCGGTTCAGCCGAGTGACGAGGAACTAGCTCCTCTGTACCAGTATCAGCAAGTGTCTAGACCGCTAGAAGTTTCTCAACCCACCGGGGGTACTCACGATGATGAAGCCGGACCAAGTGGAACTGCTCACGAACCACCAGAGGAACCAGCTCCAACATTTGACAATTCTGACGACTCAGAGGAGGAATCTACTCCGACCTTTGACGAGGAATCAAATGTTACTTCGCAGGAAGCTGAGGATCAACCCGTTGATCTTGATATATCGAACTTGCAATCGGAAGTGTTTGTGCCTGACACCGTTATGCCTCGGACTTTGTCTTACCATCCGTCAGAGCAAATAATTGGTGACCTGCAAAGTGGTGTCAAAACCCGAGACCAAATAAACCAAGCTCTTACATGTTTCTATTCTTCTGTCGTTCATTTGCAAGAAGAATTCTCATTAAAGTGTTTTATTTCGCAGATCGAGCCCAGAACTTACAAAGAGGCGTTGACTGAGGATAGCTGGGTGAATGCGATGCAGGAGGATTCTGCAACAATTTGAAAAGCTGGGTGTCTGGAGACTCGTCGATCTGCCACAAAATCAAAAGTTAATCAAAACAAAGTGGGTTTTTAAGTGCAAAAGGGATGATAGAGGTGTCGTGGTGAGAAACAAAGCGAGACTAGTGGTACAAGGCTTTAGTCAACAAGAAGGCATAGACTACGATTAAGTTTACGCGCCAGTTGCCAGACTCGAGGCAATTCGGATGTTTCTAGCCTTCGCGTCATGGAAAGACTCTAAAGTGTACCAGCTGGACATCAAATCTGCCTTCCTTTACCGAAAAATCAAAGAAGAAGTGTATGTGGGGCAACCGCCGGGGTTCACAGATCCGCTGCACAAAAACAAGGTGTATCTACTGGACAAAGCGCTTTACGGACTTCACCAGGCCCCGAGAGCCTTGTACGAGACGCTTTCCCAATATTTGTTGGCCAACGGGTTTACAAGAGGGACAGTAGATAGCACTTTGTTCACTAGGGAAGAGGCAGGCCATTTGTTGATCGTGCAGATTTATGTTGATGATATTATTTTCGGTTCCACCAACGACGACCTGTGTAAATAGTTTGAGAAAGTGATGAAGAAAAAGTTTGAGATGAGTTCGATGGGGAGATGAAGTTCTTCCTCGGGCTGCAGGTGGAGCAAATGCTCGATGGAATCTTCATTCAACAAACGAAGTATGTGAAGGACGTGCTTGACAAGTTTGATATGACTGAATGCAATCCTGCAGCAACCCCCCTTGCACAGAACCACGGGATTTGTCCTGATGAAAATGGAGTGAAAGTGGATGAGACATTGTACCGATCAATTATTGGATCTCTGATGTATCTCACGGCTTCCCGTCTAGACATCATGTACCCGACATGCCTCTGTGTCAGATACAGTCGAACCCAAAGCAGTCACACCTGACCATTATGAAACATATCTTACGGTATTTGAAAGGCTGCCCAAGCATCGGCTTGTGGTATCCTCGATCGGGTGACTTTTCTTTATCAGGTTTCGCTGATTCTGACTTTGGAAGCTGCAAGCAGAATGCAAAGTACACCACTGCTGGGTGTCAGTTCTTTGGAACTCGACTCGTCACCTGGCAGTGCAAGAAACAAACCGCAGTGGCACTCTCTACGTGTGAGGCAGAATACGTTTCAGCCTTCAGCTGTTGTTCGCAGATACTTTGGATCCAACAGCAGATGCGCGACTTCGGTTTGCGGTTCTTGGATACTCCGATCTATGTGGATAATGAAGCAGCTATTAACATCACTAAAAATCCGGTTCACTATTCTAAAACTAAACATATCGAAATCCGTCACCACTTTATCCCTGATTGTCACGAGAAAAAGTTAATCCGGATTGAGCACTTGCACACCGATGATCAGAAAGCTGATTTTTATACAAAACCCTTTGACAAAAAGAGATATTATTATCTTTTGAAATTGAACGGGATGAAAAATCTGCAATCTGGGAGGGTAGTAGAATGTGAAGCCGAGTTGGGCGGCGATCTGACGTGAACCATGTCGTGTTGTCAACTTTGTTTGTACAGTTTGTTTTCTGCTTTTCGATAAAACAAAAACACAAAAATATGTTTTTCTTTTTAGGGGGAGAAATTTGCAGAAAAATACAAAAACATGATAAAATACAAAAATCTAAAAACATTAGAAAACTTCAAAAAGAGTTTGTGTAGAATAGGGGAAATGATAGTACATCAGCTAGACGGACACAGTACGCTAAAGAATTGTAATGTTTAAAATGCATTTAAGCAGCCTCGCTAAAGATGTGCCGATAGGTTTTTGCAAAATCAGTAGATCAGTTTGGGATATAAACCTAAAATTAATTTACTTTCTTTTACGTGGGGAACACCTACAGGATATATGGGTAACCCCCGAAATCTCGTTTGAAAGGTCCCTCTTTCTGAGATACTAGGTCTTTATGCTTAGTGATATCTGGGGTATTATCCCGAGACTTCTGCTATATGGAAATACTGACCTAGTCCCCAGATAATGATTTACGCATTGCTTTACTTGTAAAGCCTCCCCTCAGCATAAAAAATTATTAAACATTGCAAAATGTCAAATCATGTGCTCTTGTAAAAAAGATTCCCTAAAGGGAACCCACCGTAAAGTCGAAGCCGTCATCTCTCTGCGTATACGGAAGTATCGACCTGAGTTCTCATGGCCCTCGCATTTCACCCCATTACAGATATCATCTAGGTATACTCACCTATAAGACTGAATATTGGGATCTGGATACGGGAGTATATACAGAGGTGGGACACATGTAAAGGTTTAAGTCTTAAAACACTAATTCCGTATCCCAGACAGATTGAAAGTTTTGTGAGAATTTAAGAGGATCAGTATATCGGCAATCTACGCGAATTGTTTAAGGCCTGGTATGAAATAGTAGCTTAACGGTGCTTGTGTCTAGTCGGCAGCTGAAATGATCCCCTAACACGCTCACAAAAAGATTGTGTGTATATATTTCAGTTTATCCTGTTAAAATCCAAAAAGATTTTAGTTTCTTATCTTATTTTCGACAACCGACGTTGGGAATCAGACGATCAAAGCTTTGTGCAGATCATGTCTATGATTGATGAGGGCTGGGTAAGCAGGAGATACTTAAACTGTGATTGGTACATGTTTGTAGTTTGAAAATGCATTTGAAAGTTCAGAAGTTCATTAGTTTGAACTGTTTTCAGAATGAAAAGACAGCGTACTTCATAATTCGGTCAACCAAGGTCATTAATTTGGACTTGGTAGGCCAAACAGTTGACAAAGGTCATTAACTTGGACTTGGTTAACTGGGTGTGTCGGTGATCAATCAGAAAAGGTTAAAATGTTAAAATGTTGAAAATAATGTTTCTGATTTCGCTCAAAAACACATGTTTCACAACAATTAGTTGATTTCGCTCCTAATTGCACTTAAAAGTGATTTCGCTCATGGATGCTTCTTAAGCTAATTCCGCTTGTAGATTCAAAGATGGTTTCGCTCGAGAGACACAAAGGTCATTACGAGCGGAATCAGACCTCCTATAAAAGGGTTCTTGATTCCGCTCCTATCGTCATTTCTCTATTTCGCTCCTAAGTGTTTCTCTCTCGGCGATCTTGAGCGAAACCCCCAGATCATCGATTTATTACCAAATTGCTGCCCGATTTTTGTAGAATTGTTGTTATTAGTTGGTCTGCTCAACTATTAACATGGGCAAGGTAGTTTTACTGTCCAAATTCACCCAGATCTGTTGATTTTGAACTGTCGGCGGTGATTATATCTGATAACTTAGAATTAGGGGTAAAATGTTACTTAAAATCAACATAGAACACATCGTTATTGTCGGATTATCTGATAGATCATATAATTGTGTTTGATTGTATTAGATCTAGGGTTTGATGATGATTATCGATACACAGGTTGTTCATACTTAGATCTATGATGTTTGAGAGGGCAATAATAAAATCAAAACATAACCCCTATGTCGGAATTAACTGATTAACAGGTTAATGGTGTCAATTTCATGATTTGGTGAGTTTTGAGAGCTTGCACATGATTTCGCCCCAAATTGTAATGTTCTCTGATTCCGCTCTAGAGTAACTTTCTGATTCCGCTCTTAACCTCATTGAGTGATTTCGCTTCTGAGTACAGTTGGTGATTTCGCTTTTAAATAAATGTTATGTGATTTCGCTCATAATGTTAAACCTGTTTCCGCTCCTGAGTGCATTAGTTGTAATTTCGCTCCTATGTGCATTTGTTTTTATTCCGCTTGTAGGTGTTTGTGTTGATTTCGCTTCAGGGTGTCACGTGATTTCGCCCCAAACATTATTGGGTGATTTTGCCTGAAATGCATTGTCATTACATGTGTTTTCACTTGTAATTATCTTGGTGCAAAAAATTTTCCAAGTGTGAACTCATTATATGTAATATTGATGTGCAGGGTTCAAATGTGATTTTTGATCCTCTTCACAACAGCTGTTGTGACTTGGATGTGAAGAAAAATACTGAATTGGCCAAGTTCAGTAGTATTTTGGAGTTCATGGGCCGAGTTCCAATCCAGAAAGCGCTTACGGATCAACGTCCTATATACAAGTCACATATTAAGCGATTCTGGAAGCATTCAAAGTATGATGAAGCAAACAAAGCAATTCATTTGTTTGTGAAGGAGCATAATGAAAAGAAAGAAATCATGATTACTGAGGTGCTTGTTCGTGAGGTTGTGAATTTTCCGAACGATGTAGATTCACCAACAAGATTTCCAGAACGGATGGTAAAAGGTTGTATGCTCAGGATGCGATACCAGGGTGCACTGAATGTTGGAAATTATTTGAAGTCAAAATTTCAGAAACCGTACAAGTTTATTGTTCACTGTGTATTGATGTCACTCAGTCATACCAAGGGAGGATAAGATGCCATGCGTGACTATCAGATGAACATGGTCACTGCGTTAGTTTTGAACAAAAAGTATAACTTCTCGCACATTGTATTCCACTACATGGCGGAGAACATTACCACACAGAGTCGGACTTGGTGTTATCCAAGGTTTGTGCAGATGCTGATCGATCATGCATATCCAGAGATTGAACGTGATTTGAAGAATGATTTGTTAGTGCAGTCACACATGAGCAACGTTTCCCTAACGCAACTTGCGAGATATCACCCAAACCATCCAGAACCAAAGACAGGTGTTGAATTCTTCGGATACATCAAAGACGTGAACTACGTTGATCCTGATCCAGTTAATCATCAGAATTGGAGAAACGAAGAAGAGATGAAGGAAGCAGCGTATGCTGATGAGCTGAAAGCTCTTGTAGAGTTCAAAACCACCCGGAATGATTGGTTCGTCAAAGAAACGAGGAGGAGAGGCAGAAAGACCACCCCTCAAGTACAAGAGGGTGAAGGGTCATCATCGAAACCAAAGAAGAAACAAAAGAAAGCTGCTAAAACGTTATTGATTAATGAACCTGAGGAAGATAAGCCGGTTGTAACTGCGGAAGAAGATATGTATGCTGAAAATATGATGTTTAATGTTGATGTATTAGAGACTGAGCAAGCTGTTAATGTAGAAGCTGGAAAAGAAAAGGTAATTGATGACATTGAAGGTGATGATGTTAATAAGAGCACTACAAGTTCTTCGAGTTCTTCAGATGACGAGATTGACGAAACTGAACGGTTGTGTTAGTGCATACATCTGTCGACTTCATCTTGTATTGAGTCTTAGACTTAGAATGTTAGATCAGGGCACGTTGTACGAGAAAATGTCAAGTTTTAGGTTGTATAAATGATGATTTCGCTCATAGTGTCTGATTTCGCTCATAATGACATTATGTCATTTGGAGCGAAATCACAAGGTAGTGATTTCGCCCGAAATGACCTAATGGCATTAGGAGCGAAATCTCTTCACCTATAAATACCCCCTCTGAGCGAAATCAGTGGGCATGTCTTGTTTCCGGTAACGAATTGTTGCCGAAGTGCCGTTTGACTTGTAATAGCTGTGAAATCAATATACAAGGCAATATTTAGTAGAACAAGCTGTTTTTTATGTGTCCCTTTCTTGTTTTCCGCACCTGAAACGGATTAGAACACCTCCGATTGACTCGTTTGGGTCAGCACGTGATCCTACAAGTGGTATCAGAGCTCAGGACGAGGAGTTCTTGCCAAAACAGCATCATTTTCTGTCTTCTACACCTTCTTTTATCTGTTCAGGAAGATTTCACGGTCAGAATCGGACCAAATTTTCACAGACTGTTTAAAATTGGACATAGAAAAACCCTTGAAAGTTTCAAGTTAAAATTCGGACTAAAAATAGCAAAAATGGACTCGTGAAGTGATTCCGCTCAAGAGTACATTCTGATTCCGCCTGAAAAGTCTAATTTCGCTCCAAAGTAGTTGGCTAATTCCGCTCATAATTGAGGTTTCGCTCCAACTTATTGTCTGATTTCGCTCCAGGTGCACCAAATTAGTGATTCCGCTCAAGAGACTTTTGTGTGATTTCGCTCCTAGACATAAACTTTGAGATTCCGCTCCTGAGGTAGTGTATGATTTCGCTCCAGGCAAACAAACAATCAGATTTCGCTCCAAACCACGATTGAGATTTTGCTCGAAACTGTCTGTTTTTGAAATACGTGTTACTAAATCATGGCCGAAGAGTTTTACAACGCATTCGCGACACCTGTTGCTCCGGTGACTGCTGCTGAAACAGTATACAGTGAGAATGAGACGGGTACTCATCAGAAACCACCAAAGTTGATGTATATTGAGGATTTTCAAGGTTGGAAAAACCGTTTTCAGAATTGGGTTCAAGCCTACAGATTCGATGCCTGGTGTTCATTGCTAAAAGACTACGAGAGGCCAAAGAATGAACGCGGTTTGGAAAAGGCTTTCAATGATTTTACAGAAGCTGACAAGTTGAAATATACTAGTGAAAACATGATGATCAGCATTCTTCAGCAAGCTGTTAAAGAAGATATTTTTGTGTTACTTCAACATAATGGAACAGCTAGATCAATCTGGGAGGCTTTAATTCAGAAATTCAGAGGGAGTGCTGATATGATCAAAAACAAAAAGGCCTTATTGAAGAAGTCGTTTGACATATTTACTGCATTTGATCATGAAACAACGAAGCAGACCATAGATAGATACTGTCATCTGGTTCTAGAAATGGGAAGATTGGATATTTAGAAAGAAGATGATGAGTGGGTCGATAAGCTAGCTGAAGCTTTACCACAGCACAAATGGGGAACTTATCTGATGATTGTCAAACTCATGAGAAAGACTGAGAGTATGAACTTGGCTCAATTTATTCAGAAAATTGAAGAACAAGAATTGGATATTCAGAAGACTGCTATCATGACAATTCCAAATGCCAAGCAAGATGTCAGCCTATACTACAAAGGAAACAAGTTTGAGGCTACTCCAAGTCAAAGTCCAAAGACTAGTACTGCATTCAGTGCTGATGGTTCTGCAAGTCCAAATGCTAGCACTACAACTCAAAGTGGTGGATACACTTCATCATTCTCAAGCTTTGATCCAAACAGCAATACACCTAGTCCTCAAAAGCAAAATCCGAGTAATCTGTAGTGCAATGTTACTCTAACTATTCAAAATGGTCAGAATCTATCTCCAGAAGTGGCTAAGCAACACATGGCATCTCTCGATGCTATATTAGAATCATATGAAAGCTTGATTGCAGGAAGAATTGGTTATCCAATGCTCACAAAAGAAGATTACAACCAAATCGATGCAGAAGAGCTTGAGCTGATGGATGTAAAGTGGTGTTTAGCTAGTGCCTGCAGGAGAGCTGAAAAATTTCAACAGATTACTGTCAGAGACGAGTTTCGAGGAATGGCTACCTCTCCACTTGGTTTTGACAAGTCAAAGGTTACCTGTTTTCGATGTAAAGGAAAAGGCCATTTTAAACGGGAGTGTAAAAACCAAGAATCAACGGGGAGTCAAGATAAAAGCAATTATTATCAAAAATCAATTTTTCATCAGATCGATCAACAATCTCAGCAAAAAGATCAGAAAACTGCTCATGGGAAAATGATTGAAGAAGCTACTAGGAAAGCTTATTTTGGGATAATAGATCAAAGTGATGAGATTGTTGTAGAGGGATTTAGCTGGGACAAGTATATACCTGGTGGAGCTAGACTTGATGTGGCACTTGTTACCAGAATTCTGGGTCAAAATGAGGATTGTCAGAAAAGGATTCCGATATTTCCAGATCTTGGAAGTGATGTTGATACGATGATGCGGAAGAGTATCTTAACAAATGTAGAAAAAGCATTGATCCTGACAGCTTTAATTTTTTCTATGCAGATAAAGTTTAGATGCTGAATCAGAAGAAAATTGCTCGATTGCAGAGAAAGCTAGAAGCAACAAAACTACTCGCTGATGAAAAGGCGAAGACTGAAGCTGTAGAAACTAAAGTTGAAGCAATCACTGAGAATGTAATAGAAAAGATTGTTAAGATAGAGAAAGTAGTGGAGAAAATTGTCGAAGTCGAGAAACTCGTGGAAGTTGAGAAAATTGTTGAAAAGATTGTTGAAATAGAAAAGATTGTTGAAGTCGAGAAGCTTGTTGAAGTTGAAAAGACTGTCGAAGTTGAAAAGATAGTTGAAAAAATGGTTGAAGTCACTAAACCTTGTGAGAAATGTTCTGGATCTTGCATAGTTTGTGAAGAAAAAGACAAGAAGATTGCTGATTTAGAGAAGATTAAGGAAGATTTACTTTCTGATGTGAAATATGTGAAAGAATCGTACGATGTGTTGAACAGGACAGTGGATAGCCTGAAAAAGACAAATTCTGAAGTTGAAAAAGCAAATGACAAAATGAGTGCAACTTTAATGACAAAGCAAAGTGTCATCAATGATTACATTGAAGACTGTGCTAATTTGAAGAAGGAGTTGGAACTTGAGAGAATTGAGAGTGAAAGGATTAACCGATTACTTTTGAGTTATACTACTTGTGATTATCTGATTGATCGGGTTTATCCTACTGTTGCAGGTCTTGAAGCTTTTAAGAAGAAGAAAGAAAAAAGAAGAGGATACTGGTAAGCCACAAAGTGTCAAGTATAACAGATGTCCGCCTCCTATCTTTGAGAGTTATTCCCCCAGGAAACCAAACGAGGAACAAGTAGACAAGGCTCTAAACATCAAATTAAAGTCTGAAATCACTACCAGACAATATTGATGTCACATTCACAGTGTCTGACACTGATCATGAGTCTGAGTTAGTTAAGAGAGTTGTCGATTAGGTGTTGGATATGGATGAAGAGTCATAGTCGGAGTCTAAGTCTAGTTCGAGTTCGTCTGAGAAGAGTCCGAGTTCGCCGGTTAAAAAGATTTATAATAAAGAATTCCTGTTATCAAAATCTAATTTGAATGACGGATCAATCAAAGTAGCATATACATTGAATGATTCAGACAAATTATATTCTGATGAGGAATTCCCAATAAGAAGTGTTAAAACTGAAATGATCAAAAAGGTTTTCAAATTAACAGAAATTAATATTTCTGAAATAAAAGATTTAAATCTTTCTGAAAAACCTAAACCTTACACTTCAAGGATTCAACAAAGAGTAAACAAGAAAATGGGTTGCGGTTGTGGTTATAATTTCCAAAAGAAATCAAACCATAATCGTAATTTCAAAACGAAAGGTCTTGGTTTTAATTCATCAGAAAATTATAAAAATCAGAAAACTTATAAATCAAAAACAAAATTTGTTTCAGGAGGTAGTTCAGAGGATGAACAGAAGAAACCGTTCTGGAAGCAGTCAAATCAAGAGTTTGTTGCTGAAGTGAAGAAGAATGTGAGAAAGTTTGCTGAAAGAGTTAACAGAAGAACCTGTTTCAAATGCCAGGAAGTTGGACACATAGCTTGGAATTGCCCCAAGACCAACTACCAAAAACAGGGAGTTTCTTCTAACTCTGTTTTGACTAGTGTTGATAAAAAGGAACAACCTGTAAAAATTGTTAAAAAGTTTGAAAATTCTACTTCCGAGGAGGGTGAAAGTTCAAAACGGTTTTACAAAATAAAAGGTGATTTGAACAAACAAAAGTGGGTTGTTAAAACAGAAAGTAGTTCTGACAATGAATCTGACTCCATAAAATCAGAGGAGTCATCGGTTGAGAAAAGGATTGTGAGTTCCGTTCCAGAAGTGAACGATGAAAATTTTCCTAAATTGTCAAAGGAAAATCTGATGTCGAAAGTGGGAAAGGTTGAGATCTCAAATCAATTCTTTGCTGATAAGGGAGAATTTGATGTTGAGAAGGCTTTCAATGGGAAAGTCAAACATATTTTCGGGAAGATGGTTGATAGGAAGGTTAAGGGTGCTAAACAATTTTACAAATCAAAATGTTGGTGGGATAGATGTGTCACACCCCGGCCGCGTAAAACAACAAACCGCGGCGGAAACGCCGGGGAGGTGAGTGGAGACAGAATTATTGTTTCAACAACCATGGCAATTAAAGTTATGTATTATTAAAATTAAAGTTACATTGTCTTTGAGTTCAAACTAAACTAACATAATAACTGTCTTTTAAGTCACTAAGGCCCGAGTCCGCCTAAGTGTAGCACAAACACCCTTATGCATTAGCACCTGAAACACATGTAAAAATAGGTACGTCAGCATAAAAAATGCCTGTGAGATACATAGGTTTTGTTTATGCAGATTCATGACTTGTATTTGAAAGAAGTGTTTAATAAAATGTAGTCATGAACCTTGTATAATGTTTTCCTTTGTAAAACCATGTGAAAATCAATGAAAATCAAATGATGATGAAATGATAATGCATGGTTAAATGAATAACCAAGTGAAAATGAATTTGGATAAAATATGTAATTTGTAAATCAATGTCATGTTTATGTATGAAATGTTCACGTCTTGCCCAAGTGGTTTATATAATCTAACGATGTATAATACGATAAAAGCACTTATATATAGGAAGTACCAGCGGCGTATCCACCATGCTTTTATCATATAACACATAGCCTCATTACATAAGTCACTTATCAATAACCAACCAAAATGTCTTGTTCCATGTCAAAATGTGTATGTGTAAACCGTGTACAATGTCATGTGTATCATGTATAACCAATGAAATGCATAGCAAGTAGGAAATCATCTACTTAACTATGTAATGATGTCTAATGTGAAAACAAATGTCATGTATGGTGAATAACTAGAAGTTACTCAACCCCATAGAAAATGTACAAAACATGTTTTTGAATAAACCTAAGTTTAAATCAAATGTTATGCTTTGCAGAAAAACAATGCTTTATGATTACAAACATTTATGCAGTAATGTTAATCGCATACATTCAAGCCTTGAGACTGTGGCGAGAAACCCTTAAATGAATTAAAGGTTCATCTAAAGTTATGTAGTCAGATTCTGTCATTCCCAACTTCCAAACAAACCTAGGAAGTCGGAAACGGAAGTTGTCAATTCCTATGGTACCATTACATAAGTCCGAGCGGCGTGATCAATGTTAATGAATGTATTATTGTCCCGATTGAACATACCAAATGTCATAACCAATGTAGCATGTGAAAACCATGTACTAGGTATGCTAAGTAAACATGCCTAGTAGAAATGTTCATGTAAAAACAATGTGCTAGCATGCTCAGTAAACATACATAGCAGAAACGTCATGTAAAACAATGTGTTACATATGCTAAGTAAACATATGCAACAAATGTGTAACAAATCAATGTGCTAGCATGCTTGACATACATAGCAAAACACAATGGAAAGCATGTACTATATATGTACTAGGTGAAAGTAGCATGTTTATGTCATAAAAGCATGAAATGCACGAAAGTAACATGTATGTACATGTGTATCACCCCAAAATATTTGAAAACGGTAAAATAGGGGAACTATGTACTCACTTGGGATTGCTAATTAGTCTTGAGAATAAGACCAATTTAAGCTCCAAGGGTCACGGAATCAACCGGCACCTAGTATAGGTAACTATGTTAATAATCGGCTCCTAAATCGGGAGATAGGATAGAATGAGGTTCTATAAATCAAATGAGTAATTGAACTCATATGGTATGATTTAATAGACCCTACATTCTGATTAGAAAGCCTACCTAAGTGCTTTTGACCCGTTTCGACACATTATGGTAACATAAGTCACTATAAAGCGTCATTAGCGTAAAACTATGTTCGGATGGTTAACTATGTGCTATGCCAAGTCTTACATGCCCAATTATCCCTAAACATGTTTCTAAATCAGATTATATGTCAAAATTATGTTCACATAGTCAAAATATGGATTTATGCTTCAAAAGGGCATTTTGGTCATTTCCTATGGGCATACAAGCTAACTAGCAAATGACTAACCAATCCTATGTGATCATAAGGTTATAACCTCAGTGGTTATTCCCTATGCATCTATGATCACTAACTAAGCGTGGTCGGATCCTAAAGATCGACCAAACGGGTCGGGTTCGGAAGTATAAGCGGTTGTTTAGACCGCTTACCTTACGACCCTAAACAAGCACTAAACTAATAGTGTCGAGTTAAACATGTTAAAACATGTTTAACCTACTGATTTGGTATCAAAACAAAGTGCTTTGATACCCTAAAGTAGTTCCGAGGCAAAATGCGTCCTAAAACGCATTTTGACCGAAACTTTGACTCGACACTACAACTAGCTAACGTGGTAATCAGCGGTTATAACCACGAAGGATTATAACTATCGTGATTACAATCACGTTTCAAAGTTCAATTGAACTTTGACTTGACCAATTGATGGTCAAAACCGAAAGTCAAACTGTTGGCCAAACGTTTGACTTTCTGCACTACATAAGGAAAAAGGCAATAAAAAGAATGAAAGAAGCTCACTTAGGGTCCTTGCTATCTTTTCTACAAAGAAGACAAAGTCCCAATTCAGCTTAGAGAGCTTCCAAGCAGATGAGAAGGAGAGAAATGATGTATGAGCAAAGAAATGAGTGAACTTGGGTGGCTATTTATAGTTGTAGTAATGCACTAGGATCATTACAAGTGCTTTGCTTGGTCATTAAGCATTAAATCCTAGCCATACATGTGTTTAGGGACAGCTAGCAAGCCTTGGAGAAGAGATAATTTGGTTACCACACAAAGAATTTACCAAAACAGCCCCTAAATTATTAAACAGTAGCAAAAATGAATTTTCTGGTTGCTGGGCATCCCTTACGATCCGCAAGGGACTCCTTACTGTCCGTAAGGACCTTGCTGCAGATCAGCAAGTTTCCCAAAATGACAGGTTTGGCCCCTGAGCTTGTTTCAACGCGTATTGGCACTTCTAACACCCGTCAAGCCCATTTTCAAGGCTCCACAAGGTCAATAAAGTTTAAGGGACTCAAAATATGCTTGGAAAACTCACGGATGTCGGTTCGTTTGGCCGTACGGTTGCGTTGTTCGGCTAATTACGACAGAAATAGTAACGAGCGCGAAAACGATCCAAATAGCGAAACGAATGGAATTTTTGCATGCCGATCACTTAAATAAAAATATTTTAGTGTGTACAAAAATTTTGGATGTCCAGAAGTGGTCAGAACGTAAGATATGCGCGAAAATGCAAACTTACGCCGTTTTTGACACTTTTAGTCCCTGTAAGATCATATAAGCATGTTTTCGCACACCGAACCTATCAAAGCTTATTTCTAAGCCATGTTTAGGTTATATATGGTATGTTTAACTTATGATCAAGGTCCGGACTGTACGTTGCCTTACGAAACGGCAGACTTTTGCAAGTTGACGCAAATAGTCCCTGAGAGCGAATAAACTTGTTTTTGCTATACCAAATCCTTCAAAACTTATTTCTAAGTTATGTAAAGGTTATTTAAGGTATGTTAAGTTTATGATGATGTTCCGGAGTGTTTGTCGCGTTAAACTGATCGTGTTAACGCATCAGTTCGCGTATAACTTTCTAGAAAGCGATATAGAGTTCAAAATCGATCAAAAATCAACATGGTCACAAAACCAAACATAAATGACAAACATTGGGATCAAAACACACTGTTTTATTAATATTGTATTGTTCAGAGTAGCAAAATGATATCACAAGCACAGATGTCACAGTCTCCCCTACTTCAGGAAATTTCGTCCCGAAATTTATTTAGAGGAAACTTGTGAGAATAGATATTTCGCTTTCATCTGATCTTCACGTTCCCAAGTAAACTCTGGGCCACGTTTAGATTCCCAGCGAACTTTGACCAACTTAATCCGCTTGCCCTTCAACTGCTTAAATGAACGGTCCACTATCTCCACAGGTTTCTCAACGAAGTGCATCGCGTTATCAACACGAATTTCATCAAGTGGTATGTGGAGGTTCTCATTAGCTAAACACTTTCTGAGATTGGACACGTGGAATGTTGGATGAAGATTTCCAAGTTCAGGAGGTAGCTCAAGTCTGTAGGCTACTTTTCCGACTCTTTCAACGATCTTAAATGGTCCAACATAACGAGGTGCAAGTTTTCCTTTCTTCCCAAATCTAATCACACCTTTCCAAGGGGATACCTTGAGTAGGACGTGATCACCAACTTGGAATTCCAAAGGCTTGCGTCGTCGATCCGCGTAACACTTCTGACGGCTTCTAGCTGTCTGAAGGTTTTCACGAATCTTCTTGACCTTATCTGTAGTCTCTAGAATGAGTTCAGGTCCAGTAAGCTGAGCTTCACCTATCTCATTCCAGCAGACCGGTGAACGACATTTTCGACCGTATAAAGCTTCGAAAGGAGCCATGTTGATGCTAGAGTGATAACTATTGTTGTAGGAGAATTCGATCAATGGAAGATGCGAATCCCAACTACCACCAAAGTCAATCACACACGCTCTAAGCATATCCTCCAGTGTCTGGATTGTTCTCTCAGATTGACCATCTGTCTACGGATGGTACGCTGAGCTCAAATGAAGTTGAGTAACCATGGCAGATTGCATGGTTCTCCAAAAGCGAGACGAGAAACGAGCATCTCTGTCAGATATAATGTTCAAAGGAACACCATGTCGAGATACAATCTCATCAACATAGATTTTGGCAAGCTTGTCAGTAGATAGATCCTCATGGATCGGCAAGAAATGTGCTGACTTTGTTAGACGATCAACAACAACCCAAATGGCGTCATGACCTTTTTTAGTGCGCGGCAGCTTGGTAATGAGATCCATAGAAATGTTTTCCCATTTCCAAACTGGAATCTCTGGTTGCTCCAATAATCCAGAGGGATGTTGATGTTCTGCCTTAACCTTGAGACAAGTAAGGCATTTGGAAACATATAAGGCAATATCTTTCTTCATACCCGGCCACCAGTACTGGGTTCGAAGATCCTTATACATTTTGTCTGCACCAGGATGAATAGAATAATGAGACTTATGAGCTTCATCCATAAGCAAGGTGCGAAGATTGTCTATACTTGGGACCCACAAACGGCTCATGTAATAGAAAATCCCAAAATCTCTCAGTTCAAGCTCAGGATTAGTATGACACGGTAATTCTTTACCCATCAAGTCTTGTGCAACACAAGTATGTTGAGCCTGAATTATGCGAGATTGAATGTCAGATCGAACCTGAACACAGTGAAGCTTGACACGTTCCTTACGACTCAATGCATCAGCCACGACATTCGCTTTACCCGGATGGTAGCGAATTTCGCAATCATAGTCGTTTAGGAGTTCAATCCATCGTCGTTGCCTCATGTTTAGTTCTTTCTGATTGAAGATGTGCTGGAGACTCTTGTGGTCAGTAAACACTACACACTTTGTACCGTAAAGGTAGTGTCTCCAGATTTTGAGAGCAAAGACTATTGCACCTAACTCAAGATCATGAGTGGTGTAGTTCTTCTCGTGTACCTTCAGCTGTCTTGATGCATAGGCTATAACTTTGTTTCTTTGCATAAGAACACAGCCAAGGCCTAAGTTGGATGCATCACAGTACACGACAAAGTCGTCATTACCCTCGGGCAAAGATAGAATAGGTGCATCACAGAGTTTTTGTTTCAAGGTCTGGAAAGCCTCTTCCTGTTTGGATCCCCACTCAAAAGGTTTGCTTTTCTGAGTTAAAGCTGTGAGAGGAACCGCAATCTTGGAGAAGTTTTCAATGAAACGGCGGTAGTAACCCGCTAGACCAAGAAATGAACGAACCTCGGTAGGAGTAGTAGGAGTATCCCAATCCTTAATCGCACTGATTTTGGCGGGATCTACATGTATACCTTGTTCGTTGACGATGTGCCCCAAAAATTGAACTTCCTTAAGCCAGAATTCGCACTTGGAGAATTTGGCGAAAAGTTGTTCTTTCTTTAGAAGCTCCATTGTAAGACGAAGATGCTGTTCGTGATCAGCTCGAGTCTTAGAATAAATCAGAATATCATCAATGAAGACGATGATGAGCTTGTCCAAGTAAGGCTTACAAACCCTATTCATCAAGTCCATGAAAACAGCAGGAGCATTTGTTAAACCGAAAGGCATAACTGTGAACTCATAATGACCATAACGCGTACGAAAAGCTGTCTTGGGAATATCTTCTTCAAGAACTCAAAGTTGATGATACCCAGAATGTAGATCAATCTTTGAAAAGCAAGTAGCACCCTGTTGCTGATCAAAGAGATCATCAATGAGAGGTAGGGGATATCGATTCTTGATGGTAAGCTTGTTAAGCTCATGGTAATCGATACACATCCTAAAAGATCCATCTTTCTTTTTCACAAATAGGACAGGAGCGCCCCAAGGGGAAAAGCTTGGACGGATGAATCCTTTGTCAGATAGCTCCTGAAGCTGCTTAGATAACTCTTGCATCTCAGACGGTGCAAGACGATAAGGTGACTTAGCAATGGGATTAGCGCCAGGTACAAGATCAATACGGAACTCAACTTGGCGTACAGGGGGTAAACCAGGTAATTCCTCAGGAAATACCTCTGGATAATCCCGAACAACAGGGATATCTTGGATAGTCTTACCCTTGCCTTTATCTTCTACAACATGTGCTAAGAAAGCAACATATTTCTTGCGCAGATACTTACGGGCATGTGTACAAGACATAAGCTTAAGACCACAGACGGGTTTCTCCCCATGAACTTCTAAGATCTCACCAGTCGAAAGCGGTATACGGACCAACTTCTCAAAACATACCACCTCAGCATGGTACTTTGATAACCAATCCATTCCTACTATAATATCGAAGCTCCTGAGTTGCATCGGTGTCAGGTCGATAGGGAAAAGATGGTTATTGAGATTCAACTGGCAATTTCGAAGAACAGAGTCGAGTACAATAGGTTCACCACTAGCTACTTCTACTGTCAAGGGCTTCCCTAGTTTCGTTCTAGTCATCGCAAGCAAGGGTTCAAATGCTAAGGACACAAAACTCTTATCGGCACCCGAATCAAATAGAACAGAAGCAGGATGGTTGTTAACAAGGAACGTACTGTTCACCACTTCGTTATCTGCGCGAGCCTCGTTGGCATTCAAATTGAAAGCTCTACCACGAGCCGGTGCTTGGTTCGCATTTGCCAACCTCGGGCAGTTGTTCCTGTAGTGGGTCAGATCCCCACAGTTGAAACACGAACCAGGCGGAAAGTGAGGTCGTGCAGGATTCTGGACAGGGTTCTGTGCAGCTGGGTTCAGATTAGGAACAAAACGGCAGGTGTTCGCAAGATGACCAGACTTGCCACAATTCGTGCAGATACGGCATTGCATCTGTGGCTGGTGGTGGCTGTTACATCTGTTGCACAGAGGTGCATTTCCTGCATACTGCCTTTTGGCAGCAGGTTGTGCAACCTGATTCTGTGCTGCCTAGTTAGGAGCAGCCTGGTTAGTCTGAGTGGTAACAACAAAATTCTTGGAAGCCTTACGCTTCCTTGATTTCTTAGAAGACTCAGCAGCCTTCTTGCCCTTCTGCTCCTTGGTGTCATCAGACTGTTTCTGCTTTTTGTCACCTTTCCTGTGGAGTTTACCCTTCTTGATCTGCGATTCAGTAAGGGTAGCAGCTAGCTCAATGGCCTGTCGGACGGTAGTAGGGTGACTGCCAGTGACAATATCCTGAACAGGATCTGGCAAACCGTCTATCTACTTCTCGATAGCCTTATCCAAAGGCCTGACCATTGTCGGACAGAGCAAGCTTAACTCCTCATATCTGTCGGTGTAAGCCCGGTGTTCACCACTGACTTGCTTCAGATCCTTGAACTCATCTTCGAGTGCCCTCTGCTCGTGTCGAGGACAAAATTCTCTCATCATGAGAGTCCTGAGTTCCTCCCAAGTCTGACCCAAAGCAACATCTGCACCTCTATCTCTCATTACCCCATTCCACCAGGTAAGGGCCCTCTTTTGAAATACACTCGAAGCAAACTCGACTTTACGGTTGTTCGGACACTGAACATGGCGAAATGTGCTCTCAAGACTCTCAAACCACTGGAGAAGCCCAGTTGCTCCTTCAGTACCACTAAACTTGAGTGGTTTAGCCGAGTTAAACTGTTTAAAGTTGCACGGAGCAGGTGCATTAACATTGTTATTGGTGGCTTGGTTTATTTGAGTTATGAGACCAGGTAGCATAGCAGCCATCTGCTGTGCTATAATAGCTGCCAGTTCGGCATCAGGTTGAGGAACATTACGTCGAGGAGGCATTCTAAAAGAGGAAACATGAGAGAAAACGAGTGAGATGATGTGATAAAATGAGATAACAATAAAATCGACAAAAAGCAAGGAAGGTGGTCATTTACTTGTTACCACAAAGCAAACAAACAACACACAGTGACAAATCAAAGTAAATGAGTCATAATAATATATCGCGAAGACATGCTCGCCTATAAGTGAACACTCACCCCAAGAGTTCCCAGGTAAGAGTGACTGGTCCGATACTGCGGATTTGTACGAACACTCTAGCCTTAGACAGAAAACTCAGGGTACAGGCATTCACTCTTCCAGTTTACACGTGTTCACATTATTTAGACCCAAAACTTTGACGGGATTTTGAAAATTCAGAAGGCATGAGACCAAAAAGAAATCATCTAAGGATAGATGATTGATTTTAAAATCGTTTTGGAATATTGTGTTCAAGTTTTGGTAATCACCTAAGGATAGGTGACGTGTATTGTTTTAAAATCTAAACACAAGTAAACTTGTGTTAGGGTCCTAGAAAGTTATAGTCTAGGTCAAAGCATTACTAATAACCTAGTTCCCTATAACCATTGGCTCTGATACCAACTCTTCTGTCACACCTCGGCCGCGTAAAACAACAAACCGCGGCGGAAACGCCGGGGAGGTGAGTGGCGACAGAATTATTGTATCAACAAACATGGCAATTAAAGTTATGTATTGTTAAAATTAAAGTTACATTGTCTTTGAGTTCAAACTAAACTAACATAATAACTGTTTTTAAGTCACTAAGGCCCGAGTCCGCCTAAGTGTAGCACAAACACCCTTATGCATTAGCACCTGAAACACATGTAAAAATAGGTACGTCAGCATAAAAAATGCCTGTGAGATACATAGGTTTTGTTTATGCAGATTCATGACTTGTATTTGAAAGAAGTGTTTAATAAAATGTAGTCATGAACCTTGTATAATGTTTTCCTTTGTAAAACCATGTGAAAATCAATGAAAATCAAATGATGATGAAATGATAATGCATGGTTAAATGAATAACCAAGTGAAAATGAATTTGGATAAAATATGTAATTTGTAAATCAATGTCATGTTTATGTATGAAATGTTCACGTCTTGCCCAAGTGGTTTATATAACGCAACGATGTATAATACGATAAAAGCACTTATATATAGGAAGTACCAGCGGCGTATCCACCATGCTTTTATCATAAAACACATAGCCTCGTTACATAAGTCACTTATCAATAACCAACCAAAATGTCTTGTTCCATGTCAAAATGTGTATGTGTAAACCGTGTACAATGTCATGTGTATCATGTATAACCAATGAAATGCATAGCAAGTAGGAAATCATCTACTTAACTATGTAATGATGTCTAATGTGAAAACAAATGTCATGTATGGTGAATAACTAGAAGTTACTCAACCCCATAGAAAATGTACAAAACATGTTTTTGAATAAACCTAAGTTTAAATCAAATGTTATGCTTTGCAGAAAAACAATGCTTTATGATTACAAACATTTATGCAGTAATGTTAATCGCATACATTCAAGCCTTGAGACTGTGGCGACAAACCCTTAAACGAATTAAAGGTTCATCTAAAGTTATGTAGTCAGATTCTGTCATTCCCAACTTCCAAACAAACCTAGGAAGTCGGAAACGGGAGTTGTCAATTCCTATGGTACCATTACATAAGTCCGAGCGGCGTGATCAATGTTAATGAATGTATTATTGTCCCGATTGAACATACCAAATGTCATAACCAATGTAGCATGTGAAAACCATGTACTAGGTATGCTAAGTAAACATGCCTAGTAGAAATGTTCATGTAAAAACAATGTGCTAGCATGCTCAGTAAACATACATAGCAGAAACGTCATGTAAAACAATGTGTTACATATGCAAAGTAAACATATGCAACAAATGTGTAACAAATCAATGTGCTAGCATGCTTGACATACATAGTAAAACACAATGGAAAGCATGTACTATATATGTACTAGGTGAAAGTAGCATGTTTATGTCATAAAAGCATGAAATGCACGAAAGTAACATGTATGTACATGTGTATCACCCCAAAATATTTGAAAACGGTAAAAGAGGGGAACTATGTACTCACTTGGGATTGCTAATTAGTCTTGAGAATAAGACTAATTTAAGCTCCAAGGGTCACGGAATCAACCAGCACCTAGTATAGGTAACTATGTTAATAATCGGCTCCTAAATCGGGAGATAGGATAGAATGAGGTTCTATAAATCAAATGAGTAACTGAACTCATATGGTATGATTTAATAGACCCTACATTCTGATTAGAAAGCCTACCTATGTGCTTTTGACCCGTTTCGACACATTATGGTAACATAAGTCACTATAAAGCGTCATTAGCGTAAAACTATGTTCGGATGGTTAACTATGTGCTATGCCAAGTCTTACATGCCCAATTATCCCTAAACATGTTTCTAAATCAAATTATATGTAAAAATTATGTTCACATAGTCAAAATATGGATTTATGCTTCAAAAGGGCATTTTGGTCATTTCCTATGGGCATACAAGCTAACTAGCAAATGACTAACCAAGCCTATGTGATCATAAGGTTATAACCTCAGTGGTTATTCCCTATGCATCTATGATCACTAACTAAGCTTGGTCGGATCCTAAAGATCGACCAAACGGGTCGGGTTCGGAAGTATAAGCGGTTGTTTAGACCGCTTACCTTACGACCCTAAACAAGCACTAAACTAATAGTGTCGAGTTAAACATGTTAAAACATGTTTAACCTACTGATTTGGTATCAAAACAAAGTGCTTTGATACCCTAAAGTAGTTCTGAGGCAAAATGCGTGCTAAAACGCATTTTGACCGAAACTTTGACTCGACACTACAACTAGCTAACGTGGTAATCAGCGGTTATAACCACGAAGGATCATAACTATCGTGATTACAATCACGTTTCAAAGTTCAATTGAACTTTGACTTGACCAATTGATGGTCAAAACCGAAAGTCAAACTGTTGGCCAAACGTTTGACTTTCTGCACTACATAAGGAAAAAGGCAATAAAAAGAATGAAAGAAGCTCACTTAGGGTCCTTGCTATCTTTTCTACAAAGAAGACAAAGTCCCAATTCAGCTTAGAGAGCTTCCAAGCAAATGAGAAGGAGAGAAATGATGTATGAGTAAAGAAATGAGTGAACTTGGGTGGCTATTTATAGTTGTAGTAATGCACTAGGATCATTACAAGTGTTTTGCTTGGTCATTAAGCATTAAATCCAGCCATACATGTGTTTAGGGACAGCTAGCATGCCTTGGAGAAGAGATAACTTGGTTACCACACAAAGAGTTTACCAAAACAGCCCCTAAATTATTAAACAGCAGCAAAAATGAATTTTCTGGTCGCTGGGCATCCCTTACGATCCGCAAGGGACTCCTTACAGTCCGTAAGGACCTTGCTGCAGATCAGCAAGTTTCCCAAAATGACATATTTGGCCCCTGAGCTTGTTTCAACGCGTATTGGCACTTCTAACACCCGTCAAGCCCATTTTCAAGGCTCCACAAGGTCAATAAAGTTTAGGGGACTCAAAATATGCTTGGAAAACTCACGGATGTCGGTTCGTTTGGCCGTACGGTTGCGTTGTTCGGCTAATTACGACAGAAATAGTAACGAGCGCGAAAACGATCCAAATAGCGAAACGAATAGAATTTTTGCATGCCGATCACTAAATTAAAAATATTTTAGTGTGTACAAAAATTTTGGTTGTCCAGAAGTGGTCAGAACGTAAGATATGCGCGAAAATGCAAACTTACACCGTTTTTGACACTTTTAGTCCCTGTAAGATCATATAAGCATGTTTTCGCACACCGAACCTATCAAAGCTTATTTCTAAGCCATGTTTAGGTTATATATGGTATGTTTAACTTATGATCAAGTTCCGGACTATACGTTGCCTTACGAAACGGCAGACTTTTGCAAGTTGACGCAAATAGTCCCTGAGAGCGAATAAACTTGTTTTTGCCATAACAAAGCCTTCAAAACTTATTTCTAAGTTATGTAAAGGTTATTTAAGGTATGTTAAGTTTATGATGATGTTCCGGAGTGTTTGTCACATTAAACTGATCGTGTTAAAGCATCAGTTCGCGTATAACTTTCCAGAAAGCGATATAGAGTTCAAAATCGATCAAAAATCAACATGGTCACAAAACCAAACATAAATGACAAACATTGGGATCAAAGCACACTGTTTTATTAATATTTTATTGTTCAGATTCTGCAAAATAATATCACAAGCACAGATGTCATAAGATGTGTTCCAAAATCACCCAAGGCTGGTCAGGCTTGGGTGGATGTTATGTTTGATGAAACACCTGACTTGCCGGAGATCCCAAGTTTGTAATCGTGGATCAGGAATCGGCATCTTTCTTAAAATTGATTATGTGAATGAATCTTAAAGTTTGTTAAATTTTACTAATTGTGGACTTGCCGGAGCTCTCAGGTTGATAAGAGTGGAGCAGGAATCGGCATTTCCTTTAGCAAATGATCCTACAAGTGGTATAGTTGGTAAAGTACAGGTGGTATACTTAATTTGTTATATTTTGTTTTACAAATGTTTGTGGTTGGTAAGTAAACCTGCAAGTGGTTGAAGAGATTTTCATTGACAAGTGGTTAATCAAGGTCATTAAGTTGAACTTGATTGGACTATACTTTCAAGTGGTATTTTGGAGAACAAATGATGAGTTTATACCCTAATCTACAAGTGATTTGAAAATCAACAAAACTAATTTTCCGGAAAAACCATTTGATTAAAACAAACTTAAGTGTTTTGAAATCAAAATGGGAAAATAGTTTGTTGTGAGGGGGAGTTCTGATTGTTTATGTTAAGTGGATAGCGATTTGAAGTGATTTGATATCAGTTGTCAATTTGCTTGTACAGTTTGTTTTCAAATTTTCCTTTAAATGTGTTAGCATTTTAGGGGGAGTAAAAATTTCACAAGAAAATCCAAAAACATTAGAAAATTTGGAAAAAGCCAAAAACATGTTAAAATCAAAAATGAGTTTTGTTGTATAAAAGAGGAAATGATAGTACATCAGTGGACGATCACGGCATGCTAAAGAATTGGAAAGTTTAATAGTGATAAACGATCTCACTGATGATGTGTCAGTAGGTTTTTGCACATTTAATAGATTGTGGCGCGATATAAACCTAAATTTCAAACTTGCTTCTTTTGTGGGTAACATCTCTCAGATATATGGGTAACCCCCGAAATCTTGTTTGAAGGATCCCTCTTTCTGAGATACTAGGTCTTTATGCTTAGTGATATCTGGGGTATTATCCCGGGACTTCTGCTGTATGGAAATACTGACCTAGTCCCTATATAATACTTTCCGCAAATGCTTGAAAAAGCGCCGCCCTCAGCAAATCGATGAAACAATAAAATTGATAGTCATTGCTGTTATAAAAAAAAGATCCTCTAAAGGGGACCCACCAAAAGTCGAGTCGTCATCTCTCTACTGAACGGAAGTTCTGACCTGAGCTCTCACGGTTTCGCACCTAACCCCTTACAGATATCATCTAGGTATACTCACCTGTAAGACTGAATATTGGGATCTGGATACGGGAGTATATTCTGAGGTGGGACACATGAATAAGTTTAAGTGTTTAAGACATTAATCTCGTATCTCGAAACAGTTGAACTTTGTGTGAAAATTTAAGTGGATCAGTATACTGACAATCTAAGTGAATCGTTTAAAACTTAAAATGATTAAAGCTTAACGGTGTTGATGATTTGTCTCAGAAACTGATATGATCCTCTTACACAAACTCACAAAAATATTGTATGTAAATATTTCTTTACTGCTTTTCATTTTGATTATTTCACAAAAAAATCCAAAAAGTGTTGGACTCTGTATGCCCAAGACACATATTAAATTGATGTGGCTAGTACGTTATGATCCAAGTCGGGTCATACCCAATAACAAGCTAGACAAACACCTACAATATTTATTTATGATATGATCAAACAAATAAATATTAACACTTACAATATTTAGAAATCGGTTTTCTAAATAATTGCACTTGACAAACTAATAAATTATATGGATAATTTATTTTGAGAGAATATTTTATTTGTTATTTAATGGGCTAAAATTTTAAAAGGTTACATAAGTCTTGTAAACATGAGATGTTATATTTTATAAAAGGTTATAAAATAAACAAGACTTAAATTTATAAAAGAAATTTTGTTTTTTTTTTTAATAAAAGCTAGGGGCCGCCCCCTCTCATGGGAACTCACACTTTTTTTTTGGTCCAATCATAGTCCATGCATTTTGCATATATAGATGCTCCTTGATTGGCCATTGTGGGTGGCAACTATCTCTCTCATCCTTTTAAGAAAAAGGAGTTCCAAGACTTGTAACCATCTATCATTTTTACAAGTTTTTCAAGTGCAAGAGCTCAAATAACTCTCTAAAAATTTTCGGCCAAGGTGGGTTGATCAAGAGGGTGTTTCATTTGAGTTTCAAGTGTAGAAATCCTAGCAACATAAGGTGTTCGTTGGAAGCTTGGGGTATGCAAGCTTGAGGTCTTCTCCTTTGAAGATTTCCATTCAAGAATATCATCTTCTTCATATCACCTTGCTCTTGGAAAGGTAGTATTCTAAAACACCCTATGGTTGTATTTTGATAGCATGCATTTCATATATGGATCCGATTTTGGGTTTTGCATTTAAAATGGTTTTAAATCTTGCAAAGTAACATGTTTTAAATAGATATTCCTCTGCGTTTTAATTTTATTCGGATAAAATTACTTTGATAAACATGTGAAAAAACCCATCAATGGCATCTAGAGCCGCTTATATGAGTGCTTGCTTCATCGGATTTAAAGATTTTCGGGTTTTCGGGTTTGGAGAAACCCAATAGCCGAAATTTTATCCATGGTTTTCCTTTTGTTTTTTCAAGATTTATTTCCTACATGCATAAAGGAATCTTGAAAAAATTATGTCATATGGATGATTTGTTTTGTTTGGACAAAACCTCACATTTTTCGGTTTTTCATTCTTGGCCGAAAAATATAGGTTATAAAAGGAAACCATTTTGCTCTTGAAATTAATATATATTTGGATATATATTTTGGTGTTCATAACCTAGCCATGACCTTGTATGAATATATTTGTGTTTGTGATTTTATTATTCAATGGGTTGTAATAATTATTATTTTGTCTTCCATTTGTAAAAATATGTAATTTATTTATTTTCATTTGGTATGTAAGTAAATAGATTAGATGCATTTTATTTTACTAGAAAAAAATGTATTAGGATACTTTTATGTAAAAGAAGATGCACACAAAAATGCGGTTTTGGGTTTTGCCATTTTCGGGCATAAAGGACTTCATAGTTCTTAATGGGATTTTAGCCCGATAACCAAAACGCATTTTTGAAGTCCAAAGGAGTTTGGAGCTGAATATTAAAGACATTTGGAAGCTCAAAGAATGTGAAGAAATCACAACACAAGATGAAGACTTGAAGCATTTGGATGCGGGATCAAGTGGGAGTTCAACGACACATTATTTGTGTCTATATTCACCCTTAGGAAGGACCTTTTTGACAACACTTGTTTCGGCTAACAAGTATGGTCAAAATAGTTGGCTATGGTTATGCACCTATTGATATGTGTGTTGTGCTTGTGTGGTTGTTTATTTATGTTGTTTGGATAATATTTGGATATGCATGCTTAACAAACTAAAAATCAACAACAAGCTTAAAATTGGTTCTTACAAAATCATTAAAACGATTAATAAAAGGTTTTATTAAAGATTAATGATTTTTATAATAAAATGAGTTTTATTAAAAGGACCTTGAAAAATTGGTTTTCACTAAAGTACCATTGATTTGAATGCATGCAAATACATGGTACATAAAATTTTTCTAAACTAGAATTTTGAAAAATAAAATCCCTTTTAATAAAACAAGTCAAACACCATCCTTTTATACAACACTCGAATTACTTGGGAACTCTTTGTGGGATAAAGGTCACCTAACCACATTTGAGGAAACTTGTATATTTGAGGTGGGTTCACCATGTTTGTGGGATAAAGGTCACCTAACCACTTATGTGTGTAAACCCACATGTGTGTATAAGTTGGACGACTTGATTTGGAAACCATGAACTTAGGGTCACCGAAGCATGGGGAACAAAGGTGTTGATGGGATTAAACATGCCAACTAAACATAAAGATGTTTAACCGATCCCATATAGCTAGAAGTTGCAAAGAGTTGCAATCGTCAAACGTTGACTACCTTGTTAATTTAAATAATGGGATAAAGGTCACCTAACCAATATTTAAATGTAACGTTGGATTCTAGATTTTAGTTATTAATTGTCTATGAGACATTAAAAGGGTATTAATGATTAAAATTTTAATAATATCGAAAATACTAAAATTGAACTTTGTTAAATTTTGTAGATGGCCGCTAACAATGCAAACCCGATTACCCAAACCGTCCGTAACCTATCACTAAGAACCATCCTAGAAAAGGATCGTCTCAACCATAACAACTTCATGGATTGGTTTCGAAACTTGAGAATTGTTCTCAAGCAAGAAAAAATATCCTATGTGTTGGACGATCCTATTCCCGACCAACCTGACGAGGAAGATGTAGAAGCCTACAATGATTGGGTTAAGTATACCGAAGACTCCATGCAAGCCTCATGCCTCATGTTGGGAACTATGATTCCCGAGATTCAAAAGGACTTTGAACATCATGGGGCATACGACATGATTACCCAATTGAAGGAAATGTTCCTACAACAAGCAAGGGTAGAACGCTTCGAAACGGTTCGAGCGCTTCATGCATGTCGAATGGAGGAAACCCAATCAGTCTCATCTTACGTCCTTAAGATGAAAAGCCACATTGATCGCCTCGAGAGGCTCAATTGTCCCGTCTCTAAAGAGTTGGCTACGGATTTGATCCTCAACTCTTTAACAAAGAAATTTGAGAGTTTTGTTATGAACTATAACATGAATGGATGGGACAAGAGCATTGGTGAGCTTCATGCAATGCTCAAAACGGCCGAAGCGGGAATGGGTAAAAAGGCTTTACCCGTTCTAACGATCAATGAGGGAGGCAAGAAAGGGCATCACCCCGACTCAAAGGCAAATGTTGCCAAGGGTAAGGGACACGTCAAAGGGAAAGGAAAAAGAAAGGCAAAAACAGAACCACCAAAACCAAAAGAGAAGAAGGCAAAAGTTGCTACAACCGATCCATGCTTTGAGTGTGGAGAGATAGGACATTGGAAAAGGAATTGTCCAACCTATCTCAAAGAGTTGAAAAACAAGAGGGATGCAGGGAAAACCTCAGGTACAATCTTTATGATACATATTGATCTAAATGTTATTTCTTCTAACACATGGGTATTAGATACCGGATGTGGAACTCATATCTGCAATTCGTTGCAGGGGTTCAAAAGAAATAAGCATTACAAGAAGGGAGACACTAGTCTCTTCATGGGCAATGGAGCAAAAGTTCAAGTTGAAGCCCAAGGAGACTATATTTTAAAACTTCCAAGTGGTTTGGAAATATGTTTGAAAAATGTTTTGTATGCTCCTAGTTTAACTAGGAACATTATTTCAGTTTCCCTTTTAAAACAATATGGATTTGATTTGAAGTTTGTGAACAATGAAATTTATGCTTTGATGAATGACATGTTCTACTTTAAAGCTACGCCTTCAAATGGTATTTATGAATTGGTTCATGATAATACATCATTTGATAATTCGATGTACCAAGCAAACACCAAGAAACTCAAACTGGATTTGAGTGAGACCTATCTTTGGCATTGTCGTCTTGGTCATATAAACAGAAAACGCATGCAAACACTTCAAAAGAATGGTCTTTTGGAAACAAATGAAATTGGTTCATTTGATACATGCGAATCTTGTTTACAAGGAAAAATGACCAAGAAACCCTTTAGTGGCACAAACCAAAGGGCAAAAGATTTATTAGGCATCATACATTCAGATGTATGTGGTCCTTTTAAGCCAATGACTAGGAATGGTGAAAAATACTTCGTAACTTTTACCGACGACTTTAGTCGTTATGGTTATGTGTACTTGCTAAGACACAAAGATGAAGTGTTTGAAACGTTCAATGTCTTCCAAAACGAAGTAGAGAATCAACTCACCAAGACAATCAAAGTTCTTCGTTCCGATAGAGGAGGTGAATACCTTAGCGATGCCTTTCAAGATCATCTTAGGAGTTGTGGGATCATCTCACAACTTACTCCACCTGGAACACCACAACATAATGGTGTGTCTGAGAGGAGAAATCGAACTTTATTGGATATGGTTCGATCTATGATGGCTAGAAGCACATTGCCTGTATCATTTTGGGGTTACGCTTTGCTCTCCGCGGCTCGTATATTAAATATGGCCCCAACCAAGAAAGTGGATAAGACACCTTTTGAAATATGGCATGGAATGGTTCCATCATTATCATATTTGAAGGTATGGGGTTGTGATGCTTATGTAAAGCAATACACCCCAAACAAGTTAGAAGTACGATCCATTAAGTGTATCTTCGTAGGATATCCTAAAGATGATATAGGATATTATTTCTACGATCCAACAGAGCAAAAGGTATTTGTTGCTCGAAAGGGTAAGTTCTTGGAGGATAAGTTCCTAATGGAAGGAACTAATAGAATAGTGAAACTTAATGAGGATCAAGAACCACAACCCGATACACGTTTGGTTGATACTAGCACTCAACAAGAGGTTGTTGAAAATGATCAAATGGTTGATCAACGTACACAAAACGTTCGCAGATCTGGTAGAATTAGTAATCCACCTGAAAGATATGGATTTTTCATGGATGGATGCTATGTGGTAGATTCAGATGAACCAACCACATACCATGATGCAATGTCAAAATCTGATTGTGACAAATGGCTTGAAGCCATGAACGTAGAGATGCAATCCATGTATGACAACCAAGTTTGGGAATTGGTTGTGCCACCTCTTAACTCCAAAGTAGTTGGGAGTAAGTGGGTTTTCAAGAAGAAAACTGATATGCATGGTAACTTGGATACTTATAAAGCGAGACTTGTAGCAAAAGGTTTCACTCAAACTCAAGGGGTTGATTATGATGAGACCTTCTCGCCAGTGGCGATGCTAAAGTCGATTAGGATATTATTTGCCATAGCTGCATATTATGACTATGAAATTTGGCAAATGGATGTCAAAACGGCTTTTCTCAATGGATATCTTGATGAAGATGTCTATATGGTTCAGCCTGAAGGTTTTGTCGATCCAAAACATCCTAACAAAGTGTGCAAGTTAAAGAAATCAATCTATGGATTGAAACAAGCATCAAGAAGTTGGAATCACCGTTTTGATGAAGAGATCAGGAATTTTGGGTTCATCAAGAACGGGGATGAAGCTTGTGTGTATAAGAAAGCTAGTGGGAGCACCGTCACTTTCTTAGTATTGTATGTCGATGACATTCTACTATTTGGAAATGACATTCCAACCATGGAAGGTGTAAAAGCATGGCTTGGAAGATGTTTTTCCATTAAAGATCTTGGAGAAGCTGCCTATATTTTGGGAATAAAGATCTATAGGGATAGATCAAGGCGCTTGATAGGTTTAAACCAAAGTGCATACATTGACAAGGTCTTGAAAAGGTTCAAGATGGAGAACTCTAAGAAAGGTTTGGTACCTATTCAAAAGGGGACAATATTGAATGTAACTCAATGTCCAAGCTCAAAGGATGAGCAAGAAAGAATGAAAGGAATCCCATATGCGTCTGCTATAGGATCCATAATGTATGCAATGATATGTACTAGACCGGACGTGTCATGCGCTTTAAGCATGACAAGTAGATACCAGCAAAATCCAGGTAACAGTCATTGGATGGCTGTTAAGAGCATATTGAAATACCTTCGGAGGACTAAGGATATGTTTCTAATATATGGATCTGGTGAAGAGGAACTCGTTGTAAAAGGTTACACGGATGCGAGTTTCCAAACTGATCGAGATGGTTCTCGATCACAATCTGGGTATGTCTTCATTTTGAATGGAGCTGCAGTCTCTTGGAAGAGCTCGAAGCAGGATGTTGTAGCATTGTCCACTACAGAATCAGAATACATCGCCGCCTCATTGGCAGCACAAGAAGCTGCGTGGTTAAAGAAGTTCATTGCTGACCTAGGGGTAGTCCCTACCATTCAAGACCCCCTAGAGATCTTTTGTGATAACGAGGGTGCGATTGCTCAAATCAAGGAACCTCGTGCACATCAAAAGACTAGGCACATTGAGCGGAGATTCAACTACATAAGGGATGAAGTTGAAAAGGGAAAGATATGTATTCGCAAAGTTCACACCGATCAAAACATTGCGGATCCACTTACGAAGCTCCTTGAACGGCCAAAACATGAGGGTCATACTTGTGCCTTAGGACTTCGATATTCTAGTGATTGGATTTGATCTATTGTGTATTTGGATATTGGAACAATTGTTATTTTAACTCTTTTATGGTATTTTGAGTTATGTTCCATTTTAGCATGTTTAAATCCGTGAATAAATTAATTATTCTAAATGTCCGTAGTCGATCATACTTGTGGGAACAATATGAATGTAAGACTATTATGAACTTGGATTGGTGGATATTCATTAGGTATGAATATAGAGCAAGGTGTTGCTGCCAAAGTTCATAGATATTTGTGGGATACAAATATTGGACTGACCCGCTCTCAAATGTTACTGCATGGAATCATTTGTGATTGATCATAAGTAAATTTGAGCAAAGGCGAATATCATAGTATCCTCTGACCTGAGATACATATTGGGTCTTGATATTCACCAAATATTATACCTTGACTGTGACATCTGTGCCTCCAAGACCATCGAACAAATACCAAATCAATGAAATATTGTATTTCATACTTGGAATTTGTATAAATATGTGTATCGTTTACACATATCAATTCTCGTTCGATTTCAAGATCTAAATCGCTTTCTGGAAGGTTATACGCAATCTGATGCGTAAATATAACCAGTTTAATACAACAAACACTCCGGAATAGTGACATAGGCTTAACATACCTTAAATAACCTTTACATAATTTAGAAATAAGTTGTGGATGGTTTGGTATGCCGAAATCAAGTTTATTCGATCGCAGGGACTATTTGCGTCAAACTGCGAAACTATACCGATTCGTATGGTGTCGAACAGTCCGGAACTTGATCATAAGTTAAACATACCATATATAACCTAAAAAAAAGGCTTAGAAATAAGCTTTGATAGGTTCGGTGTGCGAAAACATGCTTATATGATCTTACAGGGACTAAAAGTGTCAAAAACAGCGTAAGTTTGCATTTTCGCGCATATCTTACGTTCTGGACACATCTGGACATCCAAAATTTTTGTACACACTAAAATATTTTTATTTTAGTGATCGCCATGCAAAAATTCCATTCGTCGCTTAATTTTGGTTCGTTTTCGCATCCGTTTGAATTTCGTCGTAAATAACCGAACAACGCGATCGTACGACCAAACGAGCCGACATCCGTGATGTTTTCGAGCATATTTCAGGTCCCCTATGCTTTAACTTCATTTTGGAGCCTTGAAATGAGGTTAACGGGGTTTAAACGCATCGAAAAAGGCTTTAAACGCGTGCAGGGACCATTTCTGCCAATTTTAAAACTTTGCTGAACCTGATACACGCTAGCGTAGCGCGAGCCCTAAGGCCTCTGCCCTAGCGCTACGCGAGTGCCTCATCTGGGCAGAAACATCATTTTCAGCAACAGTTTGTAATTTCAGGGGCCAAACTTGCAATTTCTTTGTGTGGTAACCAAGTTACCACCTCTCCAAGGCATGCTAGCTGTCCCTAAACACATGTATGGTTGTGATTTAATGCTTAATGACCAAGAAAACCACTTGTAATGATCCTAGAGCATTACCACAACTATAAATAGCAAGGCCTTTCACTCATTTCTTTGCTCATTCACTCATTCCTCTCTTCTAATCTGCTTTGGAGCTCTCTTCTAAGCATTTGGGACTTGTCTTCTTTGTAGAAAAGATAGCAAGGACTTGGGTGAGCCTTCTTTCATTCTTTTAGTTTCCTTTTTTTTCCTTTTGTAGTGCAGAAAGTCAAACGTTTGGCCAACAGTTTGACTTTCGGTTTTGACCATCAATTGGTCAAGTCAAAGTTCAATTGAACTTTGACACGTGATTGTAATCACGATAGTTATAATCCTTCGTGATTATAACCGCTGATTACCACGTTATCTAGTTGTAGTGTCGAGTCAAAGTTTCGGTCAAAATGCGTTTTAGCACGCATTTTGCAACGGAACTACTTTAGGGTATCAAAACACTTTGTTTTGATACCAAATCAGTAGGTTAGACATGTTTTGACATGTCTAACTCGACACTATTAGTTTGTGCTTGTTTAGGGTCGTAAGATAAGCGGTCTAAACAACCGCTTATACTTCCGAACCCGACCCGTTTGGTCGATCTTTGGATCCGACCAAGCTTAGTTAGTGATCATAATTACATAGGGAATAACCACTGAGGTTATAACCTTATGATCACGTAGGATCGGTTAGTCATTTGCTAGTTAGCTTGTATGCCCATAGTAAATGACCAAAATGCCCTTTTGAAGCTAGAATCCGTAATTTGACTATGTGAACATATTTTTGACAAGTAATCTGATTTAGTAACATGTTTAGGGATAATTGGGCATGTAAGACTTGGCATAGCACATAGATTACCGTCCGAACATAGTTTTACGCTAACGACGCATTATAGTGGCTTATGTTACCATAATGGGTCAAAACGGGTCAAAAGCACTTAGGTAGGCCTTTCAATCAGAATGTTGGGACTATTAAATCATACCATATGAGTTCAAATACTCATTTGAATTATAGAACCTCATTCTATCCTATCTCCCGATTTAGGTGTCGATTTATTTATCTAGCAATCCGATACTAGGTACCACTTGATTCCTTGATTGCCCGTGCATCGATAGTTCACAAAATCAAGGATACCCTACAATCTCAAGTGAGTACATAGTTCCCCTATTTTACTGTTTCCGATTGTTTTGGGGTGATCCATATGTGTTAAATGATTTCGATGTTTAAACAATGGTTTATATTAAATTAATAACGATTTTGATAAGGTGAACAAGACTTGTTGGTTGTAATTACATAACAAATAACATTCATTAATTTGGCCAAACCGACCAGTATTAGGTTATGGTACCATAGGATCTGACAAATCCCGTTATCAGACTGCACCCATGGTTATGTGTGGGTTAGGTGGGTAGCGACCGAACCTGATGATTTTTAACTTACCCTTTGGTGGTTAGTTAATGCGAGATTGTTAACTTACCCTTTGGTGGTTTGTTAATGCGAGATAGGCGAGTCACGAAGGTTTGAATGTTATTAGCGAGGCGACCAAAAGTATTTTCACTATTAAAACGAATACGATTTTGGGATGAGTTACACGATTTGAAAAAAATTAAACGAGATAAACGATTTGGTTAAACGATTGGTTTTGGGATGTGAATAAATCATGGGACAGGTGTAGTATGATAGAAGCATGGTAGATACGCCGCTGGTACATCTTATATATAAATGCTCTTATCATACTACATTTTGTGTCATTATTTAGTTCACTGGGGAAACGATTTTAAAACGATGTCACACAACGAGGTTTTTGAAATGATATAAACCATACGAGTTTTATTAACGAGCTTTTACGAGATGTTTCCAAATTATTTTACTAAAACAAATGTTTTGGGTTAAGAATCATGGCTACGAGATTTTATAACAAACTATAACCAATTTGATTTGAGTTGGTTATTTATGTTGCAATACATTTTTCAAATCAAGGTTTGTATTTTGACTCTTGTAGTCTAATAAGGTACTGCAACATATAAACTAGCCATGAATCCGACACTCTCATAAAACCTATGTACTCGCCAGCATTTCTTTGCTGACTTTGTTTTCACATATGTTTCAGGTATTGTTGATTGATGTCGATTGCTAGAATGCACACTCATATAGGACTGGACGAGGCCTTAGTGACTTAATAACAATGATAGACTATGTTTAACTTGTTTGTTAGATTTCAAGACGATGTAAACGTTTAATGTTTAATAAAACAAAACTTCAATATTCCGTGTGTTTTGAAACAATGATTCTGTTACAACACTCCCCGACGTTTCCGCCACGGTTTGTTGTTTTAACGTGGTCGGGGTGTGACAGAAGAGTTGGTATCAGAGCTCATGGTTATAGGGAATTAGGTTATTAGTAATGCTTTGACCTAGTCTATAACCTTCCTAGGACCCTAACGCGAGTTTACTTGCGTTTAGTCATAAAACAATACCGTCACTTATCCTTAAGTGACAACCACAATAAGAGCATAACTTTCGAATCCGCTTCGAAAATTAATCATCTGTTCTAGGATGATTGATTACTAGGTTTTGAACCCTCTGTTATACGGTTTTGAACCCTTCCGGTTTGATTCATCTTTGGCTTTGTGCCTTTCGAGTTTTCAAAATCTCGTCAAAGTTCGGGTCTAAATAATGTGAACACGTGCAAACTGGAAGAGTGAATGCCTGTACCCTGAGTTTTCTGTCTAAGGCTAGAGTGTTCGTACAAATCCGCAGTATCGGACCAGTCACTCTTACCTGGGAACTCTTGGGGTGAGTGTTCACTTATAGGCGAGCATGTCTTCAGTGATACATTAATATGACCCATTTACTTTGATTAGTCACCGTCTCATTTGTTTGCCTTAGGTAACAAACAAATGATCGCAATTTTTATGCATTGCCATTCTATTTTGATTACCCGGTAGCCTTTCATTCATTCCCCCCTTTTGTCTTTCTTTCCTTCAGAATGTCACTTCATCGCAACGACGCTCAGATGTCCGAACAGGCTACTAAAGTTGCCCAACGAGTAGGCGAAGTAATCTTGAAGACTGCTGAATTAGCTATTGCCATGTCCCGTCTCCAGGATGAAACCACCCGAGAAGAATCAAAGGAAGCAAAAGCCAAGCCTTCAAAAAGGTCAAAGAAGCGTAAGACCTTAAAGAATCCTCCAGCCGTTGCACCAAATCAAGCAGGACCTGGTCAGGTGGCAACACCACCAGCCAAGAAGCGGTACTTGGGAACTGCTCCTTTCTGCAATCAATGCAATAGCCATCATCCGAATCAAGAACCTTGTTTCAAATGTACCCACTGTGGGCGATGGGGACATTTGGTTAACATTTGCCGTTTTGTCATCCAAAACAAAGCTGTTGCAGGTCCTACTGTTACACGAGCACCATACAAAGGAACAGCCCCTTTGTGCCATCAGTGTAACCTCCATCACCATGCTAGTGTCAAATGCCAAATATGCTTCAAGTGTGGACTTGTTGGTCATTTGGCAAGAAACTGTCGTTCAGTTGCTACATTAAACCAAACTATTCAGAACCCTATTCAACTTCAAGCAAATCCAACACAAGCTCGTTCTCCTCCTGGAACTTGCTACTTCTATGACGAGACGAGTCATTTCAGGGACGAATACCCAAAGTTTGTCAATGCAAATCTGACCCACGGATAAGCACTAGGCTGATTAGAAGAAGCTGATGCTTGAAATAATTAGAAACTTATGCTTTTGTTTCTTTTGTTGAACTCTGAAACAACCTGTTTGGTTTATAAATAAATCGTTGATCACAATTCTGATGTACAAGTGTAGTTACACGTGTGTATGGCATACCCCTATAATACCTACACCAAAGAATTATGTTATTTACAAACTACTCTTGTAGTTCTTCCATTCATGTGATCGCTCATGATTTCCTCGAAAATTCTAAATACTCGTTTCAAGAAACGAAGTACCGGATACAAGTGACATTTGGAGTAATCACTTTAAATCCTTGGTCAGATAACTAAGGGTATTACTTTTTCAATCTTGTACCCAACCTCCAAATTCTGCTTCATATGTCGCCTTGGCATAGCTAGCACCTCAAATTCATGAGGATTTTTCCTCGTGTGTCGACCTAAGCACGTCTAGTGCAAGGTTTCAAAGCATCCCCTGCTATTCGAATTCCGAAATCCATATAGGATCTTATTATCTTTGCAATTAGATCCTTGTGGATGATTATCGCTCTAATCGGAACCTTTGATTGGATTCTTTGTACGCTTTAATACGTACATTAAAATTCAATAAGGACAAACCGAATTCCTATTAAGATCTTCCTATCTTCATAGTTAGACTCTTGGAAATATTTAAAGTGCCAAATAAAATCCACGGATTGGATTCCTAGTGTACTTTAAATACCCTATAACAAATTAAAGGTCAAATTAATCAATTATGCGATTTTGTGATTATGTGTTTATGTGTTCTCCTTTGTGTTTTGTGTGATTCGATTTTGTTTTCGAAATCCTCATAGAATCTTCCATATCTTCATATGAGGGATTCATAGTAGGATATTCAAAGGTACTACCTTAAATCCTTAATGGGCTTCTACGTGGTAGTTAAGACCCTTGGATTATATAAGTGCCATTTCATATTTCGAAAAAAAGACCCCTTGAGTGGTCTAGTCAAAGATTGATTCAACATCTGGTCAAGAATGATATGTGATATAGCTGGAAAGACTTCTAGGTAGTCTGTTTTAAAAGATCATTTATTGATCTAAAGGACTCAATGATGGTCTAGTCACGCTCATCACAGGTTCGTTCATTTGGTTCCTCCCTACACATTATCAAATACACTGTGTGGACTATGCAAGGAATTACGTAATTATGGACGCGTACATAATTATGAAATTCAGTGCACAGAAACCACAGTAAGATTTATCATGTGTAAGAACTGATAGTGGCAACAATGACGGAATGTGAACGATGTAATGAGGTACGGTGGACGCACCAATGACACTTCATATACTTGTATATAAGTGTCCCTCTTACACTGCAAGCATAATGTTATTAAAGTTACTAGAAGTTCAGAACCCAACCAGTATTGTCTTATCTTTCCGACTTCATGTTTCGAGCTCTCACAAGTTTCCTCTGATTAAATTTCGGGACGAAATTTCCTGAAGTAGGGGAGACTGTGACATCTGTGCCTCCAAGACCATCGAACAAATACCAAATCAATGAAATATTGTATTTCATACTTGGAATTTGTATAAATATGTGTATCGTTTACACATATCAATTCTCGTTCGATTTCAAGATCTAAATCACTTTCTGGAAGGTTATACGCAATCTGATGCGTAAATATAACCAGTTTAATACAACAAACACTCCGGAATAGTGACATAGGCTTAACATACCTTAAATAACCTTTACATAACTTAGAAATAAGTTGTGGATGGTTTGGTATGCCGAAATCAAGTTTATTCGATCGCAGGGACTATTTGCGTCAAACTGCGAAACTATACCGATTCGTATGGTGTCGAACAGTCCGGAACTTGATCATAAGTTAAACATACCATATATAACCTAAAAAAAAGGCTTAGAAATAAGCTTTGATAGGTTCGGTGTGCGAAAACATGCTTATATGATCTTACAGGGACTAAAAGTGTCAAAAACGGCGTAAGTTTGCATTTTCGCGCATATCTTACGTTCTGGACACATCTGGACATCCAAAATTTTTGTACACACTAAAATATTTTTATTTTAGTGATCGCCATGCAAAAATTCCATTCGTCGCTTAATTTTGGTTCGTTTTCGCATCCGTTTGAATTTCGTCGTAAATAACCGAACAACGCGATCGTACGACCAAACGAGCCGACATCCGTGATGTTTTCGAGCATATTTCAGGTCCCCTATGCTTTAACTTCATTTTGGAGCCTTGAAATGAGGTTAACGGGGTTTAAACGCATCGAAAAAGGCTTTAAACGCGTGCAGGGACCATTTCTGCCAATTTTAAAACTTTGCTGAACCTGATACACGCTAGCGTAGCGCGAGCCCTAAGGCCTCTGCCCTAGCGCTACGCGAGTGCCTCATCTGGGCAGAAACATCATTTTCAGCAACAGTTTGTAATTTCAGGGGCCAAACTTGCAATTTCTTTGTGTGGTAACCAAGTTACCACCTCTCCAAGGCATGCTAGCTGTCCCTAAACACATGTATGGTTGTGATTTAATGCTTAATGACCAAGAAAACCACTTGTAATGATCCTAGAGCATTACCACAACTATAAATAGCAAGGCCTTTCACTCATTTCTTTGCTCATTCACTCATTCCTCTCTTCTAATCTGCTTTGGAGCTCTCTTCTAAGCATTTGGGACTTGTCTTCTTTGTAGAAAAGATAGCAAGGACTTGGGTGAGCCTTCTTTCATTCTTTTAGTTTCCTTTTTTTTCCTTTTGTAGTGCAGAAAGTCAAACGTTTGGCCAACAGTTTGACTTTCGGTTTTGACCATCAATTGGTCAAGTCAAAGTTCAATTGAACTTTGACACGTGATTGTAATCACGATAGTTATAATCCTTCGTGATTATAACCGCTGATTACCACGTTATCTAGTTGTAGTGTCGAGTCAAAGTTTCGGTCAAAATGCGTTTTAGCACGCATTTTGCAACGGAACTACTTTAGGGTATCAAAACACTTTGTTTTGATACCAAATCAGTAGGTTAGACATGTTTTGACATGTCTAACTCGACACTATTAGTTTGTGCTTGTTTAGGGTCGTAAGATAAGCGGTCTAAACAACCGCTTATACTTCCGAACCCGACCCGTTTGGTCGATCTTTGGATCCGACCAAGCTTAGTTAGTGATCATAATTACATAGGGAATAACCACTGAGGTTATAACCTTATGATCACGTAGGATCGGTTAGTCATTTGCTAGTTAGCTTGTATGCCCATAGTAAATGACCAAAATGCCCTTTTGAAGCTAGAATCCGTAATTTGACTATGTGAACATATTTTTGACAAGTAATCTGATTTAGTAACATGTTTAGGGATAATTGGGCATGTAAGACTTGGCATAGCACATAGATTACCGTCCGAACATAGTTTTACGCTAACGACGCATTATAGTGGCTTATGTTACCATAATGGGTCAAAACGGGTCAAAAGCACTTAGGTAGGCCTTTCAATCAGAATGTTGGGACTATTAAATCATACCATATGAGTTCAAATACTCATTTGAATTATAGAACCTCATTCTATCCTATCTCCCGATTTAGGTGTCGATTTATTTATCTAGCAATCCGATACTAGGTACCACTTGATTCCTTGATTGCCCGTGCATCGATAGTTCACAAAATCAAGGATACCCTACAATCTCAAGTGAGTACATAGTTCCCCTATTTTACTGTTTCCGATTGTTTTGGGGTGATCCATATGTGTTAAATGATTTCGATGTTTAAACAATGGTTTATATTAAATTAATAACGATTTTGATAAGGTGAACAAGACTTGTTGGTTGTAATTACATAACAAATAACATTCATTAATTTGGCCAAACCGACCAGTATTAGGTTATGGTACCATAGGATCTGACAAATCCCGTTATCAGACTGCACCCATGGTTATGTGTGGGTTAGGTGGGTAGCGACCGAACCTGATGATTTTTAACTTACCCTTTGGTGGTTAGTTAATGCGAGATTGTTAACTTACCCTTTGGTGGTTTGTTAATGCGAGATAGGCGAGTCACGAAGGTTTGAATGTTATTAGCGAGGCGACCAAAAGTATTTTCACTATTAAAACGAATACGATTTTGGGATGAGTTACACGATTTGAAAAAAATTAAACGAGATAAACGATTTGGTTAAACGATTGGTTTTGGGATGTGAATAAATCATGGGACAGGTGTAGTATGATAGAAGCATGGTAGATACGCCGCTGGTACATCTTATATATAAATGCTCTTATCATACTACATTTTGTGTCATTATTTAGTTCACTGGGGAAACGATTTTAAAACGATGTCACACAACGAGGTTTTTGAAATGATATAAACCATACGAGTTTTATTAACGAGCTTTTACGAGATGTTTCCAAATTATTTTACTAAAACAAATGTTTTGGGTTAAGAATCATGGCTACGAGATTTTATAACAAACTATAACCAATTTGATTTGAGTTGGTTATTTATGTTGCAATACATTTTTCAAATCAAGGTTTGTATTTTGACTCTTGTAGTCTAATAAGGTACTGCAACATATAAACTAGCCATGAATCCGACACTCTCATAAAACCTATGTACTCGCCAGCATTTCTTTGCTGACTTTGTTTTCACATATGTTTCAGGTATTGTTGATTGATGTCGATTGCTAGAATGCACACTCATATAGGACTGGACGAGGCCTTAGTGACTTAATAACAATGATAGACTATGTTTAACTTGTTTGTTAGATTTCAAGACGATGTAAACGT
Source organism: Helianthus annuus (assembly GCF_002127325.2). Classification (NCBI taxonomy): domain Eukaryota; kingdom Viridiplantae; phylum Streptophyta; class Magnoliopsida; order Asterales; family Asteraceae; genus Helianthus; species Helianthus annuus. Next base: position 65,242,757 of record NC_035446.2, on the reverse strand, counting down.
TTAATGTTTAATAAAACAAAACTTCAATATTCCGTGTGTTTTGAAACAATGATTCTGTTACAACACTCCCCGACGTTTCCGCCACGGTTTGTTGTTTTAACGTGGTCGGGGTGTGACATTGACTTAGTTCTTCGCTGTCTGTAATAAGACAGTACATAAGGCTAAGCTCAGGTGTGGTACGAGGTGATTGTGAGAGACGTATGTAGTCAAGAAGGGATTTGTTCCTCTTATTCGTTGAGAGTAAGATGTCTTAGGCCTGCTAAAGTTAAATCAACAGAGAATGATCACACTGTGTCTCTGGATTTGACATGACATCTGTAACGAAAGGATAAATGATAGATTCACCCAAATCATGTTCAAGTAAGGGACTTGAAGGAGATGATGTTATTGAATGGCACTTCGTCATACGTATTAGGGGTAGTAAACCGTTGTTAGGCGTTATTTACTACTTGCATCAATCTTCTATGTATCTTGTGCAAGTGGGAGATTGTTGGACTCTGTATGCCCAAGACACATATTAAATTGATGTGGCTAGTACGTTATGATCCAAGTCGGGTCATACCCAATAACAAGCTAGACAAACACCTACAATATTTATTTATGATATGATCAAACAAATAAATATTAACACTTACAATATTTAGAAATCGGTTTTCTAAATAATTGCACTTGACAAACTAATAAATTATATGGATAATTTATTTTGAGAAAATATTTTATTTGTTATTTAATGGGTTAAATAACAATTTTAAAAGGTTACATAAGTCTTGTAAACATGAGATGTTATATTTTATAAAAGGTTATAAAATAAACAAGACTTAAATTTATAAAAGTAATTTTGTTTTTTTTTAATAAAAGCTAGGGGCCGCCCCCTCTCATGGGAACTCACACTTTTTTTTTTGGTCCAATCATAGTCCATGCATTTTGCATATATAGATGCTCCTTGATTGGCCATTGTGGGTGGCAACTATCTCTCTCATCCTTTTAAGAAAAAGGAGTTCCAAGACTTGTAACCATCTATCATTTTTACAAGTTTTTCAAGTGCAAGAGCTCAAATAACTCTCTAAAAATTTTCGGCCAAGGTGGGTTGATCAAGAGGGTGTTTCATTTGAGTTTCAAGTGTAGAAATCCTAGCAACATAAGGTGTTCGTTGGAAGCTTGGGGTATGCAAGCTTGAGGTCTTCTCCTTTGAAGATTTCCATTCAAGAATATCATCTTCTTCATATCACCTTGCTCTTGGAAAGGTAGTATTCTAAAACACCCTATGGTTGTATTTTGATAGCATGCATTTCATATATGGATCCGATTTTGGGTTTTGCATTTAAAATGGTTTTAAATCTTGCAAAGTAACATGTTTTAAATAGATATTCCGCTGCGTTTTAGTTTTATTCGGATAAAATTACTTTGATAAACATGTGAAAAAACCCATCAAAAAGATTTTCGATGACTGATATTGAAAAGCTGATTTTCAAAATTCCGAGTGCTGAACATAATGAGCAGGTTTTGGAAAGTTTGATTGAACAAGTTTTTCAGAGAAAAGAAATTTATCATAAAAATGATGATTATGAGTTATCACAGTTTTACTGATTGTACTTTGAAAGCAGGAAAGTCAGTGATTGGTGCATTCAATGTTAACTCTGTTAATATCTCATTTATGAATCTTATGTTTTGGGTAGAGGATGTGCAGGATGACCTGAGCTGGATGTGAGTCAGGTTCCAATGCCTGAGACTCTGATTAAGAGTAGGGAGCCAGGTTCTGATCCTGATAATATTAAAGTCAGATTTCGATCCCAGCATATTTTGAGGGGGAGTCTGTTAGAGAAAGAATTTGAAGATGGAAGAGATAGATAGAGATTCTGGAAGCCGAAGACTGATCAAGACTGAAGATGCGAAGACTCGACACGTCAGACTCGTCAACATCTGAGGGGGAGTCTGTTAGTGCATACATCTGTCGACTTCGTCTTGTATTGAGTCTTAGACTTAGAACGTTAGATCAGGGCACGTTGTACGAGAAAATGTCAAGTTTTAGGTTGTATAAATGATGATTTCGCTCATAGTGTCTGATTTCTCTCATAATGACATTATGTCATTTGGAGCGAAATCACAAGGTAGTGATTTAGCCCGAAATGACCTAATGCCATTAGGAGCGAAATCTCTTCACCTATAAATACCCCCTCTGAGCGAAATCAGTGGGCATGTCTTGTTTCCGGTAACGAATTGCTGCCGAAGTGCTGTTTGACTTGTAATAGCTGTGAAATCAATATACAAGGCAATATTTAGTAGAACAAGCATTTTTTACGTGTCCATTTCTTGTTTTCCGCACCTGAAACGGATTAGAACACCTCCAATTGACTCGTTTGGGTCAGCACGCGATCCTATAGGTTGAAAAGAATTCAAGCGGAGACAGAGAAAGAGAAATTATTGAGAAAGAGGAAGAGGCAAGAAAAAGAAGATGCTCCATATGTGCCATCTCCACAACATGTTTCTGGTTCTCAAACACCTCCTTCAAGTGGTAGAAAGAAGGCAGGGGCAAGAAAGAAAGTTTTGTCTCCAAAGATCCGGAAAGTTACTCCAAAGATTTCAAAGCTGAAGATCGTCTTAAAGAAGAAACCTTCCAAAGAATCTAGGAAATCAGCAACACCACTACCTGAGCCAACACCACAATCACTAATACAATCACCTCCACGACAACCAACACCTCCACAACAACCTTCACCTCCAAGACAACCAACACCTCCACAACAACCTTCACCTCCAAAACAACCAACACCACCTAGACAACCATCACCAATACACCTTTCACCACTACATCTTTCACCACCACAACAACAAACCTTACTTACATCGCAAGATATATTTAAAACACCACCACTCACCCAAATTCAACTAACTCCTGGTTCTTCTGGTCACAGAGGTCTTCACATTCCTCCGGATAATCTTGAAGACATTGGAGATTTAGGCTTTGCAAATGATGAACAAGTTAAGAAGTTGGAAAAGAAGATGGATGACGTGTTGAATGATAACAAAGTAATTGCAGCTGAAAGCAAAAAGGTGTCTGATCGTGAAAAGATTCTTGAAATGAGAGTGAAGAGACTGGAGACTGATAACAAAGAATTACTAAAGAAGATTTACATTGATCAATCAGAGATTGATATCTTGAAAGTGCGAGTTGCTAAATTGGAAGAAGAAAAAGCTCGAAGAGATGAACAGAACAAATACTTCGAGATGAAAAACAAAGAGCTTGAAGCAGCAAAAGCATTTAGAGAGCATGAGTTCTATATGTTGAACAAAGTTGTTGAAAGTATGCTCGGAACGTCAGTTGAACAAAGATTCGAAGAGATACAGGTTGAAGAGTTTAGGGCAAAACGCCAAGCTGAGATCGATGAACAGATGAAAGATAAGGGTAAGGGTACTGAAGGCAGTGTGACAGTTGAAGAAAGATCAATTGTTCCATCACTTGTGATTGAAAACCCTATTCCATTATCCTCTATATCTGGTGTATTTGAAGAGGATGTATCTTTAGAGGAGCTTGCTAGTGGCGATGATGAAGATGATGATGGGGATGATGATGAAGAGGATGATGATGAAGAAGATGACGATGATGAGAAAGTCTTCTCGGCAAGCAGTCATGGTTCTGATAACGACGATGACGATGCTCAAGGTGGTATGGGTATAAAAGTGACTGAAGCTTCCAAAGAAAGAACTGTTGATGATTTTCTAAATGATTATGTGAATGAAGAGTCAGTGTGAGCTGAAGGAAAGGGGGAGCAAGGTGATACTCAAAATGTTGAACATGTTGCAAAGTTGATTTTGAGACTGGATACTAATAGGGAAGAAGGTGAACACTTTTATACGTATTCATTGGAAGAGATCAAAGAAATGACGCGTATGGTGAATCCGGATTTCAAATTTGACTTTGAAGAAGAATTAAATGCATTCGACATCAACCACCAACCTGAATACGAGTATAAGTATGTTGAGGATGCTGACATGTACGACAGGGTTGAGGTTGAGGATTGGACAGATGATGAGAGTGTTAGTGAAGACACTTCTAAGTATCCTACGTTGATGGAGTTCTTTACAGAGGAGAATAGAGATGAGTTAAGAAGGAAGGTCGTAGAGATCTTAAAAGATAAAAATTTCGATGGTACTCCGAAAGATATGCAAAAAGAAGAACGGTAGAAGTGGTTTAAAGACAGGCACGAGAGAAAATTCCAAAGGCCATTGAAGTATTATCAGAGGGATCGTAGCATTTCACTGGGTGACATCATTAGTTGGGGTTTCCTGCCTCAAGTTAATGCCTACGCGATCAGAAGGGATTTTGGTGTGCAATACTTTGAACGTCTATATGATATCATGTCATTACCATGGTGGGATGTGGAAGAGCTGTCGAAAGTTAGAACTTTAGGATATCCCGTTCGCAAGAATGATGTGGCAATGTCGGGATATATAAAGTTCGAATCATTGAGGGATTTTCGACACTGGAAGCCGCATTACCCAAAGAGAGTGCAGAGGGTAAATCCAGTTACAGGGGTTGAAGAAAATATCCTTAATGTTAAAAAGCCGAAGACGATGAAAAACATACCAGTGCCAAAAATGGAGCAGGATTTCTATAAAGGCTTCTTGGGCTGGGTATTCAGTTGCATCTCGACTGAGGCTATTATCACATATCGAGCAGGAAGTGAAATACGAGTTATACATGTTTATGACCCGATGTGGTTAGTCAACTGTCCGGCCAAGGATATTGAATGTCTATTCATTAACAAGATCCATTTTCAGTCCGAAGATCGTGAGCAGGCGATGCAATTTCAACAAGTCGTATCTATTTGTTTTCAGAAAGGCATCAATTCTGAAAATAAATGGAACTCTAAATGGTGGTCGCTTGAAGAAAAGGAAAGAATGAAAGCTGAGCGTGAACGCAAGAAGCTGGAAGCTAACAGGGGAAAATGGATGAGGCAACAGGAAGAAGAGGATAAGAAAAGGAAGAAAGAGAACGACAGAGTGAGGAATTTGCTTAGGAGGAAGCCTAAGCAGCGTGAAGAAACATTCAAGTCACTCTGAAGACCCGAAGACAAGACTGAAGACTGCGGCTGTATCCAAGGAGGAGTTTGTTGGTGCACGAATGTCTAAAGCCTGCGTCTTAGTCATAGTTGATCATGTATAGGGTCTAGGGGTCAGAAATGATAATTATGTATTGTATAGGGGGCTAAATGTAAAGTTTAGAGTTTAATGTTTTGATTCCGCTCCTAATGACATGGTGTCATTTGGAGCGAAATCACAATGTTTTGATTTCGCCCGAAATGACACTATGTCATTTGGAGCGAAATCAGCCTCCTATATATAGTTGTTTGTAGAGCTGTAAACGAACCGAACGTTCAGCGAACAGTTCGTGAACCGTTCGGCGGGAAGTTCGTTTATGTTCGTTCATTTAATAAACGAATGAACATGAACAAGAAATTTCGTTCGATTAGTTAAATGAACGAACATTAACAAAGGTTTCGTTTGTTCGATTGTGTTCGTGAACGTTCGGTAAGGTGTTCGTGAACGTGTTCGAGAACATGTTCATAAACATTCGTTGATTTGCGTTCGTTTATTTCGTATGTTTGTGTTTTAATTGAATTTCTTTGTACTTTTTTATATTTTATTTGTACTTTTTATATTTTTAAACTTTTATTTATTTTATTACCCTAACAATTAAACTAGGAAACTCACTTTCACCTTGTTTATGCGTCATTTCCCTTTCATTCCTCATTATTTACATCGGCGAATACGATCGACCTCCACAATAAGGGATTCAATTTCGAGTGCTACTCTCTAGGCCATCTATCTTTATCCTTCGTCACATTGCCAAATTTATTTGTGTTTGTTTGTGTTCGTTTGTGTTCGTGAACCGTGCGCGAACACGCTTATTTCCTTAATGAACGAACACGAACATAAAATCTCATTCGGTAAGTGTTCATGAGCCGTTCATGAACACATTTATTTCCTTAACGAACGAACATGAACAAGACCTTGTTCGTGTTCGTTCGGTTCGTTTACAGCCCTAATTGTTTGTGTTTTCTCATTTGTAACTGAATGTCGACCGTGTAGCCGAACTGCTGCCGAAATTTTCTGAGAAAGATTAATGAGAAAACGTGTTTAAAACTCTGTTTCTACTCCTTTCTACTTTGATTCAAGTTGTTTGTGTATTTCCGTTGCATAAACAGTTGTGTTCTAGCTCTGATTGACTCAATTGATCGTCAATAACGGTCCTACACACCACCATGGCATTTGTGCGTAGCTAGTGTTGTATAACTGGTCTAGAACAAGTAGTTTCAAAGAAATTAACAAACCTGGAACCCGAATTGAGATTGCAAAATTATGATAAACCTGGATTAATCTCTGAATCGTATGAGAACTATTAGATAAACCTATTTACGGGTTACATGCAATGATTTATTGGATTAGACAGAGATCACTCTTATTGGAATTGGATATGATGATTCTGTGATATTGAATGAACAGCACTTCCAAGATGTAACCGTTGTTTTCTTATTTTGTGCGTGTGAAATTTTTGCTGGAGAGCACAGAAGTATGTCTCACTTCATATATTTGCGGCCTTTTATTTTTATCCCTCATAAAGTCATCGGCCAAAGTTCTTTTCTTTTGGCCTTTAAATCATCAGCCCAAAACAAAAACAATTTTAATGGACTGAATCACCATTTAATATACATTAACAATTTCAAGGACATTATCCATTTAGTGGATTGTTAATAAAATAATAATATTAAATATGTTAAGCCTAAATAATTATTAGATTCATCAAACTAATAATTAAATGATAGACCCAAATAACATTCGTGTTAAACGGGCCCACACTCCCGCGTCGCCTAACCCGTTTAATCTCTAACGTTATTTCCTCGATCAACAAGTTAATCCAATACCCTAAAATACATGTCGATAACACTAAAATAACCAACATTCCTCCCCTATTTTAGTGGTATCCATGATTAACTTAACCATTCTCACAGAAACACAAACACATGCATAATGAAAATGTCCTGAGGATTGAATTTTCACTTAGTATATTACACGTTACAAATATTAGAATAACAGGGTTTCTTATGGATTGAACCCATGTTATCCATTTAAATACATGTAGGTAATATACACAAATGTTTGCTAATCCAAATTCCACTTGACACAATGTTTTACTAGCCTGTGTCCTAATCCTTCAAAGAATATATCAAAGCTCAAGTCCAAAGCTTCTTGAAGTGGCTAAACTTTATATTCTTATAGGTAGTTCTTTACTCTTGCACATGCACTGCAATTTATCAATGAACTATTAAGAAGTTCAACTTCAACCTACTTTATCTTGCAGTCTGAACACATACCTTGGGATGATTTGCTAATGTGTTCCAATATCGTTATGACAAGCTTTCCGCATTGAATTCTGCATCTAACGTTGTATTAGATGGGAATTGGGTGTCTTGACATAAGATATTTAAGATGGACTTTAAACCCATCCCTTTAGTTGATTTCTTCACTAGATCTCTTCCTAACCCTTTGGTTAGATGATCAGCTAAATTAAGCTCAGATCTAACAAACTCAACGAATATCACCCCATTCATGATTAATTCTCTAATCATACTATGTCTAACACCTAAGTGTCTAGACTTCCCATTGTACACTTGACTATATGCCTTAGCCAATGTAGCTGCACTATCGCACCTGATAAAGGTTGGTGATATCGGTTTCGACCATAATGGAATCTCATAGATCAAATTTCTGAGCCACTCCACTTCTTTACCATGTGCAGCTAAAGCCACAAACTCAAATTCCATAGTTGAGTCAGTGATGCAAGTTTGTTTCTTTGAAGCCCAGGAGATAGCACCTCCACCAAGTAAGAACACCCATCCACTTGTGGAGGAATGATCTTCCTTATTGTTTATCCAACTTGCATCAGAGTAGCCTTCTATAACTGAAGGAAAACCTGAATAGCATAAACCAAAGTGCATGGTTCCTCTTAGGTACTTAAGTTGTCTGTTCACTGCATGCCAGTGTTGAGCACTAGGATTACTAGTAAATCTGCTCAACTTACCCACAACATAGGCTATGTCAGGCCTTGTGCTAATCATAGCAGACATCAAGCATCCAATGAACTTAGAATACTCTAATTGTGAAACTGAATCACCAGAATTGGGCATTAACCGGATGCTAGGATCTATAGGAGTGCTTACAAGAGAACAATTATAATGATTGAATTTCTCAACACTTTCTCAATGTAATGAGACTGTGTCATGGTTATACCATTTTTACTCCTTTTAATCCTTATACCAAGGATCACATCCGCCTCCCCCATATCCTTCATTTCAAAATTCGAAGACAACAATTTCTTTGTCTTATCAACCTGATCTTGGTCAGTGCCAAAGATCAATATATCATCTACATATAGACAAATAATCACTCCTTTACCAGAGGATTGTACACACACTTATCAGCTTGGTTTAGAAGAAAACCATGAGATAAGATCACCTCATCAAATTTTTGATGCCACTGCTTAGGTGCTTGTTCAAACCATATAATGATTTGACGAGTTTACACACCTTGTGTTCTTGTCCAGGAAATACAAAACCCTCAGGTTGTTTCATGTATACCTCTTCATCTAATTCACCATTCAAGAACATCGTCTTGACATCCATTTGGTGAATTACCAAGTTATGAGTTGAAGCAAGAGCTAAAAGAAACCTTATGGTGGAAATTCTTGCAACAGGAGCATATGTATCAAAGAAATCTATTCCTTCTTTTTGTCTAAAGTCTTGGATAACCAACCTGGCTTTAAACTTATCTATGCTATCATCAACTTTCATCTTTCTTTTAAAAATCCATTTGCAACCCAAAAATTTGTAACCCGAAGGCAAATCAGTCAATTCCATGTATTATTATGCATGATAGAATCCATCTCATCTTGGATGGCTTCTTTCCAGAAAGCAACATCCCTAGATGCCATTGCCTGACTGTATGTCTTAGGGTCCTCCTTAATATTGAAACAATATTGATACTGATGTTCAACCCCATTCCTGGTTCCTTCCACTAAATAAAGATGAAAGTCAGAGCCAAAACACTTGGCTTTCCTGACCCTAGTACTTTTCCTGGGTTCAGTACTAGAAGATGGTACATCTTTGGTACCAGCAGAGCTACTACCAAACTCAGTTACAGCTAATGTTTTCAAACTATAAGGCATGTCCTTTAGTCTAGGCACAGAAGAAAATCTATCCTCATTGCGAAAATCAGCAGTTCTTGACTCAATCACAGTGTGAACAGAAATATAGTCATTCGGTTCTGTAACATAGAACCTATGAACAGAGGAATGCTCACTATACCCAATAAAGATGTAATCAATGCCTCTTTCTCCTATGTTTCTCAATTTTGGTTCAATTAGCTTTACAACAGCTCTACAACCCCAAACTCTAAGATGACTTAAGTTTGGTGCCTTTTTGTACCAGAGTTCATGTGGGGTTACTTTAGATTTTTTATTAGGAACTCTATTCAACAAATAACAGGCTGTTAACATAGCCTCACCCCAGAATCCTTCACTTAACCCATAATAGGATAACATGGAATTAACCATTTCTTTCAAAGTCCTATTCTTCCTCTCTGATACACCATTTTGCTGTGGTGTATAAGGAGCAGTGGTTTGGTGTATTATACCAGTAGACTGAAAGTAAACTGGATCATAATACTCTCCACCTCTATCAATACGAAGGTTCTTTATCAAACAACTTTGATGTCGCTCTACCTCTTGTTTATAAAGTTTGAATTTATCAAGAGCTTCATCTTTTGAGTGCAACAGATAGGCAAAACAAAACCTAGAGGCATCATCAATAAAAGTAACCACATACTTTTTATTTCCAAGTGAAGGCGTACTATGAAAGTCACATAAATCAGAATGAATTAATTCTAATACCTTAGAATCCCTTTTAACATCTTTAAATGGTTTCCTAGTAATTTTAGTCAACTTGCAAGTATGACATTTACTACAGTTTTGCATGTCAAAGGCAGGTATTAGGCTCATTTTAGACATATCTTTCATCCTATAATAATTAACATGGCCTATCTAGCATGCCATATACGTGAATCATTCTTAACATTAATAGAGGATGTGGATGCCATACAAACAGATTCAACAACAAACGGGACATTAATATTAAGCATGAACATACCATTACATAAGTATCCAAATCCAACAAAGGTTCCATGTCGGGACAAGATAAACTTATCCGACTCAGTGACCTGTTCATAGCCACAATTGTTTAATACAATTCCAGATAAGAGATTCTTTCGAATCCCCGGTACATACAACACATTATCTAACAACAAGTGTTTTCCAGACGTGAATACAAGTCTAACTTTTCCAACTCCTTTGATGGGCTCAGTTGCAACATTTCCCATCCTTAGTACAAATCCATCTTCAATTGGTTCAAATTTCTCAAACCATTTGAGATCCTTGCAAACGTGACTCGTAGCACCCGAGTCAACCCACCATGCAAGCATATCATCTTGTACATAAACGATTCAGAAATAAACGATACATAATTCTCAACCGAATTATGCTTATAAACCATTGGACTTTTTGAGTCCAATAACAAACCCGAAAACCGGGTTTCATTTATTTCATACCTCAATGGGATTTTTCCGACTTGTACACTTCTTATGTTTGTACCATCACAACTAGTAGGCTGCACCTTTGTATTGAATTTGTTTGATTTAATAATATTACTTTTTATTTGTTTATTCTTCAAATCACAAAATAAATTTTGTTTCTTTAAATCAGATCCAATTTTTGTGTTTTGTAAATCATTAACATGTCCCGAATGACTGAGTGAATCAACTACCAAACTCACAGGTTTTGTCAAGCTTAAAGTGGAATCAGTAAGCGTACCTTGTGAAACATTTGGATCTTTTGACCCACTTGTACCCACTATGTGTAACACCTCGCAAAATCATGTCCAATATATTGAAGACACGTATCATAGACTTTAAACGCATAACGAATTGTTTTCGAAGGACTAAAGTTGACAAACAAAGAAAGTATGTGTATAGAAGGATCAAATGTGTCAACATGCCAAACTCGTGCCTCTGAATGACCTCATAAGATGTTCGTATTCATGAATGAATAAATTGACGAACATAGGAAGCCGTTTGTGCTTAAATTGAAAATTTTACAAAGCATAAGTGTTAAATGTGTCAACATGTTTAATGTTACCTCCGAGTGACCTTTTAACGATCCCAAAAGCATTGTAATATTTATATTTTTGCTCTCACGAATATCAGATAGTAATCTCATAGAGTTTCGATGAAAACAAGACTTTTCGGATGATCTTACAACTAACCGGGAGCTTAACGGAGTTAATTTATGACCTAAGACTCTTAAAAGTTAACTATGGGGGTCATAAGTGCAATAAACAATGGTTATCTAAACTTAAAATGGACCAGGGACTGAAAATGCAAAGCTGGGAAACTTTTTACCGGATTTATAGGTTTACGCGGGCCGCGTAGACTCCCTCTATGGTCTACGCGGGCCGCGACAGAGTCACCAGCGACAGATTTCTGCACAACTGCATGTTGCAGCGTCTTCCACCACCATTGCATGGCTGTTTTCGATACCAGGGACTGTGCAACTGGTTTTTACTGCCCTAGGGACACTTGGGAACATCTGGTAACATCCTAGGGACAGTTGCAATGATCTTAAGGCACCCAAAGTTCTTATATAAAGGCCTTGTCTTGTGTTCTTCATTTATTCACTTCAAAATTTTCACTCAAACACTTCTCTGAAGCCTCCTGCTGTTCAAGGAAGCTTTCTCTAGTTCAAGTTTCGTGCTAAGGACTCTTGTAAGTGTTCTTAGCTTCTATAGTTAAGATTTTATTAGCTTAATGACCGAAAGTCAAAGATATCATAATTAAGCTTTGATTTGGTGATTAATCACTAACGGTCCAGCCATTATTCGAATTGAAAGTGGCTATGTGTTGGTAATTATGTAGGCATTAAACCCTTAAAAGGGCACCTTATAATTATCACGTTATCTCAGTAAATTGTCGGGTCAAAGTTATGAACAAAAAGTCAAGCGGGTCAGTTTTTACATAATAATTCATAACTGATAATGCAAAGGTTATGGAACATATTTTAACACTTAAATAACTTGGTAAATAATATAAGAACGTGTTTAGGCATGTTCGACCCAACAATTCTGAGTTCAGGCTCGGTTCGTAACCGAAAGTCGCAAAAGTAGATTTTTGCTTTGACTTTCAGTTCTGACCCGATTTAGCTTAGTTTAGTTATGCCTTAGGGTTCCTTTGGGACCACATTACATATTAGTATAACCCTCTGAGATTATACTGTATGGTTCCATAGAAATCTGATTCATATACATGTTCCCGTTAAATGCTTAAAATGGACCATTATGCCCTTTTATCATTAAAATGAGATTTTTGAAAATGTGAGAAGACAAAAACCTTTATTACTGATATATTAGTATGTCCTAAAAATTTGACGTTCGTTTCTGGTCTGAACTAAGAGTTATGCACGATATCGTAAAACGAAAGCTTTTTGTTAATTAAATGACATTTTTGGCATAACTCATATTTAAACCCTAATTTTGGCCCCAAACTTTCTACCAACTGTTGTAATATGATATTTAGGGATTTTTGGAAATTTTTGTCAAATTTTATACTAACCATAACATAAAGTTCTTGCATGGACTCGGTAATTAACGATAATGCCATTTTCATTAATAAAATGAGTTTTATGCATCATTTGCATGTCAAACCTTTTTCTACTGATTTTATACATTAGATAAATTATATTAAATAGTAGAGACTAATCAAAATCTCAGATTTCCTTACACAACCCGAATATCGTCAAATACCGACTTTTATGCGATTTAGGCGCATAGTATGGTTTAAAACCATATTTAGCACCTAAGACTTGTTACCTACTGATGTTATAAATAAATTTTTATACTTTAACAGTAAGTATAAGTCTTGAACTCAGATTTCCAAATTTGACCCTTGAAGCATATGTGAAATGACCAAAATACCCCTACGGTGCATAGTTTGGCCATAAATGATAAAATTCACATATGTATGATATCTTACTGATATAACTTGTTAAAATAAATATTTTTACTGATTGTTTTGGACCAGAACCTCAAATTACTATTTAACCTCTTTTAGAAACTTTAAAATGACCAAAATACCCCTACGGGGCTTAAATTGTTTTTAAATTCGTTTTGGGCATAATGGAAGATATCCTACTGATATCACAACATAATTTAAGCATAATAACTTATGGAACTTGTACATGACTCTTTCGGTTACCCGTTACGCATATACGCATTCGGTACGGTTTATGTAACTAGCTTGCATAAATTAGCCGAAACGGGTCAAACCTTATCATTTCTACTTCAAAATCCAAATGTATTTAGGGTATGTTTGGCATGGAGCTTATAGAAGCTTTTAGGAGCTTCAAGCTTTAAGCTTTTAAGAAAAAGCTCATACTCAATAAAAAGTCTTGTTTGATTGAAAGAGCTTTAAGCTTTTAGGTTAGGAGCTTGAAGCTTTTGGTTGAACGCTACTACTAGTAGCGTTTAGAAGGAGCTACAAGCTTTTAAGAAAAAAATTACTATTTTAACATCTAAAAATAAAGAATTTTTTAATGCACCAACTTTCTAAATTTTTAGTTATGTCCATTTGGTCATTTATACATTTTATTAAAAGCTCCAGCTACTCTACCAAACACCAAATATATCTAAAAAGCTACAGCTACTAGCTACTAGTTATAGCTAGCAGCTTCCAGCCACTAGCTACCAGCTTCCAGTTACCAGCCACCAGCTACTTTTGCCAAACATACCCTTAGTTTACCCATTTTATACAGGTCTTCATACTTGTTGGGTCTAAATCACATTCTAATCCGGTCTTCGCTTAATCATGTGTTTTGAACCGTAAACCTTTCATTTAAACTAACCGGTCTAAGTTAAAACTTAAGTAAGACCCGTTAGGTGTAGGATCGATTTTGACGATCTAGTGAGTCAATCAAAGTCAATATACCACTGTTTGAGTGGCGGAAACAAACAAACAGTGTTGAATCAGAGAGAAATGAGTAGAAAACATAAGAATATCACTTTAACGCTTGTTTCTCATTAAAAATTCACTTGGAAATCCGGCAGCAGTTCGGCTTACAACTTTGGAATGCGTGCCAAAATGAGAAACACAACTACCTATATATAGGCTTGCTGATTTCTCTTAAAATGACACCTTGTCATTTCAAGCGGAATTACATGCAAAAACACATAAATTTACATTTCAGCCCCTGTACTATACATATTTGACACATTAGACTCCTAGACTTAAGACGTACGCTTTAGACATCGTGCACTAACAAACTCCCCCTTGGATACAACCGGAGTCTTTAGTCTGGTCTTCAGGTCTTCAACTCTTCACAGCGACTTAAAACTTTCATCTCTTTGCTTAGGCTTCCTCCTTAGCAAGTTTCTCAGCTTTTCGTTTTCTTTCTTCGCCTTCTGCTCTTCTTCAGCTTGCATTCTCATCCACTTCCCTTTGTTCTCTTCTAGTTTCTTTCTTTCTTTTTCAGCTTTCAACCTTTCTTTTTCTTCAAGCGACCACCATTTTGAATTCCATTTACTTTCAGAATTTATGCCTTTCTGAAAGCAAATAGTTACCACTTTCTGAAATTGCATCGCCTGCTCTCTATCTTCAGATTGGAAGCGGATCTTGTTCATGAACAAACACTCTATATCTTTTGCTAAACAGTTTACTAACCACATCGGGTCATAAACAAAAATCTCTCGGATTTCATTCCCAGCTCTGTATGTTATCACCGCCTCAGTCGATATGCAGCTATAAACCCAACCCATAAAGCCTTTGTAGAATTCTTGTTCCATCTTTGGCACTGGTATGTTCTTCATCACTCTTGGCTTTTTCACATTCAAGATCGTCTCTACATCACCAGTTTCAGGATTAACTCTTCTAACTTTCTTTGGGTAATGAGGCTTCCAGTGCTTGAAGTTTTTCAGAGCTTCAAACTTTATTAAACCACACATAGCAGCATCGTTCTTTCTCACCGAATAACCCAAGGTTCTTACCTGTGATAACTCCTCTACATCCCACCAAGGTAGGGACAAAATATCATGCAAGCGTTCAAAATATTGCACTCCGCATTCCCTTCTAATAGCATATGCATTAACTTGAGGTAGAAAACCCCAGCTAATGATATCTCCCAGTGAAATACTTCTATCTCTTTGATCAAACTTTAACGGTCGTTTGAACTTCCTTTCATGATTATCTCTGAACCACTTCTTTCGTTCTTCTTTCTGAGGATCTTTTGTAGTACCATCGAAATTCTTGTCTTTCAACATCTCAGCGACTTTCCTCCTCAGTTCATCTCTATTTTCTTGAGTGAAAAACTCCATCAGAGTTGGAAATTCAGACGTGTCTTCATTCATACTCTCTTCATCAGTACAGTCTTCAACCTCAACCCTGTCATACACATATGCATCTTCAACATACTTGTATTCATACTCAGGTTGATGATTGATATCAAACGCATTCAGCTCTTCTTCGAAATCAAACGTAAATTCATCTTCATTTACATTAAACATCTTCAGGACTTCATCCAACGTATAAGTATGCCTGATTTCACCCTCTTCAACATGAGGCTCAATTCGAAGAATTAGCTTCTCAACTTGTTCAACATTTTGATCATCTACATGCTCCCCCTCTCCATCAGCTCCCTCTGAAACTTCATTTGCACCATCATTCATCTAATCATCAACATTCTTTTCATTTGACGCTTCAGTCACTTTTACTCCAGTACCACCCTGATTGTCATCATCATCATCATTACCATCGTCATGACTACTCACAGAGAAAACATCATCTGGATCATCAATTTTCTCTTCATCTTCATCCTCTTCACTATCGTCTACATCATTACCCTCAGCAGTAGTATCTTCAAGTAACACATCCTCCTCGAAGATAGCGGATACAGCAGATATAGGAATAGGATTTTCAACAACTAGAGATGGCACGATTGATCTTTCAGACACTGTAACACTGCCTTCAGCACTCTTCCCTTTATCTCTCATCTGAGCTTCTATCTCTGCTTGACGTTTAGCCCTTACTTCCTCTACTTGAATTTCCTCAAACCTTTGCTCTATCGACTTTCCAAGCATATTCTCTATAACTTTGTTCATCATATAAAATTCATGTTCTTTCAACGCCTTCGCAGCTTCAAGTTCTTTATTTTTCAATTAAAAATACTTGTTTTGTTCATCTCTGCGTGTCTTTTCTTCTTCTAGCTATGCCACTCTAACCTTCAAAATATCAATCTCTGTCTGATCGGCTTCTATTCTCTTCAGCAATGCTTTGTTATCAGACTCAGCTTTCTTAAGACGCATCCCTAGAATCTTTTCACGATCAGCCAACCTTTTGTTTTCTTTCATAACATCATCAACTTTCTTCTCTACAGCCTTGACTTGTACATTACTTGCAAAATCAAAATCTCCAATCTCTTCAAGACTCATACTCATGTTCGTAGGAATATTTGGAAAACATTTATACCCCGAAGAACCAGGTGTTGTTTGGATGGTAGGTTGTGTAATTGGTGGTGTTTGGAAGATTTGTTGAGATGTAAGTAAAGTTTCTTCTTGTGGTGGTGTAGTGGTATGAGTTTGTGGTGGTGATTGATGTGGAGGTGAGAGATGTAATGGTGATAGTTATCTTGGTGGTGTTGGTTGTCTTGGAGGTGATTGATGAAGTGGTGAATGTATGGGTGATTAATGTGGTGTAGGTTCAGGTGGTGGTGATGTTGGTTTACTGGGTTCTTTGGTAGGTTTCTTCTTCAGAACAATCTTAGTTGGCTTTTTGATTTTCGGAGAAACAATCCTCTTCCTAGCACCAGCCTTCTTTCTTCCACCTGAAGGAGGTGTTTGAGATTCAGATACACGTTCAGGAGATGGAATATACGTAGCATCATCCTTCTCCTGTCTCTTCCTCTTTCTCAACTGTTTTTCTTTCGCAATCTCAGCTTGAATTCGCTTTTCACGCTCTATCTCATCAACTTCTTCATCGGATGAACTCGAAGAATCTTTATCACCATCGTCACCTTCATTTTCACCAGCTGCCTTCTCCTTTTGTGCATTAAAAAACATTTAACTTTTTCAGCAAACTCTGAGAATCAGGTGATAGACGAACACATCAATTTCAATATTAGCTTCAGCTTCAGCTTCAACTTCAGGTTCTACTTCAACCTCAGCTTCTGGTTCTGGTTCTTCTACATCAGGTTCATCAATAAGTAAAGTTTTAGCAAATTTCTTTTGGCGCTTCTTGGGCTGTGAAGATGAACCCTCTCCTTTTTGTGCTTTAGGAGTTGCTTTCTTGCCTCTCTTTCTCTGTTCTTTCACAAACCAATCATTGCGAGTTCCTTTAAATTCTTCAAGAATCTTCAATTCATCAGCATAACCAGCTTCTTTCATCTCTTCCTCATTCCTCCAGTTTTGATGATTCACAGGATCTGGATCAACATAATCTTTATCCTTGATGAAGCCAAAAAATTCAGCTATTTTCTTTGGCTCAGGATGATTTGGATGATATCTGGCTAGCTGTTTCAGAGAATCATTACTCATGTGGGATAACACTAACAGATCATTGTTTACATCTCTTTCAATGTCAGGATAAGCATGATCTATCAACATTTGAACAAATCTTGGATAAATCCAAGTCATACTCTTCGACGTAATGTTCTCGGCCATGTAATGAAACACAATGTGAGAAAAATTGTACTTCTTGTTCAAAACCAGAGCTGTCACCATATTCATTTGATAATCTCGCATAGCGTCATATCCTCCTTTGCAATGGCTTAGAGCCTGCAGTACTGAATGAACAATAAACTTGTATGGCTTTCTAAACTTTGACTTCAAGTAATTCGCATTGTTCAGTGCACCATCATAACCCATTCGTAGCATACAACCTTTGACCATCCTCTCAGGGAATTTCGTTGGTGAGTTTACATCATCCGGAAAATCCAACACTTCACGTACAAGCGCCTCTGAAACAATAATTGGTGTCTTCTCATCATACTGCTTCACAACTGAATTGATTACTTTGCTCTCTTCATCGTAAGTTGCGTGCTTCCAAAAACGTTTAACATGAGATTTATACACCAGATGTTGATCCGTCAACGCCTTTTGAATTGGCAATCTCCTCATAAACTCCAGAATACTCCTGAAATCGGATAACTTTGGATTCTTGTCTTCATCAAAATCACAACAACTATTGTGCAATGGATCAAAAAGTACATTTGAAGCCTGAAACACAACACAATACAAAAATAATCAAACACTTTGAATTTCATCACCAAAACCTTTCAAGCGAAATCACTTGAAAAAGAGCAACATTTCAAGCGGAATCACATGTACAGTTTTGAAGCGGAATCATCTAAGACATTTTGAAGCGGAATCATATTAGCATGTTGAAGCGAAATCATTTGTTTTAAGTTTGAAGCGAAATCAACTTATTGAAACAGAATTGTCTTTTAAGCGAAATCACTTAGGACAATTTGAAGCGGAATTACCGAATTCAAGCGGAATCATGATCAAGACTTCAAAAACTTTCTGATGATCAAATTAAACATTGTGAATTGTTTATCAGTGAATTCCGACCATGTTGGTATGTTTTAATTTCATTTTTACCACTAGAATCTACCTAGATCTAAATATGTTCAATCTGGTCATCGACATTCAAGTGGAATACATCAGATCTGGTTCAATCAAGACCCTAAACAATGATCTACAATACATTCCGATCACACACATGATTTTGTTCATTTTACCCAACAATTAGATCCTAAATCTAAGTATTTGTTTCAGTTCATCTCCGACAACCACAAAATAGATAGATCTGGGTTAAATTGGCTAAAATTCTCATCTTTCCCATGATTAGTGTTGTGCCAACCAACAAAAATCAAGAAATTTAACCACAAATTGGCAGAATAACGACTTGAAATCGAAGATATTGGGGTTTCGCTTGAAATCGTCGAGAGCAAAACCTTTCGAGCGAGATCAGAACAATGATGTTCAAGCGGAATCAGATGACTATTTATAAGCCACCTGATTTCGCTTGAAATGATCATGAAGCAGTTCAAGCGAAATCTCACTCAAGCGGAATCACCAGTTTTTGGTGAAAACATGTTTTCAAGCGGAATCAGATATAAAATTTCAAAATTTTTTAACTTTTTTAACTTTTTCTGATTTTACCGACACACCCAGTTAACCAAGTCCAAGTTAATGACCTTGGTCAACTGTTCAGCCTACCAAGTCCAATTAATGACCTTGGTTGACCAGTTTATGAAGTATGCTAACTTTCTGAAACTGAAATCAGTTCAAATTAATGAACTTATGAACTTTTCAAACTTTCAAACACATACCAGTCACTTTTCAGAATCTCCTGCTTACCCAACCCTCATGATACAGACATGATCTGCACACAAAGCTTTGATCATCTGATCCCCAACGTCCGTTGTCGAAAATAAGATGAAAATAAAATCTTTTTGGATTTTAGAAACTGATAAGCAGAAATCTATACAAACAATATTTTTGTGAGCGTGTTAGGGGATCATATCAGCTTCCGACAAGACACAAGCACCGTTAAGCTTATATTTCATACCCATCTTTAAACAATTCGCTTAGATTGTCGATATACTGATCCACTTAAATTTTTACACAATTTTCAATCTGTTTGGGATACGGATTTAGTGTTTTAAGACTTTAACTTTTACATGTGTCCCACCTCAGTATATACTCCCGTATCCAGGTCTCAATATTCAGTCTTACAGGTGAGTATACCTAGATGATATCTGTAATGGGGTGAATTGCGAGGCCGTGAGAGCTCAGGTCAGAACTTCCGTTCAGCAGAGAGATGACGGCTCGACTTTCGGTGGGTTCCCTTTAGAGAATCTTTTTTACAATAGCACATGATTAGCATTTTGCAATGTTTCATCATTTTTTATGCTGAGGGGAGGCTTTACAAGTAAAGCATTGCGTAAAGTATTATACGGGGACTAGGTCAGAATTTCCATTCAGCAGAAGTCCCGGGATAATACCCCAGATATCACTAAGTATAAAGACCTAGTATCTCAGAAAGAGGGACCTTTCAAACAAGATTTCGGGGGTTACCCATATATCCTGGAGATGTTCCCCACGTAAAAGCAGGTAATTTTTATGTTTATATCCCAAACAAATCTACTAATTTTGTAAAAACCTATCGGCACATCATCAGCGAGACTGCTTAACGCATATTAAACATTACATATCTTTAGCGTACTATATCTGTCTAGCTGATGTACTATCATTTCCCCTATTATACACAAACTCTTTTTCAGTTTTTCTAATGTTTTTGGATTTTACAAATTTTATCATGTTTTTGTAATTTTCTGCAAACTTTCTCCCCCTAAAAATAAAAACATATTTTTGTGTTTTTGTTTTTATCGAAAAGCAGAAAATAAACTGTACAGAAAATTTGACAACACGACGTAGTTCACATCAGATCGCCGCCCTCCTCGGCTTCACATTCTTCAACCCTCCCAAAACGCAAATTTTTCATCCCATTTAATTTTAAAAGATAATAAAATCTCTTTTTATCAAACGGTTTTGTGTAGAAATCAGCCTTCTGATCATCGGTGTGTATATGTTTAATCCGAATTAACTTCTTCTCGTGACAATCACGGATGAAGTGATGACGGATTTCAATATTTTTCATTTTAGAATGGTGAACCGGGTTTTTAGTTATGCTTATAGTTGCTTCATTGTCCACGAATATCGGTGTATCCAAGAATTGCAATCCAAAGTCGTGCATCTGCTGTTGGATCCAAAGGATCTGTGAGCAACAGCTAGAGGCCGAAACGTATTCAGCCTCACACGTAGAGAGCGCCACTGAGGTTTGTTTCTTGCACTGCCAGGTAACAAGTCGAGTTCCGAAGAACTAACACCCAGCAGTGGTGGACTTAGCGTTCTGCTTGCAGCATCCAAAGTCAGAATCAGCAAAACTTGTTAGAGAGAAGTCACCCGATCGAGGATACCACAAGCCGATGCTTGGGCAACCTTTCAAATACCGTAAAATTCTTTTGACGATTGTCAGGTGTGACTGCTTCGGGCTTGACTGATATCTGGCACAGAGACACGTCGGATACATGATGTCCGGTCGAGAAGCAGTGAGATACATTAAGGATCCGATGATTGACCTATACAAAGTCTCCTCCACTTTGACTCCACCCTCGTCTGGACAAATCCCACGATTCTGTGCTAGGAGGTAGAAGCGGGACTGGATTGAGTCATGTCAAACTTTTCCAGTACGTCGTTCACATATTTCGTTTGGTGAATGAAGATTCCATCGGGCATCTGCTCCACCTGCAGCCCGAGGAAGAACTTCATCTCCCCCATCGAACTTATCTCGAACTTCTTCTTCATAACCTTCTCAAACTCTTTACACAACTCGTCATTTGTCGAACCAAAAATGATGTCATCGACATAGATCTGCACGATCAAGAGATGGCCTGCAACTTCCTTTGTAAACAGAGTGCTATCAACTGTCCCTCTGGTGAACCCGTTGGCCAGTAGATGTTGGGAAAGCGTCTCATACCAGGCTCTCGGGGCCTGGTGAAGTCCGTAGAGCGCCTTATCCAGCAGATAGACTTTGTTCTTGTGTAGTGGATCAGTGAAACCTGGTGGTTGTCCCACATACACTTCTTCTTTGATTTTTCCATACAGGAATGCAGATTTCACATCAAGTTGGTAGACCTTGAATCCTTTCCACGACGCGAACGCTAGGAAGATCCTAATAGCCTCAAGTCTCGCAACAGGCGCATAAACTTCATTGTAGTCAATGCCTTCTTGCTGACTAAATCCTTGGACTACCAATCGTGCTTTGTTTCGAACAATGACTCCTTTATCGTCTCTTTTGCATTTGAAGACCCACTTCGTCTTTATCAACTTCTGATTCTCCGGAAGATCTGTCACACCCCCAAAATCCACATGCGGAGTATCACCGCTTGGAGGCGTGACATGACCAGGATCAAGCCACCAATCATATTGAACATTGCAAGTATTAAATAAAGTTCAACCATCAATATAAAAGGTGTTCAAAACAAAACATAGTTAAGTGTTTAGCGGAAGCATAAATGTGAAAACCCAAACATAAGTATTAAGTTCAAAATATCATAATGTTTTTAACATGGCATCCACTGTTCATGTCCCACAATGACTGCGCCTCCCAGTGCAAGCTCCATGCGTACCTAACGACCTGCAAGGCATGCAACAGAGAGTCAACAACAAAGTTGAGCGAGTTCACAGTTGGTTGTTCAGTTAATAAGTTCGTTTCATAATCATGCATTACCCAGTACCCTTGTTCCCAAATCTTTACAATAATAAGTGGGGGCTTCCCATGTTGTATGTACTAGACTAGGTGTATCTATAGGTGTCCTTCCCAATCCGAGGACAGTGGTAATATGAGTTTACGTGGGTTTTACGTAAGTGCCCTTCCCTATCCGAGGACAGTTGTGAGTATGAGTTTACGTAGGTTTTACGTAAGTGCCCTTCCCTAACCGAGGACAGTAGTACGTAGCGAGTACGTAGGTTTAGCGCTGGTGTCCTTCCCAATCCGAGGACAATAGTACGTAGGTTTTACGTAGGTTCTAACACTGGTGTCCTTCCCAATCCGAGGACAATAGTACGTAGGCTTTACGTAGGTTTTAGCACTGGCGTCCTTCCCAAACCGAGGACGGTGTTAAGTAGTCTAGTAGTGATGAACGTACGGGTAGTCATACAAATCCCATTCCCAACCCACCGGGGAATCCCATGCCTTGGATAGAGTGTGAACTCACCTTGGTTTGCTCGGTTTGGTTAACTGCTTGGCTCCAATTAATCAGTCAAGGCCTATGGTATGCACGTGTACGTAATCTGTTTATTTTCACGAAGTTCGCATATAAGTATAATCACAGTGGGTAATGAATCAGTGATCACCAAATAACACATAGCACGTATTCAAACTCAGATAAGTGATGCTTATCATATTACAACAGTTAACTAACCCAGTTAACCCTTAACAGAATTTAACTTAGTTACTGTGCAAATTACCCAACTTGACGAAACACACTTGTTTCGTCATGCAACCCCTCGACGAAACACCCCCTGTTTCGTCGTGATCCCTTCGGCAAAACACCCTCCGTTTCGTCATGATCCCTTCGGCGAAACACCCTCCGTTTCGCCGTGCTTTGCGTTTCGTCCAAGATGTCAGTTACGTCGTGTATCAGTTACACACAGAGACCTAAATCGCCGATCATCATACGGAAATCATACAATCATACAGAGATCATTCCTACTCATTCATCAGGGCACACAACATCTAGCATAACCCTAATCATGCCAAAATATTTCAGTACACATCATCTGGATTTCATAAACATCAACGTCAATCCTAAACAGTGGGCACAAACCATTACATTCCAAACATTAGATCTAATCTAAATGATTTATGATATAACAACTTCAATTCAACCTAAAACTTTCCTATTATCTCGTACAACGTGCCCTGATCTATCCTATCTCGTACAAGACTCGATACAAGACGAAGTCGACAGATGCATGCACTAACAAGATGCTATGATGCTAAATGCTTTGGCATCGAGTTCGAACTTTTGAAAATCAGTTTCAGTATAGTTTTCAGTTGGTTTAGGAACGAACTTCTTTGCGTCCTCAGCACTTGGCACCATAGGAACATGAGGACCAAAAACAACAGACCTCCAACATCCAGTATTCTGTTGAGCAAGGATGTGAACCATCCTTCTATCCCAGATGTTGTATTCATTACGTTTAAGAATGGGTGGTTTGAAAAGAGAGCCAATGTTATTTTTATCATCTTGTGATTGTGACGTCATCCTGGTTGTTTTACAGGCACTGATTAATCAACTTTAATGGTGATTAAACCTTGCTCTGTTTTTCAATGAAACGAACAAACTATCAGTATCAACGATTGCGATCTGAACTATTTATGACAAAATGATTATTAAATCAAATTTGACTGTCCAAGCTCTGATACCAATTGTTAGGATCTGAGTTTGGATTGATTGTGATTTGTGTTTGATTTAAGATGAATAATGAAAGAGTAGTGCAGCGGAAATTAAGCGGAAGCAAACTTTTCCCAATCAAGCAGAAGAAATGCTTTCGAACATACATTTTCAACAAAGAACCAAATGCTTAAATTTATTTCAAACTTTGATTACAATTGCATGTATGCTTTGCAAACTCCCCCTCAGCCTGAGCTCACAGGATTTGTTCGTGCAGGAAGATGATGGTGAAAGAGCTAAAAAGAATAGTACAGAACACTGTTCTATTTATAGGCACGCAACAAACCACTGAGCATCTAAGCTGACGTCACCATGAAAGTGACATCTAACCTCCTAACAAACTCTAACAACTGACCTATACAAATACTGCTATGCTAACTACTGATGTTACAATACATTTCATAAAGTAAATAAACAACTGCTGCATCCTTCCACTGCTGTGAACCCAGCAGTACTTGTCATGATCAGCAGTGCTTGAAACAAGGCAGTAGATTTAGCAGCAGAGCTTTAGTTCTTCAACAGTCTTTGACTTGATCAGCAGTTGTAGGTCAGCAGTTTGTATGATCAGTGGATAGGAGGTCAGCAGATGTTGAAACCACTTTCAAGGGGAGAGACTTGCATGCATAACATCTACTTATTCTGGATCCACTGCTCTGATCCAGTTTTGGCTTTTATTATCTGTTCCTTTGGCCGGGTTCAATCCCAACAAACACACATCATTCTATTAAAACACATCACATATAATAGGCTGATGTTTTCTCATAAAGATTTTAAATAAACAAAACATAAAGCTACAAATATCGAAGTTAAAACACACCATTCAATATCTAAAAAAAGGTGATCTTCAGATTACAAACCATCAGCCACCATATGTAAATCAATAAACACAAAAACTCTGAACCTGTATGACTGTTAAAACACAACACCAATAACAAAAAATTGAACTTATATAACACACCAAAACAAAAAAAAATCTGACCTGAATGCTACAAAACTAATAGCCATGGGAAAGAACAAAATAATGCAAATTAAAACACACCATTTAATGAAACTATAAAAAACGTTGAGTACAACCTCAATATATGTTAAAACACATAACAGGTAAAACAAATCACTGTTAACACACATCATTCTGTTAAAACACATCACATATAACAGGCTGATGTTTTCTCATAAAGATTTTAAATAAACAAAACATAAAACTACAAATATGAAAGTTAAAACACATCATTCAATATCTAAAAAAAAGGTGATCTTCATATTACAAACCATCAGCCACCATATGTAAATCAATAAACACAAAAACCCTGAACCTGTATGACTGTTAAAACACAACACCAATAACAAAGATGATGGTTGGCACATAAATGACAAATATGGAATTTAAAACACACCATGAAATATCTTAACAAAAAAAATGATCTTCATATTAAAAACCATCAGTCACCTTATAGAATCAAATAGACACAAAAACCTCAAGCTCTCTGGCTGTTAAAACACAGCATCAAGAACAAACTGACAATTTTGCAGAAAATTGATAATAATCAACACAAAAAACTACAAAAGTAAAGAAACAAAAAACTATAATTACCATCTCCACCATCAACAAGTGTGTTCGAAGCCATGATTTTTCACTCTGAAAAAATATTTAATATGCACGATGTTGGTGAAGAATACAATGATTGAAATTATTATATATAGATATGTGTTTCATGTTCGTAGTAATATTTGGAAGAGATTTGGATTCAAAAAAAAACTATAATCCCGAAAATCATGCATGTAATCGGTTACATACATGATCATGCAAATATTAGTTACTGAATATAATTACCAAAAATAAAATTAAAATATGCAATTACATGTTTGCCCTTCTAGTTAAAATACATCCATGACACATGTCCAATTACTATTGCTTCCTAGACTTTCTAGTAAAAAATAGACTTTCTACACAACTCCTACTCTAAAGAATAAGCTTTAGAAAAAAAGACCCAACTCTAAGATTGTAAGTAAAATGCAAGTTCGGCCTAAATTAGAGTTACCATCATCGACGTCTACCTTCATTCACCTCGTGAATCGTAACATTGGTAAAGGTCTCGATGTTTTCTTTATACCAATTAGGGCCAAAATTATCTTAGTGCAACTCACACCAAAACCCAAGTAACAACTATCAAAATAGATATTTTCATTTATACCAATTCAAAAGGGCCTCAAATTTTTAGTTCGCTCTGGACCTTCAAAACCGTTGGAACGGCCTTAAAATGGTTGACAACTTTCTTGACTATAGAAGGTTTATGAGGTGGCAACTGCACATAAATTAAACAAAAGGATAATATTAGTCTGTCTATAGAAATACAAGACCGGTTTAAAAAAAGAGAAGACTTGATTACAATGCATGAGAGATGGTGTGAGAGACAAATGGTTTAACTTCAAGGGGGATAACGGGATTGCATACATTGCCTTAAACCATTAAATAAATTTTTGTTTTTTTTTTGTTCATGCTACCTTTCCTGAACCTCAAAAGGGAAAACATGTGCCATATCTCAAAAGTGATTGAAGTTAGAGGTGTTCATGGTCTGGTTAGGCCGGGGTTTGAGGGAAATCCTGGACCAAATCTTTAACTGTGTTTTCAGAGATCGGCAAGCCAAACTGGTTGTATTGGGTAGATTGGACAAATCGTTCAAAAACTTTTTTTTTTCAAAAAAGTGAAAATATGGTTTAAGCATATTAGACATATTCATTCAAAAAATATAAAAGGGGCAATTGCATATTTCCCCTTGTAAAACTTATTAATTGCATATCCATTCTTGTTGTAATAATGAAGTCAATGATTTTAATCACACAAAACAATATTACTATAATAATAATTTAACATTTTTATAAAACGATTTAGGAGGATGTAGGCTTGTAGAATATGTTTGTATAGTCTTTTAACGACTACATAATATCCTAATATCCTAATTTTCGGATATCCTAATTTAGGAGGATGTAGGCTTGTAGAATATGTTTGTATATCCGAAAACCCGTATCCAAAATATCCTAATTTTCGGATATCCGAATTTTCGGATATCCGAAAATCGGATAATCCGAAAATTCGGATTCGGATTCGGATAGTGATTTTGAGAATTTTCGGATAATCGGATTATCCGAAAATATCCGAAAATTTAATTTTTATTTTTTTCGATATCCGAATATCCGAAAATATCCGAAAAATATCCGAATCGAAAAATATCCGAAGTATCCGAAAAATATCCGAAATATCCGAAATATCCGAAAAATATCCGAAATTTATATTCGGATATCCGAAACTATCCGAAAAATCTGGTTCCAAATATTAAAAAATAATAAAAAAATAAAAATTAAATAAAAAATTAGATATTCGGATATCCGATTAGATATCCGAACCCGAATCCGAAATTTCGGATATCCGAAATCCGTAAATCGGATATCCGAAATTTCGGATTCGGGTTCGGATGTCAATATTTCACTATCCGAAATTTCGGATATACGATTTTCGGATATCCGAAAACCGGATTATCCGATCTTGAACACCCCTAATATATAGATATGTGTTTTGTGCTATGATGAAAGTGAAAAAGAGGTTGATCGCAACCGTAATGCTTTGACATGCTGACCGTGTTTCTAACACGAATATCTCACTCGGCACCGTCCAACCAAGCGGTCCCCAAGACCACCCAAACGTCGCCATGAAAAGACAAATGACAACTACTACCACAATTGAATCGGTCTCCGATAGTTCTTTGTATTTACGAAACTTAAGCCCCAATATTATGCCCACAATGACCTGGTTTAAAGCACAAGTCAGTAGTAGATTAGTATTATTAATAACTTTAATCAATTAAATGAGAGAATGACAAGTGTTCCAAAACAGGTTTCTTTTATTATATAGTATAGATTAAATTTAGAAAACAAAAAGGGTTTTAAACCCAATCGAACCGGACAAGGACGGGACTCGAACCCGCGCCTTCCCGCAAACAAAACAGGCGCACAAACAAACTGGGCTACCAGTTGGGATGTGTTATAAACTTATTTATTGTTATTTTAACCACTTTAATTCATTTTATTTATTTAAAATGATTCCATAATTAAATTGAAATATAGTTTTTAACAATAATAATAATAATTATTATAATTATTTTAAATCAGTGATATTCAAGTTCAATAACTAAATTGAAATATAGTTTTTAACAACAACAATAACAACAACAACAACAACAACAACAACAATAACAACAACAACAACAACAACAACAACAACAACAACAACAACAACAACAACAACAACAACAACAACAACAATAATAACAATAGTAGTAATAATAATAATAATAATAATAATAATAATAACAATTATAATTATAGTATTTTAACAATAATAACAATAATAATAATAATAATAATAATAATAATATTTTTAACAATAATAACAATAACTATAATTATAATTATGATATTTTTAACAATAATAATAATAATTATTTTAATGTTATACCTCATTTATTTGAAACGGATTGCCCGGGGTAGATGGTTCATAAAGTGATGTGTTACGGGGCTCATAACCATATCCACCATGTTCTTCGTATCCACCGTAGCCTCCGTATCCACCGTATCCACCTTCACCCAGATCTATCGTATCCACCTTCACCCCCGTATCCACTGTAACCACCTTCACCCCCATATCTATCGTATCCACCTTCACCCCCGTATCCACTATATCCACCTTCACCCCCGTATCCACTGTAACTTCCTTATCCACCTTCACCCCCGTATACCCCGTAACCCGGATACGATTGCTGCGTCGGGTAATATGGTTCATCAACAGGTGCATTCTCAGCACCGTATCCACTTTGTTGCACGTACGGAGATTCATACCCGTATCCGTAATCCGGATACACTTGATGCGCCGGGTAATTTGGTTCATCAACTGGTGGAGTGGGAGTCTTGTTCAAGCCTGGCAACTGTGTTTTTTGATCAACAGGGACTCCAGACACAACCTCCTCCTCCTCATTGGCATCATTTGCTCCCCATGTGTCGTTAGAATAGCGATTACCGAAATAATTTTCAGTCCAAAATGATGACATTTTAACAAGATTGAGCAAAAAACAGAACAAATGATTTTGGTTTGGGGTGTAAATTGTTAGTGCAGAAGAAGATGAAAAAGAAAGCAGAAGATGAATTCGAAGGGAACCAGAGATGCATGGATAAATAGACTTTCAAATTTATGGCAATTGCATATTTCCCCTTGTAAAACTTATTAATTGCATATTTACCCAAATTAATATTAATATTGCATATATACCCATTTTGATTTATTTTAACAAGAGTAAATTATATAATGACTCTTTTACCCTCAAAATTTAAAAGAACTGCATATTTACCCATATTTTACTAGTTTTTGTGTCTTTTTCACAATATTTAGTTTTGTTGGTGCTGTGTTTCAATAAACTCAACCCGTTCAGTTTATACAATTGGTTCCACATCAAAAACTATCAGCTACACTATCTTAATAAAGATAAGGTTTTTGAGCCTAACTTCATAAGTCATATATCAGATCACCTTTGTAACAACATGAAGCATCCACCCATGAATGAATAATTTACTGCACAAGCCTTTCAAAAAAAAAAAAAAAAAAAAAAGAATATCTACTGCACAAAGCTTAAGGTTTTTACATTAAATAGTTCAACGACCTACTTGTTAAGTTGTCATTATTCAACTTGCATGCTGCACCTTCTTCGCTTTCGGGCTTCCCAACCTTGTTCGCTAAAATACTAAAAAAAAAAAGAGAATAATCAGATAAGCAATCACAAACACACCCTTAATAAAAACAGATTACTTATAATAAAATTATTAATTAAAAATGTAAAGCACCCTAGCAAAGCCACAAAAGCCTAACCGGAATGTTAAACTTAAAATTAATGCGGAGTAGTGCTAACGATAACAGTCTGTAAATCCAAATGCAATGCAATGCAGATAAAGTTCAACCTAACATTCAATCCAATCAAAACTTGAATTGATAAAAATACCCACTAATGCGATTGAAGGAGCCTTCATAGAAATCTCCAAAGATTCCATATTTGAGCTCGTTAACACTCAGCGTCAAATGGAGCTCAATGAGTACACCGTCCAGCCAGCGACGATTCCGTCACTGAATTAAAATGTTGCATTTGCCAAATGATGAACGTGCTCCCCAAACGATAGAAACTTCTTTACCCGAAATTGGAATCGGCGGCGGTCGTGGAAGAGCCTGGCTGCCTGAGAGAGACGCCTAGAGAAGAGAAGAAACTGAAAAAGTGGAGTTCCCTTTTCAAAGGGTAATTTAGTCATTATAAGAAGAAAGGGGAAATATGCAATTTTAAATTAGACTTGGGTAAATATACAATTCAAAGTTATTTTTCCAGGGGGCACATTAGTCACAGTTTGACTCTGAGGTCAAACCTTTACTTCCAAAAGTTCAAATTTATGCAGATTTTGTTACAAGTTCCTCACAGAAATATTTTTCCTAGCCGTATTATTATGTTTGTAAGGTGATTGTGATCAAAAAGATTTTCTTGATATTTCATGACCTTAGTATAACAATGGAGTTGAATGTCTCTGTATTTGACCTCAAAAAGTCAAAATTACCATCTTTATAGCTTTTGAAAATTCACTTTGATTTGAATCTGAACAATCACTAGTCCTTAACACTAATCTTTTACCATATGTAATAAATCAGAAACCGCCCATTCGAATAGTAAAATTTCCTTCCAATTTCATTGCTACTGAAATTGAATTTCTTTGTTTGACCACCACGATTTTTTATTCTTTTGGTTAATCATGATTGCCTTTTGGTCAATTTAAAAGGAATGACTAAGACACAATAAAACAACTGTTAGGTTAGGACAACAGGTTTAGAAACAAAGGAATCAAATTACAAATAAAAAAGCCATCATTGTTTTTTAAGGAAATAAGTCTTATACACAAATGAAAATGGTTTTGTATGTCAAGCCATACAAAACTTAATAAGATAAGAACCTTAAGGGCTTTTCTAGGTCCATATCAAATATTTTTTTCGTTTCACACATTGCTCGCCTGCCACAGCAACATCCATCACCTGAGATCGCTTCGCGCCAATTTCTAAAACATATATATTACATTCAATTAGGTTAAGCATTGAGAAAATGACTAACAAAATTGACAACTTCATGGTTCGAACTTGAGTTTATTCGTTCTACAAATAACAACGATGAAACAGAATACCAGCTGTTCATCCCGAAAAGGAAACTATGCATACATGAATTTAACTAGTTATTCATCCCAGTACGTACTACAGGTGTGCATCGAAAATTGGTAGAATTGTCATCTAAAGCTATCAATTAAGAGTTGGACTATCTATGCACTAAAAAAACTGAATAACAAAAACATAGATCATGATTACAAATGCACAAACACAAGTCAATTTCAAACCTGATCACCATCAGAAGGCCTTCATCAATCCTCTTGGAACCATGTTCTTTCTCCTAAATAAAAAAAAACAAACAAACAAACAATATACGCACAAATTTTAGGGAAAAAAACACAATATCAAGCTGAAATAATTGTGTAATTAAACCGGTAAGCTAAATAAATAGGGTGAAGTAAATCCATACAACGCAATAACCGACTTACAAAATTGATCCGATTTAACATGTAAAACATTTATTTTTTTACATCACAATCAGCCGGTTACAAATTTAACACATAGAACTTTTATTTTTACATCACAAATCAGCAGCTTACAAAACTGCTCCGATTTCATTTTCTACATCGCAATCAGTCGCTTACAAACAAAACCAGATCATCCAATGGCAAAAGGCCACCCACGCCTGAGAACACTAGTGACCCGGCCAGCCAACAGAATCCCGAAAAGTGATTTATCGACCATCATCAACAGATGTAAAGGAATTAGCAGATCCAGCAGGAATGATACTCTTACCATCATCAAGATCCATATAGCTAACGTAATCTTTCCCTTCTGCTTCTGCTTCTTGCCACCTTTTGACCATTTGAGTCAACGGCAGACTATGATCAACACCACCACAAGATACTTCAGCTTCACTCTCCATGGGTTTCCATTTCTCCACAAGTGGAGCCAGCACGTTGACTGCGTGCCCCATATCGGGCCGCTGACTTGGCTCTCGGGCTGTACAATGGCCTGCCAACTCAGCTACGACGGAGATGGTTTCGAATATTTCTTCGTTCGCGTTAAGAGAGAAATCCACAGCAGCCATTACTTTCTCTTTGTCGGCTCTAATGCTCGAAAACCATTCTACCAGGTATCGTTTTTCTTCAGGTCTGTCATTGTCTAACACCATTAAGCCGGTTAGTAGCTCCATAAGAATGACACCGTAGCTGAAGACATCGACCTTTGTTGTCAATTTACCTGTCACTGATAACACAGATGAAAATAAGATCTAGAATCACTGACTAGAGATGGAAACAAAATCCTGAATTCATGAACCTATACTAAGTAAGACTAACAAAAAAAAAAAAGATAGTTACCAGCATATTCAGGGGCAATGTATCCAAAAGTCCCAGCTACCCGAGTCATAATTGACTTCCCACCATCCGGGACGAGTTTCACCAGTCCAAAGTCCGAAACTTTGGCTCGAAAATCATCGCCAAGTAAAATATTGGACGATTTAGGTGGTGGTAATCTGCCATTAGGTGTAACCGGGAATGAGGAGATGAATGAAGATGGGAAGCGATGGTGGTATGCGGGACTTGAATGAACAAGAGAACGGACGGTGGATATTATTTATAGTTACCTGGTAAGGTCGAGCGGAGGAGCGAGCAGCTGATCGCCGGTCACCGTTGAATCACCAACAAATTTGCAGTGGAAGTGTGAAGTTTCACCTAAACAAATTTTCCGGGACTTGATCGGGGAGGAGGGTTGATGGGAATGACGGTATACTCGATGGTTATGCGTCTGCAAAAGTGGATGCTTGTTCTTGATGGTTAGGTTCGATGCAGTCGCCGATAAAAAAAACAGTATACCTAAACAGTAGTTTGGTCTTCAATGAGTTTAATGCATGTCATTTTAGTTATTCACGTATGTGTAAATATGTAAGTAATTAAATTTTAATATATTTATTTAAAATAATGATCAAGTATTTTTTAGGGAATCAAACATTACAAAGTATATATTGTGGATTTACGTTTCAGTTAGGTAACTTTTAAAAACATTTGAATTTGAACGAATAAAAAGTTCTATTATCTATATGAATACAAAGTCTTGATAAACACTGATTGTTAATTTTTAAGTATTTTTTTAGTGATATTTATTTCTTATTCATTTATTTTTTAGTTATAAATAGTAATTTATAATTCTTGTAGTTGTTTTTTATTGTAGTATTTTAGCTCATTGCTTTATAGTCTAGTTGCATCTTTGGGATGGGATAAGGCTTTGGGACCAATAGGTAGGTCGATTCCCACAAGGGGGTTTTCCCATATTTATATATTTATTGGGTTTCCTCCTGAATTGGTGTATAGACATTATGCCTAGTGGAGATGGGTATGATCGGGTGGTTCCGCTGGTGGCACGATGATACTCTAGTGGTCCGTCAGTAGGGGTGTTCAAGATCGGATAATCCGGTTTTCGGATATCCGAAAATCGGATATCCGAAATTTCGGATAGTGAAATATTGACATCTGAACCCGAATCCGAAATTTTGGATCGGATATCCGAAATTCGGATTCGGGTTCGGATATCTAATCGGATATCCGAATATCTAATTTTTTATTTAATTTTTAATTTTTATTATTTTTTAATATTTGGAACCAGATTTTTCGGATAGTTTCGGATATCCGAATATATATTTCGGATATTTCGGATATTTTTTTCGGATATTTCGGATATTTTTCGGATACTTCGGATATTTTTCAGATATTTCGGATATTTTTCGGATACTTCGGATATTTTCGGATATTCATATCCGAAAAAAATAAAAATTAAATTTTCGGATATTTTCGGATAATCCGATTATCCGAAAATTCTCATAATCACTATCCGAATCCGAATCCGAATTTTCGGATTATCCGATTTTCGGATATCCGAAAATTCGGATATCCGAAAATTCGGATATTTCGGATACGGGTTTTCGGATATTTCGGATTCGGTTTCGGATTTGGATTTTTTTGAACACCCCTATCCGTCAGTGATCCAAATTTGCCATTCAAAAAAAAAATGGTAGTATTTTATTTATTTAGCATTAAATATGATTATTTGTTAACATTTTGTAAAATTGTAAATCTACATATATGCCTATTTATTTTTTAAGGTTCCAAGTTATTTACCCGTGCATTGTGACGGTACGTTACTGTAGGCGTTGGGTCGGTATCGGTTTGATTTGTTGCAGTACCGGTACGATTTATATACTCGGTATAGAAATGAACATGTGTTGTTCTAACTGTATCAATTGATTCAGATTGTCACGATACTAGTACCGATATTCACTTATCGTCACAGACAGAGTTGTAAAAATGAAAATCTTTTGAAAACGGAAACGATAAAAATGAATACAGGTATCGGTCCCAATGTTGTTTGGGACGGTACGCCATCGTTAACTTGATTATTCCTTAACTTTTTGTAAAATTGCAAATCTACATCTATGTTTATTTATTTTTTAAGATTGCAAGTTATTTGCCAGCGCATTGTGATGGTACCTTACCGCGGGCGTTGGATCGGTATCGGTTTGATTCGTTACAGTACCGGTAAGCTTTATGTGCTCGGTATAGAAATCAACATGTGTTGTTCGAACGGTATCAATCGATTTAGATTGTCATGATACTGGTACCGATATTCATTTATCGTCACAGACAGAGTTGTAAAAATGAAAATATTTTGAAAACGGAAACGATAAAATGAATATACGTATCAGTTCCAATGTTGTTTGGGATGGTACGCCATCAGTTCATCGAAAGAAAAAACAATAAAGATAAATATTGGTACCGAACTGATGTTGTTCATTCGATTTCGATTTGGGATGGTACGCCAGTTCATCGAAAGAAAAAACAATAAAAATGAATACAGGTACCGAACTGATGTTGTTCATTCGGTTTCGATTCGGTTCACTACGATATCTATTATCATACAAGAAACCATAAAAAGTAATAAATAACGATACTGATATTATTCGGTTCGGTGCGGTATGGTTGCGATATGATCTTAGCTTATTGAAAGCAAAACAATAAAAATAAATACCAATACCGATACAAATATTGTTCAGTTGGTTTGGTACGATAGCGGCACAATAGTAGTTTTCAAAAAAGTTTATATATATGGCAATGGTGAAAAAATAAACATAGGACGCAAACGAACTAAACCGATATCAACTTCAACTGAACATCGGTACCTGGTTGCGATGTAACACGCCGCGGAGATGGCTGTGAATTTGGTGGTGGCGGAAGAACCGCTGAGTTAATTGAAAATTCATAAATCTCATACCTTACATTACAACCTGCCATAAGAACAGTGGCGGATCCAGGAATTTTTCTCACCAAGTTCCTTTTGGTATATTTTCACTAATTCTCACTATTTTTTTTTAAATCATACAAAATTTCCACTATTTTTTCATTTTTTTTCCAAACTAAGGGGGTTCCCGGGAACCCCCAAAACACCCCTGGATCCGCCACTGCATAAGAACTAGTACACCATATCTCCCGACACAACACAATGACATCTGATTAATTGCATATTCCAAACAATCATTGCACTCGGGCTCCGACAAACTTGGAACACACTGCGTAAGGCCATAAAGCGTGTTCGAACCAGGCCCGCTTGTGTCCTTCATAGCAAACTTCAGCAACGAATTTCCAGCAGCCGCTTCGCCTCTCAACTATCTCATAAACGGTTGGAGAACACCTTTGAATTGTTCCTTATCAGAAAAGGTATTAATGTTTTGCATGCGGTATATATCTCTAGCCATATCATTGTTTCCCAGTAAGTATAGTGGCATTAGAGTACTTCAATAAACAAAATTCATATTCATAATATATAACAGCTTCTGTTTGGTTATGACAAACTACTCTTAGCCGAAAAATAGCGTCCGGTAAACAACTTTGGCACATGTTTCGCTCGGCAAAGGCAGATTGCGTTGGCTCTATCGGTTCCTTGACCGGCTGAAGAGTTATAATAATCGAAGCCTGAGTTGGTGGTCTGGAGAGAGGACAAAGCCGCATCAAGATTCCTACTGTACGCGCTATTGGCGATATAAGTAGTCTCGTTTTGACACTTTATGAATGGGTATGGCGGTTAGGCATTGATGAGAAAGTTTATTAGGTACATGAATATTAGAGAGAATAATAGTAGTGCTTTTCTGGTGAGAATTATTTTCATGTTTGTCTCACGCTTTTGTGGGGGAGATTGAGATCCTGACTACCTACCTACGGAGTATAAGATAATAGAGGCAAGAAAATGTTGGGAGGCTCCTTGTGCAAAATTTATATATATTAAAGTTGTTTTAATTTAATGAAGGTTGATGTGATATGTTGACCCATACTATTCAAAATCTAGGTATACCATCTCTACTCTTCTTCATTACTTAGGGGCTGTTTGGTAACATCTGAACCAATAAATGCTGAATGAATAAGAGGCTCTAAATGAATAAGAGGTAAGAGGCTCTAAACCAGTAAGAGCTGAACCAGTAAAATGTTGTTTGGTTGCACCTCTGAATGACTGTGTAAAATGACATTTTTACCCCTCTAAACAAAACTAAATACCTAACTGATTAGTTCTAAAACAATACCTAACTCATTATTTCTCATAAGCAAATACACACAAATCATCAACAACAATAATAAACCAATTCAAACTCAAGGCACATCAAATTAGCATCAATTCACTATAAATCAAATTACAACTAAACACCATTTCACTGGTAAACAAAAAACAAAAAATAAGAAGGGGCATGTATGTGATGTGTTTATTTACTCAACCCAAAGAAAATCCCATAACAAACAAATCACCAAAAAAGCTGTTATTAAATTCAGGCACCAGTTTCCACCGATCAACAATCAATTCGTTGACAGATCTGCATATCTTTTTTATCCATTCACACCTTATCTTGTTTCTCTGATTCTGTAAGATGTCAGTTACGTCGTGTATCAGTTACACACAGAGACCTAAATCGCCGATCATCATACGGAAATCATACAATCATACAGAGATCATTCCTACTCATTCATCAGGGCACACAACATCTAGCATAACCCTAATCATGCCAAAATATTTCAGTTACACATCATCTGGATTTCATAAACATCAACGTCAATCCTAAACAGTGGGCACAAACCATTACATTCCAAACATTAGATCTAATCTAAATGATTTTTGATATAACAGCTTCAATTCAACCTAAAACTTTCCTATTATCTCGTACAACGTGCCCTGATCTATCCTATCTCGTACAAGACTGGGTACAAGACGAAGTCGACAGATGCATGCACTAACAAGATGCTATGATGCTAAATGCTTTGGCATCGAGTTCGAACTTTTGAAAATCAGTTTCAGTATAGTTTTCAGTTGGTTTCGGAACGAACTTCTTTGCATCCTCAGCACTTGGCACCATAGGAACATGAGGACCAAAAACAACAGACCTCCAACATCCAGTATTCTATTGAGCAAGGATGTGAACCATCCTTCTCTCCCAGATGTTGTATTCATTACGTTTAAGAATGGGTGGTTTGAAAAGAGAGCCAATGTTATTTTTATCATCTTGTGATTGTGACGTCATCCTGGTTGTTTTACAGGCACTGATTAATCAACTTTAATGGTGATTAAACCTTGCTCTGTTTTTCAATGAAACGAACAAACTATCAGTATCAACGATTGCGATCTGAACTATTTATGACAAAATGATTGTTAAATCAAATT
This sequence comes from Helianthus annuus, assembly GCF_002127325.2. Taxonomy (NCBI): domain Eukaryota; kingdom Viridiplantae; phylum Streptophyta; class Magnoliopsida; order Asterales; family Asteraceae; genus Helianthus; species Helianthus annuus. The sequence continues at coordinate 65,204,679 of NC_035446.2, read as the reverse complement.
TGACTGTCGAAGCTCTGATACCAATTGTTAGGATCTGAGTTTGGATTGATTGTGATTTGTGTTTGATTTAAGATGAATAATGAAAGAGTAGTGTAGCGGAAATTAAGTGGAAGCAAACTTTTCACAATCAAACAGAAGAAATGCTTTCAAACATACATTTTCAACAAAGAACCAAATGCTTAAATTTATTTCAAACTTTGATTACAATTGCATGTATGCTTTGCAAACTCCCCCTCAGCCCGAGCTCACAGGATTTGTTCGTGCAGGAAGAAGATGGTGAAAGAGCTAAACAGAACAGTACAGAGCACTGTTCTATTTATAGGCACGCAACAAACCACTGAGCATCTAAGCTGACGTCACCATGAAAGTGACATCTAACCTCCTAACAAACTCTAACAACTGACCTATACAAATACTGCTATGCTAACTACTGATGTTACAATACATTTCATAAAGTAAATAAACAACTGTTGCATCCTTCCACTGCTGTGAACCCAGCAGTATTTGTCATGATCAGCAGTGCTTGAAACAAGGCAGTAGATTGAGCAGCAGAGCTTTAGTTCTTCAACAGTCTTTGACTTGATCAGCAGTTGTAGGTCAGCAGTTTGTATGATCAGTGGATAGGAGGTCAGCAGATGTTGAAACCACTTTCAAGGGGAGAGACTTGCATGCATAACATCTACTTATTCTGGATCCACTGCTCTGATCCAGTTTTGGCTTTTATTATCTGTTCCTTTGGCAGGGTTCAATCCCAACAAACACACATCATTCTGTTAAAACACATCACATATAATAGGCTGATGTTTTCTCATAAAGATTTTAAATAAACAAAACATAAAACTACAAATATGGAAGTTAAAACACACCATTCAATATCTAAAAAAAAGGTGATCTTCAGATTACAAACCATCAGCCACCATATGTAAATCAATAAACACAAAAACCTTGAACCTATATGACTGTTAAAACACAACACCAATAACAAAAATTGAACTTATATAACACACCAAAACAAAAAAATCTGACCTGAATGCTACAAAACTAATAGCCATGGGAAAGAACAAAATAATGCAAGTTAAAACACACCATTCAATGAAACTATAAAAAACGTTGAGTACAACCTCAATATCTGTTAAAACACATAACAGGTAAAACAAATCACTGTTAACACACATCATTCTGTTAAAACACATCACATATAACAGGCTGATGTTTTCTCATAAAGATTTTAAATAAACAAAACATAAAACTACAAATATGAAAGTTAAAACACATCATTCAATATCTAAAAAAAAGGTGATCTTCAGATTACAAACCATCAGCCACCATATGTAAATCAATAAACACAAAAACCCTGAACCTGTATGACTGTTAATGTAACATCCGTCAAATTAAATTCCCAAAATCCGACTCGTTTTGAAATTTATTTCGAGTTTTACCTTATTTTATTATTTAAAAAAAAAGGAACATGTTTAGTTGTTTAAAATATGAACACATTATGACTAAAACTTAATAAAATAAAATAAAAAGGGTCTTTTGGTGCATTTTGCTGAAACTTGAAATGCTCTTGTCTAAACAGAATAACTAACCGATGTGTTTGTCCTATTTATATTCATTATTATACATAATAGTTTAAAGTTTAATGGGTCTCCATTAGAATTAGAATGTCTATATATATTAACATTAAAGTTAATATTCAAATAGAAAGCATAAATAAATAAGCTATGTGTGAATGGAGAATGAGCACAGTTGATTTTCTTTTGAAACAAAAACTGCCGCCCAAATTCCCAGCTCTTAAACAACGCGGCTTGCTTTCAAAACATGCTGATTTTTCGTGACATGTCAGTGATTGAAGTTTCCATTCTTATGTAAATCAACGAACCTAGACGCCTTCTTAATCGGATTTCGCTAAACCGTGTTTCGGAAACTTCCGCAAATTACGAACAAGATTGTCGGACGCGTTTTAAGTAAACCTCAACCTCTTCGCCTATAAATCGAAGCACCTGGCTCCTGTGATCGTTACATCCCCATCGCTCACTCCACTCTCGAAAACACCTTCCGAATATCCTTGCACATTGCCGGAGATCGAAGCTCGCCGGAGACGAAGACGACGTCGGAACTCGGTCCAGGCTCAAATCGTCTTGATCGGTATACCTAGTTTTCTATTTCATTTCTTTCGTTTAAACACTCAAGGAACTATTATGCCATGCTAAACTGTAACAAGATGAGAGAAAAAATAGATATGTATACAGTTCTGTCGTTGATTTATAAAGGAAGAAGATGACCTTAAACTTGAGTTTAAAAGAAATTAAAATCAAAACCTTTTAATTCTGTTGTCGTGCACTAGTGGTTTTGTGCTTGTCACGGGTTCGACCCGGCTTCCATAAACTGGCACCAATCTGTTTATATATAATTCGAAATTCATATATGCATGTAATTTACGTACTTATATAAATATGTATATTAACCAAATCAATATATTTACGTAAGTATATTAATGAATACATATACATGCAGTTATAATAAGTAAATTATTATTTTTTTTATCCATCTCAAATGATTGCTAGTATAAATCTATTCATGCATTTAAAATAATATTATATCAACTAAGTAACACTCATTTTTTTTAAATAACAAAATATCTTCTAAACTGAAAACCATGTGAGACAAGGCACTACCATACATAGAAACTTCAAATTATAACCAACCATCAATATTTACTTTTCCTCTTAATTTAGTACCATTCCAACTCTTGCGTTATAGGATAATCTTCGTTGGTCCAAGTTTCTCAATCTTTACTCGTGCATTATTTTACAAGAAACGCAACGCAATCAAGGTGAGTATACTCGATCCCATTTTCGTTTTAAACACATTTGGGTGCAACATGTATTACATATTCAAATTACACGACACTTGAGTCTTGTTTTCGTCACACTCTATCCACATTTAAACATGAAACGATTTGATGCTTGTAACCCCACATTCAATGCAACTTCAACACTCTTTAAGTGCAACTTCATTATGTGCAACTTTATTTGAATGCAACTTCAACACTCTTTGAGTGCAACTTCATTATATGCAACTTTATTTGAATGCAACTTCATAACTCTTTGAGTGCAACTTCATTATGTGCAACTTTATTTGAATGCAACTTCAACACTCTTTGAGTGCAACTTCATTATATGCAACTTTATTTGAATGCAACTTCATAACTCTTTGAGTGCAACTTCATTTGGATGCAACTTTATTTGAATGCAACTTCAACACTCTTTGAGTGCAACTTCATTACATGCAACTTGAACGATATTTGAAAGCAACTTGAACAATGTTGAAAAGTGGTAGCTAGTGTCATCGTCTTCATGTTGGATATTGAGCAACTTCAAAACTTGTTTTCTTCTACTATGCTATGTATCAAACTTGTATACTCGCCAACATTTTTTGTTGATGTTATTTTAATACATGTTGCAGGTTGCTAGTCAAGATGATCAAGAAACAAGCTAGGATGGCTTTAGATACCCATTTTAGCAGTTAAACAATGTTTGAATATATGTTTACTATTTGAAACAATGTATTATTCTTTAGTTTTAATAAAATGATTTAATTCATATTGTCACATTTAGTGTTATGTTGTTTTGAGCAATTTGTTCGTCTCATCCCGATGTTTCCGCCATCGGTTGGGGTGTGACAGATTGGTATCAGAGCCATAACTATAGGGAATTAGGTAGGATTACCATACTTTTCCCTAGTCTATAGTAGGAGTACTCTGATACCAGATTGGTATCAGAGCCATAACTATAGGGAATTAGGAATGCCTTGCCTAGTCTAGAGTTTAGGAGCTTTTTCACTATGTGTTGCTTAAAACAACCTCCCTTCTACCTCATTTGCTTCTCTCTATCCTTTTGGACTTCTAATATACATGCCTTTCCTAAGGCTAACACAATACACATTTGGAAGACACTCCTACAACACAATCGAAATGACTTATCAAGATAGGGGTGATTCCCACACTTGGTGATGATTTTCACTCAGCTATACTTTGATTTTGCACGAAATCTACCCTCAAGTTAGGAGTGATATCCAAACCTTGATGGGAGTTTTCCATTTCATACTCTAGTGGACCCTTATCTTTTGATAAGTACCAACCACGTTAGGGTACGATGTTATCAAGTTAGAGGTGATACTCGCATCTTGTTAACTAGTCCCACTCCTCGATTTTCGCTCTCGCCAAAGTCTCGATTTCCCAATCGATTAAGAACGTGTAGTAACTGGAAGGGTTAAGTACCGGTAGTCGGGACGTTCTGTCTAGGTTTGGCATTCGTATAAATCCATTAAGGACCCGTTGCCTACCTGGGGACCATCGATGAGAGTACTAATACCTATTAGGCCAAAGCACGTTTCCTTAATTCGAGAAGGTCTTCGATTCACTTTGGAAGTGTCATACGTTACGTTCAGTGACAATCCATATTTTACGTTACACCTCTTTTTATGTTATCTCAATTATTATGTGTTTTACATTGAGCGCTACATTCATTTCTAGCTAGGAGACACATTTCGCACTATTGTCGTAACCTAAAACAATTAATGATACTCCCTCGTGAACAAATTAAAATTATTATGCTTTCATTATACATGTTATACTATGTGAAAATCTATGACATTTCATTCATTTTATGTGAACAACAATGTGAAAGACAATGTGCTATGTGATGCATTCATGAAACCAATTTTCCTAAATAAAAACCTTATGATCAAAGTCTCATTTTATAAACCTTTAGATATAATCTTTTCAAAATTCTCCCTCTTAGATTTCGAGGACGAAATCTCCTAAAGTAGGGGAGACTGTAACATCCGTCAAATTAAATTCCCAAAATCTGACCCGTTTTGAAATTTATTTCGAGTTTTACCTTATTTTATTATTTAAAAAAAAAGGAACATGTTTAGTTGTTTAAAATATGAACACATTATGACTAAAACTTAATAAAATAAAATAAAAAGGGTCTTTTGGTGCATTTTGCTGAAACTTGAAATGCTCTTGTCTAAACAGAATAACTAACCGATGTGTTTGTCCTATTTATATTCATTATTATACATAATAGTTTAAAGTTTAATGGGTCTCCATTAGAATTAGAATGTCTATATATATTAACATTAAAGTTAATATTCAAATAGAAAGCATAAATAAATAAGCTATGTGTGAATGGAGAATGAGCACAGTTGATTTTCTTTTGAAACAAAAACTGCCGCCCAAATTCCCAGCTCTTAAACAACGCGGCTTGCTTTCAAAACATGCTGATTTTTCGTGACATGTCAGTGATTGAAGTTTCCATTCTTATGTAAATCAACGAACCTAGACGCCTTCTTAATCGGATTTCGCTAAACCGTGTTTCGGAAACTTCCGCAAATTACGAACAAGATTGTCGGACGTGTTTTAAGTAAACCTCAACCTCTTCGCCTATAAATCGAAGCACTTGGCTCCTGTGATCGTTACATCCCCATCGCTCACTCCACTCTCGAAAACACCTTCCGAATATCCTTGCACATTGCCGGAGATCGAAGCTCGCCGGAGACGAAGACGACGTCGGAACTCGGTCCAGGCTCAAATCGTCTTGATCGGTATACCTAGTTTTCTATTTCATTTCTTTCGTTTAAACACTCAAGGAACTATTATGCCATGCTAAACTGTAACAAGATGAGAGAAAAAATAGATATGTATACAGTTCTGTCGTTGATTTATAAAGGAAGAAGATGACCTTAAACTTGAGTTTAAAAGAAATTAAAATCAAAACCTTTTAATTCTGTTGTCGTGGACTAGTGGTTTTGTGCTTGTCACGGGTTCGACCCGGCTTCCATAAACTGGCACCAATCTGTTTATATATAATTCGAAATTCATATATGCATGTAATTTACGTACTTATATAAATATGTATATTAACCAAATCAATATATTTACGTAAGTATATTAATGAATACATATACATGCAGTTATAATAAGTAAATTATTATTTTTTTTATCCATCTCAAATGATTGCTAGTATAAATCTATTCATGCATTTAAAATAATATTATATCAACTAAGTAACACTCATTTTTTTTAAATAACAAAATATCTTCTAAACTGAAAACCATGTGAGACAAGGCACTACCATACATAGAAACTTCAAATTATAACCAACCATCAATATTTACTTTTCCTCTTAATTTAGTACCATTCCAACTCTTGCGTTATAGGATAATCTTCGTTGGTCCAAGTTTCTCAATCTTTACTCGTGCATTATTTTACAAGAAACGCAACGCAATCAAGGTGAGTATACTCGATCCCATTTTCGTTTTAAACACATTTGGGTGCAACATGTATTACATATTCAAATTACACGACACTTGAGTCTTGTTTTCGTCACACTCTATCCACATTTAAACATGAAACGATTTGATGCTTGTAACCCCACATTCAATGCAACTTCAACACTCTTTGAGTGCAACTTCATTATGTGCAACTTTATTTGAATGCAACTTCAACACTCTTTGAGTGCAACTTCATTATATGCAACTTTATTTGAATGCAACTTCATAACTCTTTGAGTGCAACTTCATTATGTGCAACTTTATTTGAATGCAACTTCAACACTCTTTGAGTGCAACTTCATTATATGCAACTTTATTTGAATGCAACTTCATAACTCTTTGAGTGCAACTTCATTTGGATGCAACTTTATTTGAATGCAACTTCAACACTCTTTGAGTGCAACTTCATTACATGCAACTTGAACGATATTTGAAAGCAACTTGAACAATGTTGAAAAGTGGTAGCTAGTGTCATCGTCTTCATGTTGGATATTGAGCAACTTCAAAACTTGTTTTCTTCTACTATGCTATGTATCAAACTTGTATACTCGCCAACATTTTTTGTTGATGTTATTTTAATACATGTTGCAGGTTGCTAGTCAAGATGATCAAGAAACAAGCTAGGATGGCTTTAGATACCCATTTTAGCAGTTAAACAATGTTTGAATATATGTTTACTATTTGAAACAATGTATTATTCTTTAGTTTTAATAAAATGATTTAATTCATATTGTCACATTTAGTGTTATGTTGTTTTGAGCAATTTGTTCGTCTCATCCCGATGTTTCCGCCATCGGTTGGGGTGTGACAGTTAAAACACAACACCAATAACAAAGATGATGGTTGGCACATAAATGACAAATATGGAATTTAAAACACACCATGAAATATCTTAACAAAAAAAATGATCTTCATATTAAAAACCATCAGTCACCTTATAGAATCAAAGCTCTCTGGCTGTTAAAACACAGCATCAAGAACAAACTGACGATTTTGCAGAAAATTGATAATAATCAACACAAAAAACTACAAAAGTAAAGAAACAAAAAACTATAATTACCATCTCCACCATCAACAAGTGTGTTTGAAGCCATGATTTTTCACTCTGAAAAAATATTTAATATGCACGATGTTGGTGAAGAATACAATGATTGAAATTATTATATATAGTAGGGGTGTTCAAAAAAATCCAAATCCGAAACCGAATCCGAAATATCCGAAAACCCGTATCCAAAATATCCTAATTTTCGGATATCCGAATTTTCGGATATCCGAAAATCGGATAATCCGAAAATTCGGATTCGGATTCGGATAATGATTTTGAGAATTTTCGGATAATCGGATTATCCGAAAATATCCGAAAATTTAATTTTTATTTTTTTCGATATCCGAATATCCGAAAATATCCGAAAAATATCCGAATCGAAAAATATCCGAAGTATCCGAAAAATATCCGAAATATCCGAAATATCCGAAAAATATCCGAAATTTATATTCGGATATCCGAAACTATCCGAAAAATCTGGTTCCAAATATTAAAAAATAATAAAAAAATAAAAATTAAATAAAAAATTAGATATTCGGATATCCGATTAGATATCCGAACCCGAATCCGAAATTTCGGATATCCGAAATCCGTAAATCGGATATCCGAAATTTCGGATTCGGGTTCGGATGTCAATATTTCACTATCCGAAATTTCGGATATACGATTTTCGGATATCTGAAAACCGGATTATCCGATCTTGAACACCCCTAATATATAGATATGTGTTTTGTGCTATGATGAAAGTGAAAAAGAGGTTGATCGCAACCGTAATGCTTTGACATGCTGACCGTGTTTCTAACACGAATATCTCACTCGGCACCGTCCAACCAAGCGGTCCCCAAGACCACCCAAACGTCGCCATGAAAAGACAAATGACAACTACTACCACAATTGAATCGGTCTCCGATAGTTCTTTGTATTTACGAAACTTAAGCCCCAATATTATGCCCACAATGACCTGGTTTAAAGCACAAGTCAGTAGTAGATTAGTATTATTAATAACTTTAATCAATTAAATGAGAGAATGACAAGTGTTCCAAAACAGGTTTCTTTTATTATATAGTATAGATTAAATTTAGAAAACAAAAAGGGTTTTAAACCCAATCGAACCGGACAAGGACGGGACTCGAACCCGCGCCTTCCCGCAAACAAAACACGCGCACAAACAAACTGGGCTACCAGTTGGGATGTGTTATAAACTTATTTATTGTTATTTTAACCACTTTAATTCATTTTATTTATTTAAAATGATTCCATAATTAAATTGAAATATAGTTTTTAACAATAATAATAATAATTATAATTATTTTAAATCAGTGATATTCAAGTTCAATAACTAAATTAAAATATAGTTTTTAACAACAACAACAACAACAACAACAACAACAATAATAACAATAGTAGTAATAATAATAATAATAATAATAATAATAATAATAACAATTATAATTATAGTATTTTAACAATAATAACAATAATAATAATAATAATAATAATAATAATAATATTTTTAACAATAATAACAATAACTATAATTATAATTATGATATTTTTAACAATAATAATAATAATTATTTTAATGTTATACCTCATTTATTTGAAACGGATTGCCCGGGGTAGATGGTTCATAAAGTGATGTGTTACGGGGCTCATAACCATATCCACCATGTTCTTCGTATCCACCGTAGCCTCCGTATCCACCGTATCCACCTTCACCCAGATCTATCGTATCCACCTTCACCCCCGTATCCACTGTAACCACCTTCACCCCCATATCTATCGTATCCACCTTCACCCCCGTATCCACTATATCCACCTTCACCCCCGTATCCACTGTAACTTCCGTATCCACCTTCACCCCCGTATACCCCGTAACCCGGATACGATTGCTGCGTCGGGTAATATGGTTCATCAACAGGTGCATTCTCAGCACCGTATCCACTTTGTTGCACGTACGGAGATTCATACCCGTATCCGTAATCCGGATACACTTGATGCGCCGGGTAATTTGGTTCATTAACTGGTGGAGTGGGAGTCTTGTTCAAGCCTGGCAACTGTGTTTTTTGATCAACAGGGACTCCAGACACAACCTCCTCCTCCTCATTGGCATCATTTGCTCCCCATGTGTCGTTAGAATAGCGATTACCGAAATAATTTTCGGTCCAAAATGATGACATTTTAACAAGATTGAGCAAAAAACAGAACAAATGATTTTGGTTTGGGGTGTAAATTGTTAGTGCAGAAGAAGATGAAAAAGAAAGCAGAAGATGAATTCGAAGGGAACCAGAGATGCATGGATAAATAGACTTTCAAATTTACGGCAATTGCATATTTCCCCTTGTAAAACTTATTAATTGCATATTTACCCAAATTAATATTAATATTGCATATATACCCATTTTGATTTATTTTAACAAGAGTAAATTATATAATGACTCTTTTACCCTCAAAATTTAAAAGAACTGCATATTTACCCATATTTTACTAGTTTTTGTGTCTTTTTCACAATATTTAGTTTTGTTGGTGCTGTGTTTCAATAAACTCAACCCGTTCAGTTTATACAATTGGTTCCACATCAAAAACTATCAGCTACACTATCTTAATAAAGATAAGGTTTTTGAGCCTAACTTCATAAGTCATATATCAGATCACCTTTGTAACAACATGAAGCATCCACCCATGAATGAATAATTTACTGCACAAGCCTTTCAAAAAAAAAAAAAAAAAAAAAGAATATCTACTGCACAAAGCTTAAGGTTTTTACATTAAATAGTTCAACGACCTACTTGTTAAGTTGTCATTATTCAACTTGCATGCTGCACCTTCTTCGCTTTCGGGCTTCCCAACCTTGTTCGCTAAAATACTAAAAAAAAAAAAAAGAGAATAATCAGATAAGCAATCACAAACACACCCTTAATAAAAACAGATTACTTATAATAAAATTATTAATTAAAAATGTAAAGCACCCTAGCAAAGCCACAAAAGCCTAACCGGAATGTTAAACTTAAAATTAATGCGGAGTAGTGCTAACGATAACAGTCTGTAAATCCAAATGCAATGCAATGCAGATAAAGTTCAACCTAACATTCAATCCAATCAAAACTTGAATTGATAAAAATACCCACTAATGCGATTGAAGGAGCCTTCATAGAAATCTCCAAAGATTCCATATTTGAGCTCGTTAACACTCAGCGTCAAATGGAGCTCAATGAGTACACCGTCCAGCCAGCGACGATTCCGTCACTGAATTAAAATGTTGCATTTGCCAAATGATGAACGTGCTCCCCAAACGATAGAAACTTCTTTACCCGAAATTGGAATCGGCGGCGGTCGTGGAAGAGCCTGGCTGCCTGAGAGAGACGCCTAGAGAAGAGAAGAAACTGAAAAAGTGGAGTTCCCTTTTCAAAGGGTAATTTAGTCATTATAAGAAGAAAGGGGAAATATGCAATTTTAAATTAGACTTGGGTAAATATACAATTCAAAGTTATTTTTCCAGGGGGCACATTAGTCACAGTTTGACTCTGAGGTCAAACCTTTACTTCCAAAAGTTCAAATTTATGCAGATTTTGTTACAAGTTCCTCACAGAAATATTTTTCCTAGCCGTATTATTATGTTTGTAAGGTGATTGTGATCAAAAAGATTTTCTTGATATTTCATGACCTTAGTATAACAATGGAGTTGAATGTCTCTGTATTTGACCTCAAAAAGTCAAAATTACCATCTTTATAGCTTTTGAAAATTCACTTTGATTTGAATCTGAACAATCACTAGTCCTTAACACTAATCTTTTACCATATGTAATAAATCAGAAACCGCCCATTCGAATAGTAAAATTTCCTTCCAATTTCATTGCTACTGAAATTGAATTTCTTTGTTTGACCACCACGATTTTTTATTCTTTTGGTTAATCATGATTGCCTTTTGGTCAATTTAAAAGGAATGACTAAGACACAATAAAACAACTGTTAGGTTAGGACAGCAGGTTTAGAAACAAAGGAATCAAATTACAAATAAAAAAGCCATCATTGTTTTTTAAGGAAATAAGTCTTATACACAAATGAAAATGGTTTTGTATGTCAAGCCATACAAAACTTAATAAGATAAGAACCTTAAGGGCTTTTCTAGGTCCATATCAAATATTTTTTTCGTTTCACACATTGCTCGCCTGCCACAGCAACATCCATCACCTGAGATCGCTTCGCGCCAATTTCTAAAACATATATATTACATTCAATTAGGTTAAGCATTGAGAAAATGACTAACAAAATTGACAACTTCATGGTTCGAACTTGAGTTTATTCGTTCTACAAATAACAACGATGAAACAGAATACCAGCTGTTCATCCCGAAAAGGAAACTATGCATACATGAATTTAACTAGTTATTCATCCCAGTACGTACTACAGGTGTGCATCGAAAATTGGTAGAATTGTCATCTAAAGCTATCAATTAAGAGTTGGACTATCTATGCACTAAAAAAACTGAATAACAAAAACATAGATCATGATTACAAATGCACAAACACAAGTCAATTTCAAACCTGATCACCATCAGAAGGCCTTCATCAATCCTCTTGGAACCATGTTCTTTCTCCTAAATAAAAAAAACAAACAAACAAACAATATACGCACAAATTTTAGGGAAAAAAACACAATATCAAGCTGAAATAATTGTGTAATTAAACCGGTAAGCTAAATAAATAGGGTGAAGTAAATCCATACAACGCAATAACCGACTTACAAAATTGATCCGATTTAACATGTAAAACATTTATTTTTTTACATCACAATCAGCCGGTTACAAATTTAACACATAGAACTTTTATTTTTATTAGACGGAATTTCATATTAAGCTAGATCGTATTATTATTATTAGGCCATGTTAGATATATATCATAGGTTATGCTGTTACCATTATTATTATTATTATTAGCCTAAGTTAGGGGTAGTTATTAATCGTTCTCTGATGTATATATAGAACCGAATATGTATCATTTGTTTTCACCAATTCAATCAAGAACAATAAGAAACTTTCGGCCTCTCTCTCTCAATAGATTCATTCCAATATAGTGGTATCAGAGCCACCGATCCGAAACCAGATATCAATATCAACGATACATAATCCATACAATCACATCAAATGACGACAAACGTGGCATCTAATGGTGGAATTCAAACCCAGACTCCAAAATTACTGGGACAAAATTACTACCATTGGCACATACAGATGAAGGTTTTATTAGAATCACAAGACTTGTGGACGATTGTAGAGGAAGGATATACAGAAATTGCGACAGGGGCACCGGAAAATGAACAGAATATTTACAAAGAAAAGATAAAAAGGGACAAGAAAGCACTGCATATCATATTCCAGGCAGTGAACGAGACGGTGTTTGAACGTATAGCGACATGTAGAACATCAAAAGACGCGTGGGAAGTATTACACAAAGCCTACAGGGGCGAAAATCGGGTTAAAACGGTAAGACTTCAAACCCTAAGATGTGAATTTGACGGTTTACGAATGAAAGAAACTGAAACCGTAGAAGATTATGTTAACCGAATTACAATAATAGTAAATCAGTTACGTATGAATGATGAACGATTAGAAGAACAACGCGTTGTTGAAAAGATTCTAAGAAGTCTGACCAGGAAATATGAATCGGTTGTGGTAGCGATTGAAGAGTCGAAGGATTTAAATACAATTTCCACCGAAGAATTGTTAGGTATCCTTCAATCGCATGAATTAAGATTACGGCAATATGACGATAATACATCGGTGGAACAGGCTTTCCAAGTCCATAGTAACGGATATGATAAATCTAGATTTTCTAGATTTGATAACTCCGAAAGGGGACGAGGGAAAGGTAAGGGTAAATTCAACAGAATGATCAGGTGTTATAATTGCCAAAGGTTAGGGCACACGGCAAGATTCTGTAATAAGCGTGAAGAAGGAGAACGGTCAAACAATGTACTGATGCATAAAGATGACACTGAAGATGAAACCGAAGACACGATGTTTATGATCTTTAATACGGAAGAAGTTGTCAAGAACGACTGTTGGTATCTTGATAGTGGTTGTAGTAACCATATGACGGGCAACAAAGATTAATTTATAAATCTAAATGATTCAGAAAGACGTGAAGTCCGGACCGGCGATGACAAAAGGTTGGAAGTTCTCGGATGCGGTGATGTAAATGTTAAGATTAAAGGTTATGAGAAACGAATCCCAAATGTATTCTATGTAGCAGGTCTTAAACACAATCTCTTAAGTGTTGGACAACTAGTACAAAAAGGCTATGATGTATGTTTCAATGACAAAGGATGTGTGATTCATGACTCGTCCGGACGTTGTATCGGTGTGGTGAAGATGACCGGAAACAAAATGTATCCATTAAATCTGAATCATGATGTGGTACCAAGAGTATGCAATATGACTACTCAAGACAACTCGACATTATGGCATAGAAGATATGGACACTTAAACCTTGAAACTTTACACGATATGGGGAAGAATGGAATAGTTAATGGGCTGCCGAAGATCAACAAATCTGAACATGTATGTGAGGGATGTGTTTTCGGCAAACATGCTAGAAAACCATTCTCCAAGAAGGCTAAATGGCGAGCAAGTGAACCACTACAATTGGTTCACTCGGATATATGTGGACCTATGAACACACCATCGATTGGAGGCTGCAAGTACTTTATTACGTTCATAGATGATTTCTCAAGAAAGACTTGGGTATATTTTCTAAAACTCAAATCTGATGCATTACATTACTTTAAGAATTTCAAACAACAAGTAGAAAATCAGATAGAACGCAAGGTAAAGGGCATAAGAACAGATAGAGGAGGAGAATACTGCGGACATGAATTTCAAAATTTTCTTAAGAATAATGGAATACATCATCAACTTACGACAAGTTACACACCCCAGCAAAATGGAGTAGCCGAAAGGAAGAATAGAACTTTAATGGAATTAAGCAGAAGCATGTTAAAAATGAAAGAGCTACCGAATACCTATTGGGCCGAAGCAGTGGCCTGTGCCACCTACTTGTTAAATCGGGCGACCACCAAGAGTGTGCCAAAATTGACTCCACAAGAAGCGTGGAGTGGGAAAAAACCTAATGTAGATCATCTACGGGTATTTGGCTGCATTGCATATGTGCATATTCCCAAGCAAAATCGCTCCAAGTTAGACGACAAAACTGAGCGGGCTATCTTCGTTGGGTATAGTGAACACAGCAAGGGATACAAGTTATTCAACCCAATAACACATAAGATGATAATAAGTAGAGATGTGATTTTCAGCGAAAATCAACATTGGGCGACAAATAAAGAAAATGATAGTGGGCTTCGGATAGAAATAAGTAACACAAGTGGAGATGATGATGATGCAGCTGTAGCTGTAGATGATCAAATCGATCTACCGACACCAAATGATGAAGATAATGTTCAACATACTAACATAGAAGCTGAAATACCGGGAAGTTACAATGAAAGTCCGACAGATGTTGAAGAAACAGGAAATAATGAAAATAATGATTCTTCATCAGACTCTGAAAACGAAGTTATTAGAACTAAACCGATAACTCAAGTATATCACGATACAACAGAATTAACTGAAGCACAAGTAAGAGAACTCTACAGAAAAGATCAAGGAAATACAAGCGGAGTAGTGAATTTTGTGTTATATGCAGATACGGATCCAACAACCTATGTGGAAGCAAGCAAAGAAACAATATGGCAAGATGCCATGGATAGAGAAATGGAATCAATTATAAAGAATGACACATGGGAATTAGTGGATCCACCTTTGAACCAAACACCAATTGGCGTCAAATGGATATATAAAACTAAGTATGATGAACATGGACAGATTAGCAAACACAAAGCAAGGTTGGTCGTGAAAGGTTACAATCAGAAATACGGAATAGACTATCAAGATGTCTTTGCACCAGTCATCAGGTTTGATACAGTTCGACTTGTTTTAGCATTAGCAGCACACCACGGATGGCATTTACATCAAATGGACGTAAAAACAGCCTTCTTAAATGGATATTTAAAAGAACAGGTGTTTATCGAACAACCGGAAGGATATGTGGTAAAGGGTAAGGAAAGAAAGGTGTGTAAGTTAAAAAAGGCTTTATATGGTTTAAAACAAGCTCCGAGAGCATGGTATAGCAGAATAGAAGGATACTTTGCCACTCATGGATTCAAAAGGTGCATTTATGAACACACTCTATTCACTAAAATGTCAAAAGAGGAAAAGATAATCATTTGCCTATATGTAGATGATCTTATTATTGCAAGTGATTCATTATCTAGCATTGAATCCTTTAAGGAATTAATGAAAAAGGAGTTTGAAATGACTGATATGGGAATCCTACACTACTTTCTGGGAATGGAAGTTTCGTTCGATAATGGGAATATCATTCTAACCCAACAACAATATGCAAAGAGCTTACTAAGTAAATTCAACATGATGAACTGCTCAGGAATTTCAACTCCCATGGAATATGGTTTACGTTTGACAAAACAAGATCCAGATGACGAAGTAGAACCTAATTTATACAGGAGATTGGTTGGGAGTCTTATGTACTTAACCAATACTAGACCGGATATAATGTTTGCAGTAAATAAGATAAGTCAATTCATGGAACAACCAAAGCGAAGTCACTGGGAAGCTGGGAAAAGAATACTTAGATATATAAAGGGAACACTAGATCAAGGATTAGTGTATTCAAAGGGAGGCAAAGGAAAGCTAATCGGTTACAGCGACAGCGATTATGCAGGGAATATCGACGACAGTAAAAGCACATCCGGGTATGTATTTCAACTGGGAACAGGAACAATAGCATGGCAATCGAAAAAACAAAAGGTTGTGGCGTTATCATCAACAGAAGCAGAGTATATTGCTCTCTCCTTAGCTGGCTGTCAAGCACTCTGGCTCAAAGGGATCCTAAACGAGCTGCATGAAGAAGTAAATGGTCCTGTGATCATCCATTGTGATAATAAATCCACAATATGTTTAGCCAAAGATCCTATGTTTCATGGGAAAAGTAAACATATAAGGATTAAGTATCATTTCATCCGAGACTTGATCAAGAACAACGATATAGAAGTTCGTTTCTGCTCCACTGGAAATCAAGTTGCAGATATACTCACTAAGGCACTGCAGCTTAAAGTGTTTTCACGTCTAAAGGAATTATTACAGTTCAAAGATGAGCACACCTGAAGAGTCAGCAATGACGTTGATCTAGCTTACGGGAGGGTATTAGACGGAATTTCATATTAAGCTAGATCGTATTATTATTATTAGGCCATGTTAGATATATATCATAGGTTATGCTGTTACCATTATTATTATTATTATTAGCCTAAGTTAGGGGTAGTTATTAATCGTTCTCTGATGTATATATAGAACCGAATATGTATCATTTGTTTTCACCAATTCAATCAAGAACAATAAGAAACTTTCGGCCTCTCTCTCTCAATAGATTCATTCCAATAATTTTTACATCACAAATCAGCAGCTTACAAAACTGCTCCGATTTCATTTTCTACATCGCAATCAGTCGCTTACAAACAAAACCAGATCATCCAATGGCAAAAGGCCACCCACGCCTGAGAACACTAGTGACCCGGCCAGCCAACAGAATCCCGAAAAGTGATTTATCGACCATCATCAACAGATGTAAAGGAATTAGCAGATCCAGCAGGAATGATACTCTTACCATCATCAAGATCCATATAGCTAACGTAATCTTTCCCTTCTGCTTCTGCTTCTTGCCACCTTTTGACCATTTGAGTCAACGGCAGACTATGATCAACACCACCACAAGATACTTCAGCTTCACTCTCCATGGGTTTCCATTTCTCCACAAGTGGAGCCAGCACGTTGACTGCGTGCCCCATATCGGGCCGCTGACTTGGCTCTCGGGCTGTACAATGGCCTGCCAACTCAGCTACGACGGAGATGGTTTCGAATATTTCTTCGTTCGCGTTAAGAGAGAAATCCACAGCAGCCATTACTTTCTCTTTGTCGGCTCTAATGCTCGAAAACCATTCTACCAGGTATCGTTTTTCTTCAGGTCTGTCATTGTCTAACACCATTAAGCCGGTTAGTAGCTCCATAAGAATGACACCGTAGCTGAAGACATCGACCTTTGTTGTCAATTTACCTGTCACTGATAACACAGATGAAAATAAGATCTAGAATCACTGACTAGAGATGGAAACAAAATCCTGAATTCATGAACCTATACTAAGTAAGACTAACAAAAAAAAAAAAAAAGATAGTTACCAGCATATTCAGGGGCAATGTATCCAAAAGTCCCAGCTACCCGAGTCATAATTGACTTCCCACCATCCGGGACGAGTTTCACCAGTCCAAAGTCCGAAACTTTGGCTCGAAAATCATCGCCAAGTAAAATATTGGACGATTTAGGTGGTGGTAATCTGCCATTAGGTGTAACCGGGAATGAGGAGATGAATGAAGATGGGAAGCGATGGTGGTATGCGGGACTTGAATGAACAAGAGAACGGACGGTGGATATTATTTATAGTTACCTGGTAAGGTCGAGCGGAGGAGCGAGCAGCTGATCGCCGGTCACCGTTGAATCACCAACAAATTTGCAGTGGAAGTGTGAAGTTTCACCTAAACAAATTTTCCGGGACTTGATCGGGGAGGAGGGTTGATGGGAATGACGGTATACTCGATGGTTATGCGTCTGCAAAAGTGGATGCTTGTTCTTGATGGTTAGGTTCGATGCAGTCGCCGATAAAAAAAACAGTATACCTAAACAGTAGTTTGGTCTTCAATGAGTTTAATGCATGTCATTTTAGTTATTCACGTATGTGTAAATATGTAAGTAATTAAATTATAATATATTTATTTAAAATAATGATCAAGTATTTTTTAGGGAATCAAACATTACAAAGTATATATTGTGGATTTACGTTTCAGTTAGGTAACTTTTAAAAACATTTGAATTTGAACGAATAAAAAGTTCTATTATCTATATGAATACAAAGTCTTGATAAACACTGATTGTTAATTTTTAAGTATTTTTTTTAGTGATATTTATTTCTTATTCATTTATTTTTTAGTAATAAATAGTAATTTATAATTCTTGTAGTTGTTTTTTATTGTAGTATTTTAGCTCATTGCTTTATAGTCTAGCTGCATCTTTGGGGTGGGATAAGGCTTTGGGACCAATAGGTAGGTCGATTCCCACAAGGGGGGTTTTCCCATATTTATATTTATTGGGTTTCCTCCTGAATTGGTGTATAGACATTATGCCAAGTGGAGATGGATATGATCGGGTGGTTCCGCTGGTGGCACGATGATACTCTAGTGGTCCGTCAGTAGGGGTGTTCAAGATCGGATAATCCGGTTTTCGGATATCCGAAAATCGGATATCCGAAATTTCGGATAGTGAAATATTGACATCCGAACCCGAATCCGAAATTTCCGATTCGGGTTCGGATATCTAATCGGATATCCATATCCGAATATCTTATTTTTTATTTAATATTTATTTTTTATTATTTTTTAATATTTGGAACCAGATTTTTCGGATAGTTTCGGATATCCGAATATAAATTTCGGATATTTTTCGGATATTTCGGATATTTTTTTCGGATATTTTGGATATTTTTCGGATACTTCGGATATTTTTCAGATATTTCGGATATTTTTCGGATACTTCGGATATTTTCGGATATTCGGATATCCGAAAAAAATAAAAATTAAATTTTCGGATATTTTCGGATAATCCGATTATCCGAAAATTCTCAAAATCGCTATCCGAATCCGAATCCGAATTTTCGGAAATTCGGATATCCGAAAATTCGGATATTTCGGATACGGGTTTTCGGATATTTCGGATTCGGTTTCGGATTTGTATTTTTTTAACACCCCTATCCGTCAGTGATCCAAATTTGCCATTCAAAAAAAAATGGTAGTATTTTATTTATTTAGCATTAAATATGATTATTTGTTAACATTTTGTAAAATTGTAAATCTACATATATGCCTATTTATTTTTAAGGTTCCAAGTTATTTACCCGTGCATTGTGACGGTACGTTACTGTGGGCGTTGGGTCGGTATCGGTTTGATTTGTTGCAGTACCGGTACGATTTATATACTCGGTATAGAAATGAACATGTGTTGTTCTAACTGTATCAATCGATTCAGATTGTCACGATACTGGTACCGATATTCACTTATCGTCACAGACAGAGTTGTAAAAATGAAAATCTTTTGAAAACGGAAACGATAAAAATGAATACAGGTATCGGTCCCAATGTTGTTTGGGACGGTACGCCATCGTTAACTTGATTATTCCTTAACTTTTTGTAAAATTGCAAATCTACATCTATGTTTATTTATTTTTTAAGATTGCAAGTTATTTGCCAGCGCATTGTGATGGTACCTTACCGCGGGCGTTGGATCGGTATCGGTTTGATTCGTTACAGTACCGGTATGCTTTATGTGCTCGGTATACAAATCAACATGTGTTGTTCGAACGGTATCAATCGATTTAGATTGTCACGATACTGGTACCGATATTCATTTATCGTCACAGACAGAGTTGTAAAAATGAAAATATTTTGAAAACGGAAACGATAAAATGAATATACGTATCGGTTCCAATGTTGTTTGGGATGGTACGCCATCAGTTATCGAAAGAAAAAACAATAAAGATAAATATTGGTACCGAACTGACGTTGTTCATTCGATTTCGATTTGGGATGGTACGCCAGTTTATCGAAAGAAAAAACAATAAAAATGAATACAGGTACCGAACTGATGTTGTTCATTCGGTTTCGATTCGGTTCACTACGATATCTATTATCATACAAGAAACCATAAAAAGTAATAAATAACGATACTGATATTATTCGGTTCGGTACGGTATGGTTGCGATATAATCTTAGCTTATTGAAAGCAAAACAATAAAAATAAATAACAATACCGATACAAATATTGTTCAGTTAGTTTGGTACGATAGCGGCACAATAGTAGTTTTCAAAAAAGTTTATATATATGGCAATGGTGAAAAAATATACATAGGACGCAAACGAACTAAACCGATATCAACTTCAACTGAACATCGGTACCTGGTTGCGATGTAACACGCCGCGGAGATGGCTGTGAATTTGGTGGTGGCGGAAGAACTGCTGAGTTAATTGAAAATTCATAAATCTCATACCTTACATTACAACCTGCCATAAGAACTAGTACACCATATCTCCCGACACAACACAATGACATCTGATTAATTGCATATTCCAAACAATCATTGCACTCGGGCTCCGACAAACTTGGAACACACTGCGTAAGGCCATAAAGCGTGTTCGAACCAGGCCCGCTTGTGTCCTCCATAGCAAACTTCAGCAACGAATTTCCAGCAGCCGCTTCGCCTCTCAACTATCTCATAAACGGTTGGAGAACACCTTTGAATTGTTCCTTATCAGAAAAGGTATTAATGTTTTGCATGCGGTATATATCTCTAGCCATATCATTGTTTCCCAGTAAGTATTCAATAAACAAAATTCATAATATATAACAGCTTCTGTTTGGTTATGACAAACTACTCTTAGCCGAAAAATAGCGTCCCGTAAACAACTTTGGCACATGTTTCGCTCGGCAAAGGCAGATTGCGTTGGCTCTATCGGTTCCTTGACCGGCTGAAGAGTTATAATAACCGAAGCCTGAGTTGGTGGTCTGGAGAGAGGACAAAGCCGCATCAAGATTCCTACTGTACGCGCTATTGGCGATATAAGTAGTCTCGTTTTGACACTTTATGAATGGGTATGGCGGTTAGGCTTTGATGAGAAAGTTTATTAGGTACATGAATAATAGTAGTGCTTTTCTGGTGAGAATTATCTTCATGTTTGTCTCACGCTTTTGTGGGGGAGATTGAGATCCTGATTACCTACCTACGGAGTATAAGATAATAGAGGCAAGAAAATGTTGGGAGGCTCCTTGTGCAAAATTTATATATATTAAAGTTGTTTTAATTTAATGAAGGTTGATGTGATATGTTGACCCATACTATTCAAAATCTAGGTATACCATCTCTACTCTTCTTCATTACTTAGGGGCTGTTTGGTAACATCTGAACCAATAAATGCTGAATGAATAAGAGGTCTAAATGGGTAAGAGGCTCTGAAACAGTAAGAGCTGAACCAGTAAAATGTTGTTTGGTTGCACCTCTGAATGACTGTGTGAAATGACATTTTTACCCCTCTAAACAAAACTAAATACCTAACTGATTAGTTCTAAAACAATACCTAATTCATTATTTCTCATAAGCAAATACACACAAATCATCAACAACAATAATAAACCAATTCAAACGCAAGGCACATCAAATTAGCATCATTTCACTATAAATCAAATCACAACTAAACACCATTTCACTGGTAAACAAAAAACAAAAAATAAGAAGGGGCATGTATGTGATGTGTTTATTTACTCAACCCAAAGAAAATCCCATAACAAACAAATCACCAAAAAAGCTGTTATTAAATTCAGGCACCAGTTTCCACCGATCAACAATCAATTCGTTGACAGATCTGCATATCTTTTTATCCATTCACACCTTATCTTGTTTCTCTGATTCTGTAAGATCACAATCTCACAATCAATGGCAGAAAAGCTGCCGATGATTCATCGTTCAACCTTCTTATTACGTCGGAAACAACCGCCGCCGTCACCGGAACTCTTCCGACGACACACGCACTCATTATTCTCAATCATCGTCTTCCAAAGTTTTCACCGTTACTCTGGGAACACCGTTACTCGTTCATGGGTTGGGGGCGGAGGTGTTGGTGATGAGAGGTGAAAGGGAAAGGGTGGAAGAGAGGGAGGATGAGGGCTGTTCGGTGGTGAGGAGAGGGAGGAGGAGGGTGGCGACCGGCGGGAGGTGGTGAGGAGACGGAGGAGGAGGGCGGCGGGAGGCGTTCGGTGGTGAGGAGAGGGGTGGGGGCGGAGGTCTGATGAGAGGTTAGGGTTTCTTGGCTGATGAGAGGTGAAAGGGGGTAACAATTGTCTTTTTTTTTTTTTTTTTTGCCATTAAGAGGCACAACCAAACAGGTCCACCTCTGTCCGAATAAGAGGTCCACCTCTTAATGATTCATTAAGAGGGTTGCCAAACAGCCCCATATATATATATATATAGTGTGTTTTATTAAAGATTTTTGTGTCATTTGACTTTGGCATCATTCTATGAAGAACCGCTTACATGATTCTAATTTTAAAACATATTAGTTGTGAGTAATATTAATGTTTGTGTCATTTGACTTTGCCATCATTCTATGAACCTTCCCTTATGATTGGTCCTACACAGAAACACGGATGAGACATTGTGGATATATTCCACTTGGCAACTACGTGTAAATAGTTATATTCCGGCTAGAACTTTCTTTCTATTTCACCGGCTTGTTGTGGATATATTCCACTTGGGTCCAGAATTTGGCATTTTCCGGCTAGAACTTTCTTTCTATTTCACCGGCTTGTTGGAACCACGGGTCTGGACCGTGACCATTATTTTGTCCCCTTCATTCACCTATGGTCCTTATCAACATCTCCCAAGTTTGTTGCACCTACGCAACATGTATACTTTCGTATAAGCATTACTTAACCAAAAAAAACCTCCAAGAAACCAAACAAACTAACAAAAAACATACTAATGATTTATTTCTATATTAACATAATTTCATATGAAACAATAAAGAATGTTTTTTATGGTTTTACCAATACTTACCTTAAACGTGTCGAATCACATTACATGCCTCCACAAACAACAATTTAGCAGGGAGCAGCAGTATTACGAGCAAACCCGTATGATCCGAAGCAACAAGACTCGTGAACCTTTTCAAAGATTCGCTTCCTGAATGGAAAACTCTTGTGAACTGATCTGACCTTGACTTTGACCGGGACCCATACGACTCCTGTTATTGCCTCGAGGTGCAACCAGAGGCCACCAAGCTCGTCGACGTTGTTCACGCCTACCTTTTCTTGCACGACTCAGCTCTTGGCGGATCATGCTCTGAACTGACACCAAGTATAATTCCGTATCACTCTTGAACTCCCTGGTATTTAAACTTCCAGTTAAGTTCTTTGATATTCACTAAATGATACTTATAAAATTCATAACATGGATACCTTTGATTCGTTTGTATCTGGTTTTGCATTGAGGGCAAGCTTGATTACCCTCTCTTCTTTCGTATTCGTAACAAGATCTGCAAATAGGGAATGCACATCATTACAAGCCACAAATGGCTCCCCATCAACTGTTATTTCAATCTCATCACAGCGAATTCGACAAATCTGGCCACTCAACTCTTTTATAGAAGTCACCTATTCAACTCTTTTACAAATCCAGCATTTATTCGACAAGTAAAATATTGGACGATTTAAGATCTCGGTGTATAAAGCTCTGATGAGCCAAAGTATGAAGATATTCCATGCCTCTAGCGACATCCAATGCAATATTTAACCTCATTTTCCAAGAAAGTGGTTCCAACTTCAAGTTCTTCCAATGAAATAGATGCCTACTTAATGCACCTTGAGGCATATATTCATAAACAAGAATTCTTTCAAGCCCTTCAGTTGAATATCCTAAAAGTGACACCAAATGTCGGTGTCTAACCTTTGTCAAGACTGAAATTTCCGATTCAAATTCATCTAATGCTTTGTTGCTAATCGCACCAGATTCCATTCTTTTGACGGCTATTTTTGTGCCATCGTCTAACTGGCCCTTGTAAACGACCCCGAACCCGCCATGCCCGAGCTTGCTTTCTTTTGCGAAGTTTTTGGTCGCATTTTTTAAAACTTGAACCGAAATGATTATGTTTCCAGACATGATTACAGGGGACTCACCCGAACCAGCATGCATCTGTGTGTCATTGGCGATTGAAATCCTGACTGTGTTATCCGAGTCAGCCGGGTCCAGGGGCTGAATAACGAGTGAGCTCGGTGGTTCACTTGAGTTAGCTTTCTTCCATTTGCATAAGTAGAGGCCTAAAGGGACGGTTAAAAGCGCTAAACCACCAAAAATCACAGCAGGAGTGAGGGACGGAACTACATTTGGTTTCTTCTTCCGCGGTATAGGTGGAACACCACCAATGCCCGGATCACCAGTACTAGGAGTAATCCCTGGTGAAAGTTGGCTGCTGCTCAAATCCAACCCTTTTCGTACGTTAGGGTATGTTGTGTTGAAAACGGGTGAAATTAGGAAGGCGAAGAGGAGTGTTATGGTTAAAATTAGGTGGTGGTAATCTGCCATTAGGTGTAACCGGGAATGAGGAGATGAATGAAGATGGGAAGCGACGGTGGTAT
Source organism: Helianthus annuus (assembly GCF_002127325.2). Lineage (NCBI taxonomy): Eukaryota > Viridiplantae > Streptophyta > Magnoliopsida > Asterales > Asteraceae > Helianthus > Helianthus annuus. Next base: position 65,179,935 of record NC_035446.2, on the reverse strand, counting down.
GCGGGACTTGAATGAACAAGAGAACGGACGGTGGATATTATTTATAGTTACCTGGTAAGGTCGAGCAGAGGAGCGAGCAGCTGATCGCTGGTCACCGTTGAATCACCAACAAATTTGCAGTGGAAGTGTGAAGTTTCACCTAAACAAATTTTCCGGGACTTGATCGGGGAGGAGGGTTGATGGGAATGACGGTATACTCGATGGTTATGCATCTGCAAAAGTGGATGCTTGTTCTTGATGGTTAGGTTCGATGCAGTCGCCGATAAAAAAAACAGTATACCTAAACAGTAGTTTGGTCTTCAATGAGTTTAATGCATGTCATTTTAGTTATTCACGTATGTGTAAATATGTAAGTAATTAAATTTTAATATATTTATTTAAAATAATGATCAAGTATATTTTAGGGAATCAAACATTACAAAGTATATATTGTGGATTTACGTTTCAGTTAGGTAACTTTTAAAAACATTTGAATTTGAACGAATAAAAAGTTCTATTATCTATATGAATACAAAGTCTTGATAAACACTGATTGTTAATTTTTAAGTATTTTTTTTAGTGATATTTATTTCTTATTCATTTATTTTTTAGTAATAAATAGTAATTTATAATTCTTGTAGTTGTTTTTTATTGTAGTATTTTAGCTCATTGCTTTATAGTCTAGTTGCATCTTTGGGGTGGGATAAGGCTTTGGGACCAATAGGTAGGTCGATTCCCACAAGGGGGGTTTTTCCATATTTATTGGGTTTCCTCCTGAATTGGTGTATAGACAGTATGCCTAGTGGAGATGGATATGATCGGGTGGTTCCGCTGGTGGCACGATGATACTCTAGTGGTCCGTCAGTAGGGGTGTTCAAGATTGGATAATCCGGTTTTCGGATATCCGAAAATCAGATATCCGAAATTTCGGATAGTGAAATATTGACATCCGAACCCGAATCCGAAATTTCGGATATCCGAAATTTCGGATTCGGGTTCGGATATCTAATCGGATATCCGAATATCTAATTTTTTATTTAATTTTTATTTTTTTATTATTTTTAATATTTGGAACCAGATTTTCGGATAGTTTCGGATATCCGAATATAAATTTCGGATATTTTTCGGATAGTTCAGATATTTTTTTCGGATATTTTTCGGTCTTCGGATATTTTTCAGATATTTCGGATACTTCGGATATTTTTGGATATCCGAAAAAAATAAAAATTAAATTTTCGGATATTTTCGGATAATCCGATTATCCGAAAATTCTCAAAATCACTATCCGAATCCGAATTCGAATTTTCGGATTATCCGATTTTCGGATATCCGAAAATTCGGATATCCGAAAATTCGGATATTTCGGATACGGGTTTTCGGATATTTCGGATTCGGTTTCGGATTTGGATTTTTTTGAACACCCCTATCCGTCAGTGATCCAAATTTGCCATTCAAAAAAATGGTAGTATTTTATTTATTTAGCATTAAATATGATTATTTGTTAACATTTTGTAAAATTGTAAATCTACATATATGCCTATTTATTTTTAAAGTTCCAAGTTATTTACCCGTGCATTGTGACGGTACGTTACTGTGGGCGTTGGGTCGGTATCGGTTTGATTTGTTGCAGTACCGGTACGATTTATATACTCGGTCTAGAAATGAACATGTGTTGTTCTAACTGTATCAATCGATTCAGATTGTCACGATACTGGTACCGATATTCACTTATCATCACAGACAGAGTTGTAAAAATGAAAATCTTTTGAAAACGGAAACGATAAAAATGAATACAGGTATGGGTCCCAATGTTGTTTGGGACGGTACGCCATCGTTAACTTGATTGTGTCACACCCTCAAAATCCACCCGCGGAGTACTACCGCTTGGAGGCGTGACATGACCAGGATCAAGCCATCAATCATATTGAACATAGTATATAATAATCAAAGAAGTTCGTAAATCCCAATTCAATACAATTGATGTTCAAACCAAACATAGTTAAGTAGCGGAAGCATAAGTATGTAAACCCAAAGTAAAACATAAGTTTAATTATTCGTAACGTTAAACATAGTATTCATGATCTGTGCTCCACAACGACCTGTTCCATCCTAGTGCAAGCTCCATAAGTACCTAAGGTCCTGCAAGGCATGCAGCAGAGAGTCGACAACTAGTTGAGCGAGTTCACAGTTAATAGTTCAGTAATGGTATAGTGCGAGTAGTAGTATGTTCGTTTGTTATGTCAGGTATCGTATCAGTTTCCATCGCGGCCTCCCAGGCAGGTATGCGAAGATATTAGGGGATGTTTTTCCCAAGTGTTCTAGACTAGGTTTATTTGTATCGCGGCCTCCCAGGCAGGTGTGCGAAGATTAGTAAATTTAGTTCGCGGCCTTCCTAAGGCAGGTGTGCGAAGTCAGTCATAATATCGCGGCCAACCCTTGGCAGGTGTGCGAAGATCAGTTCAACAAGAGTTACTAGTCTAGTCGTATCTTACTGTTAGGTTCTACCATCTGAGTATACACAATAACTCATCCAAATCCCATTCCCACCCGGGAACCCCATGCCTTGGCTGTGTGAACTCACCTTGGTTTGCTCGGTATGCTAAGTATGTGCTCGAGGTAAATCAATCACGTCCTAGAGTATGCACGTATACACAATCAGTTTGTATCCATTTTGTTCACGTATAAACATATCACTGAGTAGCACATTGCACGTATTCAAGATTATCCAAGTCATGTTCAACATTTAACAGCAGTTACTTAATACAGTTAACTTCTAACAGAGTCTAACTAGGTTACTGTGTAAGTTATCCAATTCGGCGAAACACAACATTGGCGAATCACAGGTTTGGCGAAACACATTCTGTTTCGTCAAACGTCCTTTGACGAAACACTAATTCTAATTCGTCGATGATCCTTGGCGAAACACAAATCCTGTTTCGCCGATTACTCTTGGCGAAACACAATCTTGTTTCGTCAAGAATTCCATTTCGTCAAACATTCAAATTCGTCAAGGCATCAGTTACGTCAACATGTCAGTTACAAAAATCATGCAGTCGATTATGGAAACCCTAATCATTCTAGCAGCCGCCTAGAACACCATCAAGAACAATCATCATACTATCATTATCAGATCAACGTACAATTATCGTAACCCAGAAATCATAATCAACAAAGTTTAACAACATTAAACCGACATGAGCATCGTTAGTTCTAGATCTACCCATCACGTAATCACATCAATCCGATCAGTTTATTGATATCCCTAAATCAACACCATATTTCACATTGCATACCGAAAACAAGATCACAACATTCATAAATCAACCCTAGTTCATCCTAACAGTTAACAATAAGTCATACAATTCATGCATTCACAGATCATCATGATATTCATCAACAATACGTAGACCAATAAACATTAGCAATGACTAACCGGAGAATTAAACGATTAATACGGACGGAACGGGTGAATTCTCGGATAACAGGGGCTGCCAACGTGCACAGGAAAGCTTCTAGGGTTTCAGTTTTGTCAAAGTTGTGAAACAGGAGGTCGTTTCACGTTTTAAACACATACAGACGGTTTGGGCCCGTAATGTGCTTGGCGAAACAATGGGCCGGCGAATCACATTGTGTTTCGTCGAGAATGGGTTGACGAAATAGGCTTTTGTTTCGTTGAGTGGTCCTTGGCGAATCACAACTCTGATTCGTCGAGATGGTTTGATGGTGAATCTAGTTCTGTTTCGTCAGGCACTATGTGGTTTAATCAGTTTAAGTCTAAGCGTTTCATAATAATTCTCACATTATGACAGTAATCACATGTATGCACAATACAATACGTTTCATTAACACATAACATGTACAGTTACAAGTCAACAAGTCAACTATCAAACAGTCAAAGTCAGCGTGTATTTAATGCGAAAGTGAAAGTCGAAAGTTCGAGTTGTCACAGATTATTCCTTAACTTTTTGTAAAATTGCAAATCTACATCTATGTTTATTTATTTTTTAAGATTGCAAGTTATTTGCCAGTGCATTGTGATGGTACCTTACCGCGGGCGTTGGATCGGTATCGGTTTGATTCGTTACAGTACCGGTATGCTTTATGTGCTCGGTATAGAAATCAACATGTGTTGTTCGAACGGTATCAATCGATTTAGATTGTCACGATACTGGTACCGATATTCATTTATCGTCACAGACAGAGTTGTAAAAATGAAAATATTTTGAAAACGGAAACGATAAAATGAATATACGTATCGGTTCCAGTGTTGTTTGGGATGGTACGCCATCAGTTAATCGAAAGAAAAAACAATAAAGATAAATATTGGTACCGAACTGATGTTGTTCATTCAATTTCGATTTGGGATGGTACGCCAGTTTCTCGAAAGAAAAAACAATAAAAATGAATACAGGTACCGAACTGATGTTGTTCATTCGGTTTCGATTCGGTTCACTACGATATCTATTATCATACAAGAAACCATAAAAAGTAATAAATAACGATACTGATATTATTCGGTTCGGTACGGTATGGTTGCGATATGATCTTAGCTTATTGAAAGCAAAACAATAAAAATAAATACCAATACCGATACAAATATTGTTCAGTTGGTTTGATACGATAGCGGCACAATAGTAGTTTTCAAAAAAGTTTATATATATGGCAATGGTGAAAAAATATACATAGGACGCAAACGAACTAAACCGATATCAACTTCAACTGAACATCGGTACCTGGTTGCGATGTAACACGCCGCGGAGATGGCTGTGAATTTGGTGGTGGCGGAAGAACTGCTGAGTTAATTGAAAATTCATAAATCTCATACCTTACATGTCACGGCTCCCCGACCCACCCTGGACGGAGTCGGGGCCTGCGAGGCAGTTCCCGTGGTATTTAATTTATGCGGCAGCGGAAGTCTTTTTACAACAGGATCTTTTAACCGTAAAAATATGCTCGTTTTAATATATTACACAAAGTTTTTAGGGATAAAATCCCATCATTTACAATCAGTTGATTTCACACAGAAATCATTATTTTCCAAAACATGTTTTATTGGTTTATTCACAATGAGCCACTTCTCTGAGCTTGTAGTGCTTTACTGCACTTTTCCTGGATCACACAGATCACCTGAAACATGTTTGAAAAAGGTTTTGTCAGCGGGGAAATACTGAGTGAATCATTCTGTTTTCTAAAACGACCCGTTAGTTATAATTTACAGTATTAAGAGCGATTACAATGTTTCTATCAACCAATTATCAAGAATGGGTATTTGTCACTCGATTCATTTCTGTGACTGTGGTCATATCACTATTGGGTCCCGTTGCCCTAATAGTGACGGTGTACTCACACAGAGTAATAATAACTCACATAGAGTAATATTCACTCACATAGAGTGATAATAACAGTAATGTGCACAATACCCCACATACCAGCTGTAATTTGGTGATTACAAAGACTTAATCCCTGTAATTATAACCTTGAAAATAATTTGAGGTATTGTAATACTTACTCACAAACTGTGAGAATACAGTTAAAAAGAAGAATGACTCACATTGCAGATTAACGAGCAAATAGATAATGCCTACTGATTAGCCTTGATTACACCTAGTTTTAACACAATGCACACACACAGGTTAGTAACTAATACAACAACTACGTCAATTCACGAGATTAAACCTTCACAACGATTAATCAGTGCAATACTCGATAATTCAATCGGATTCACAACGAATAACAGAGCATAGTCCGAATTCGAACAGCACTCTAATATTCAAGTCGAAATCACGACGAATAATCAAAGTACAAGCTCAATTGAGCAGCACCTGGACTATCGTTGGATAGTTATAATCGATCGGACGTTGAATCGTAATAGCGATCGAGTTATTACCCTGATTGCGGCAGCGTTTCGATAATTGTGTGTGTGTGTTGGACTGTTTATGTGATAACTCGCTCTACGTAACTCGGATTTACGTCGTTCCAAAGACAGAATTCAAGTCCCAACCCCCTCTATTTATACCCGAAATTTGACAACGTCGCGTAGCGCGAGGGGTACCCCCTATAGGCGTCGCGCTACGCTAGTGGTAACCTATGTTCATAGGGTAGCTACGTGTGTAACTAGGCTTGCTGTGTTGACAGTTTTTCAATTTTCGAATTTGATAGAGAGTTATGAAGATAATCGTTGGCTAGGGTTTATCCCCCCCTGAGTTTTAGGGGCCCTGATCCTGATTCTGATTGTCCTGGAAATTTTAGGGTTAGTGCGGAATTACTTGGGTTTCTTAATTAGGGTTTCCTTAATAGCTAATTACCATCCTAATTATGGATTTTAGTGACAGTTGTTACATCCTCCCCACCTTAAGAAAAATCTCGTCCTCGAGATTTACTGGAATAGATGAGGGTACTTTCGCTTCATTTCCGATTCCAGTTCCCAAGTGTATTCTGGTCCTCTCTTGGATTCCCATTTGACTTTTACTAGCACTAGTCGTTTGTGCTTGAGAAACTTGACTTTTCTATCTTCGATCTGTAGTGGTTTCTCTATAAACTTCAACTTTTCGTTCACCTCTATATCTTGAAGAGGTACTACCAGGGATTCATCTGCTAAACATTTCTTGAGATTGGATACATGAAATACATCATGTACTCCAGCCAATTCTTCTGGTAGTTGTAAACGATAAGCAACTGGTCCGATTCGTTGAATCACTGGGAATGGTCCAACGTACCTTGGACTTAGCTTTCCTTTCTTTCCGAATCGTACTACTCCTTTCCAAGGAGAAACTTTTAAAAGTACTTTATCTCCTACTTGAAATTCTAAAGGCTTACGACGATTGTCTGCATAGCTTTTCTGGCGATCTCTAGCTGTTTTCAGTCTTTCCTTGATCTGAGTTATTTTGTCAGTAGTTTCTTGTACAATTTCAGGACCTGATAATTGACTTTCTCCGATTTCTGCCCAACATACTGGAGTTCTGCACTTGCGTCCATATAGTGCTTCAAATGGTGCAGCTTCGATGCTTGAATGATAACTATTGTTATAGGAGAATTCAATTAATGGCAAATGGTTATCCCAATTACCACCAAAGTCAATTACACATGCTCGGAGCATGTCTTCTAGCGTTTGTATTGTCCTTTCACTCTGTCCGTCTGTTTGTGGATGATATGCAGTACTTAGATTTAGTCGAGTTCCCATTGCTTTCTGAAAACTTTTCCAGAAATGAGATGTAAAACGACTATCTCTATCCGATACGATGGAGAGCGGGACTCCATGTAGGGATACTACCTCGTCCACGTAGAGTTGTGCTAACCTTTCCATGCTAAAGGTTTCTTTCATTGGTAGGAAATGAGCTGACTTGGTTAATCGGTCTACGATTACCCAAATCGCATCATTACCTCTTTTGGTTTTGGGTAACTTTGTAACAAAGTCCATTGTTATAAGTTCCCATTTCCATACATGCATTTCTAACTATTGTAGTAGTCCTGAAGGTTTCTGGTGTTCAGCCTTAACTTGTGAACAAGTTAAACACTTGGATACATATTCGGCTATATCCTTTTTTATTCCTATCCACCAGAAATTATTTCTTAAATCTTGGTACATCTTATTATTTCCTGGGTGCATGGTATACCTAGATTTATGAGCTTCTTCTAAGATCTTATTTCTTAGTTCTCCTTGCTTAGGTACCCAATTTCGCTTCTTATGGAATTTCCAAATTCCATCATTTCCTTGTTCTTGTTCTTTTAAGTAACCTTTCATTCCTTCAGCATCATCTTGGATTGCTGTTTTCTGAACTTCTTTGATTTGTGCCATTAAATCTACTTGTAGATTTAACCTCAGAGCACGGACTCGTTTCTGTTTCTTATGGTACTTACGACTTAAGGCATCTGCAACTACATTTGCCTTTCCTTCGTGATATTGGATATCACAGTCGTAATCGCTTAGCATCTCCATCCATCTTCTTTGCCTCATGTTTAATTCTTTTTGCCCAAATATATATCTTAGACTCTTATGATCTGTATAAACAGTAAACTTACTTCCATACAGATAATGTCTCCATATCTTAAGGGCAAAAATTATGGCTCCTAATTCTAGATCATGAGTCGTATAATTTTCTTCGTGCTTTTTCAATTGTCTAGAAGCATACGCAATTACCTTCTTGCGTTGCATTAACACACATCCGTATCCTAATTTTGAAGCATCACAATATACTTCAAAGTCTTCTGTTCCTTCGGGTAAAGCTAAGATTGGTGTATTCGTCAACCTATGCTTTAAAATCTTAAAGGCTTCTTCTTGTCTAGGTCCCCATTCAAACTTAGCAGCTTTACAGGTTAACTTAGTTAATGGTATGGCTATCTTGGAAAAATCTTTGATAAATCGTCTATAGTATCCAGCTAAGCCTAGAAAACTTCTTATCTCCATAGCTGTTTGTGGAACTTTCCACTTCGTAATTGCGTCTATCTTAGCAGGATCTACATGGATACCTTCGTGATTTACCACATGACCTAAGAATTGTACTTCTTGCAGCCAAAATTCACATTTCGAGAATTTGGCATAAAGCCTTTCGTTTCTTAACAAAGTTAAGAGAACATGTAAATGCTCACAATGTTCTTTTTGGCTTTTGGAGTAAATAAGTATATCGTCGATGAAAACGATTACAAATTTATCCAAGTATGGTTTACAGATTCGATTCATCATGTCCATGAATGCTGCTGGGGCATTTGTTAATCCAAAGGGCATGACTGTAAACTCATAATGACCATACCTAGTTCTGAAAGCAGTTTTAGGTATGTCTTCTTCTTGTACCTTCAACTGATGATATCCAGATCTTAAATCTATCTTGGAGAAATACCTAGCTCCTTGCAGTTGATCAAAAAGATCATCAATCCTAGGTAGTGGGTATCGATTCTTAATTGTAACCTTATTCAATTCTCTATAATCGATACACATTCTCATCGATCCATCTTTCTTTTTCACAAACAGTATTGGTGCACCCCAAGGGGATGAACTAGGTTGTATGAATCCTTTGCTTAATAATTCATCTAATTGCTTTTTCAATTCTAGCATTTCGGTAGGTGCTAATCTATATGGTGCTTTAGCTATGGGTGCAGTACCTCGAATTAAATGAATTCTAAACTCTACTTCCCTATCAGGTGGTAATCCAGGTAATTCTTCTGGAAAAACGTCTGGGTATTCTGACACTACCGGGATGTCCTGAAGTTCCTTATCCTTAGTGTTAATGATTACTGAAATCATATACACCATTTCCTGTTTTCTTGAATAACTAGCCAATTTCATTACTGAGATAAATTTCAGTGGCTTTCGAGGTTTATCTCCAGTAATTAAAATTACTTCTCCTGTAGGTGTTTGAATTTCTACAGCATTTTTGTCACATAGGATTCGTGCATGGTTGGCTATTAACCAATCCATTCCTAATACTACATCGAATCCTGCTAAATTCATTGGTAACAAATTTGCAGAAAACTTATGGCCTAATAATTCTATTTTTCCTTCTTGCCAGATTTTATCTATTTTTAGAGAATTTCCTTCTGCGGTTTCTACTGTGAAGATTTGCCTAAGAGTGGTTAATGGTAACTTAAGATCTTGGCAAAATAAAGTATTTATAAAACTTTGGTTCGCACCAGAGTCAAATAATACTTTTGCAAATACGTTGTGAACTAAGAACGTACCAGCTATCACATCTGGAATGAGTTCGGCCTCTTGAGTGGTCAGCTGGAATGCTCGCGCATTTCTTTTGGTTGTTCCTTCAGCTGGTTTGGCTTGGTTAACTACAGGTTTAGCTAGCTTAGGACATTCAGATTGAAAATGACCTCTTTCTCTGCAATTATAACAAACTTTTGTTTTCTTCCTGCAGTCTTCTTCCCTCTGTCCTTTCATTTTGCAAAAATTGCAAACCATGTTGCATTGTCCATAATGCTTCTTTTTGCAAATTTTGCAGAAAGGAGATGAGGAGGATTGCCAGTTCCTCTTTTCTTGACATTACCCATACGAAATCCTTGGGTAATCTTTTGAGCTAATTCCTTCTTGCGATCTTCCTCTCTTGTGCGTACCAATTCATCTGTTAGGGTATTAGCTAATTCTACAGCATCGTCAATAGTACGAGGTCTCGCAGCTTTAACGATGTTTCAGATTTCACTAATTAAACCCCAGATGTAACGAGAAATAAGTACCGGTTCTGGCGAAGCCAGTGATGGTATTACCCTTGCGTATTCAAAGAATGTTGAAGTATATCCCCGACAATCTACTCCTAGCATACGATGACTTAGGAACTTGTTTGCCATTTGTTCCTTCTCGTATTCGGGACAGAATTTTCTTTCTACCAAACTCTTAAATTCTTCCCAACCTATGGCGTAGGCTATCCTTCTTCCTTTTGCCTGGAGGACCGTGTTCCACCATTCGAGTGCTCCTTCTTTGAACAGATTTGATGCATACATCACCTGATCCTCTTTGGCACATTTGCTTATTGCGATTACTGCTTCGGTTTTCTCTAACCAACGCAGTGTTGCAGTTGCCCCTTCGTTACCTGCAAATTCAGCGGGTTTGCAAGCAAGAAATTCTTTATAAGTGCAACCAGGCGTTGCAGCTTTCATTCTTTTAGGGAGTGGGGCCTGCTGCGGATCATGATTGTCATGATTGCCGCCTCCATTTATGCTGTTACTGCCGTTATCGTCTGAAATACGTTTACTAGGAATTAATTGTGGTTCGGCAGGTTTCTGAACAGCAGCCACAATTTCTGGAATAGCATGAGCTATCCCTTGGGCGATAAAATGCTCAATATCTTGTCGAGTTATATATTGATCTTCTTGTTCTTGCTCAGATTGATTTACTTCATTAATTGGTTCATTGTTAGCATTTTCCATCTGCTAATTGGTAAAATTATTAGTGTCTAACCTTTCAATGACAAAATTCACATAGATACACATAGATTATCACATCATACGAGTATAACCAAAATTGTCGATTTCTCGACTTTTACTTTGTTAGTATATTGTATATGCATCCATACACACCGTATCTTACAGAGTTTTATTGCCCATTTTACAGAATTTTAAGTTACTATCATATAATACGGCTTTCTGTGGTTTAACTGACTGTTCTAGTAACGATGCTCCCTCTCATCGTACTTCCAAGTTAGATGCTCTCCCATTTCCCTGATCCTATTACCTGTACCTATCAGTTCTTCACCGAACTGACGAAGTTCAGCTAGGTTTTCATTACTCATGGGAGGATTTGGGAGTGGTTCTGGGTCAAATTGTGGAAGGAAGCTATAAGGACTGTTGACTATGTTTTGGAATTGCCAGTCATTGGTCCACCATTCCTCCATTTGGCCTAATGGTCTGGTATGAACTAGTGGGTCTGGAATAGCTGGTCCTAGGTTTAGTGGGAATTGAACTGTAGCCGGGTAAGAGAAGAGATTATCGTTGATAGGCTCTAAAACATCACAATTTTCCAGCAGGCGATCTATTTCGTCCTGGAACGTGATTTCCTCAGTTTGTTTAGAGCTTTCGCCAATCTCTATTCCCTTTTGTTTCAGATCTATTCCTATTTCCTTTTCAGGTGGTTTTGAACTTTCTCCAGTTTCTATTTCCTTTCCCTTGCTCACACTCACATGATTTTCTATTTTAGGGAGTTTCCTAGTGGCAGGTTTCCTACGGCGTACTTTCCTCCACCCTACGTATCTTCTCTTCTTTTTAGGTTTAGCTTTTTCCAGCGGTGGAGCTTGGAATTCCACAGGTTCTTCTATGTCAGCAATGTAACCAGTAAAGTCGTGAGAGACTTCGATAGGCACTGGATATAAGTTGAGATTCTGGAATGCTTCCGACATCTCATTCATGCTGCATAGTATATATGCAAAATGCAATGTTAAAACTTTGGAACAAAGTTTAACAAACAAACACTGAAGTTTTATTGCATATTACTTTTTGTACAGAAATAACGGAAATAAACACACTGGAATTTTATTTATTTACGGGATTGTGATTTTTCTTACTAGCCCCAACTTATTGGATATTTAGAGATTAGTATTTTCTGCTACAGTAGCTAGCATATAGAGATTTGCCCATTTCCCGTCTATTTTATCTTCCCAAGGTGTACTATTACCCAACTCTTGGACTCCTGGGCTAAACCTAACTCTCTTGGTTCGGGGTTTCTTTGTCTCCTGACTCTTTTTAAGTATCGAATCCCTTTTCTCTGGGGAAAGTGGATTCTCATAGTTTGCCTTGCGGACAAAGATTCCTTCTTCTAGGTTTACTGGGTTTCTAGAAGAAGATGCCACATCTAGTTTGTGGTAGATAGCAGACAGCTTTTGCTTACCCATACTGTAACTAAAAATAGCCAGTTAATAAAACATATAATCACCGAATAATAATTAGTAAAATTAAGCATTGTCCAAATACTTAATTTAGGCTTAATCAGTGGCTCGATCAGTGGCTCAATTTAATTATTAGCTCTGATACCACCTTCGCTGTCACGGCTCCCCGACCCACCCTGGACGGAGTCGGGGCCCGCGAGGCAGTTCCCGTGGTATTTAATTTATGCGGCAGCGGAAGTCTTTTTACAACAGGATCTTTTAACCGTAAAAATATGCTCGTTTTAATATATTACACAAAGTTTTTAGGGATAAAATCCCATCATTTACAATCAGTTGATTTCACACAGAAATCATTATTTTCCAAAACATGTTTTATTGGTTTATTCACAATGAGCCACTTCTCTGAGCTTGTAGTGCTTTACTGCACTTTTCCTGGATCACACAGATCACCTGAAACATGTTTGAAAAAGGTTTTGTCAGCGGGGAAATACTGAGTGAATCATTCTGTTTTCTAAAACGACCCGTTAGTTATAATTTACAGTATTAAGAGCGATTACAATGTTTCTATCAACCAATTATCAAGAATGGGTATTTGTCACTCGATTCATTTCTGTGACTGTGGTCATATCACTATTGGGTCCCGTTGCCCTAATAGTGACGGTGTACTCACACAGAGTAATAATAACTCACGTAGAGTAATATTCACTCACATAGAGTGATAATAACAGTAATGTGCACAATACCCCACATACCAGCTGTAATTTGGTGATTACAAAGACTTAATCCCTGTAATTATAACCTTGAAAATAATTTGAGGTATTGTAATACTTACTCACAAACTGTGAGAATACAGTTAAAAAGAAGAATGACTCACATTGCAGATTAACGAGCAAATAGATAATGCCTACTGATTAGCCTTGATTACACCTAGTTTTAACACAATGCACACACACAGGTTAGTAACTAATACAGCAACTACGTCAATTCACGAGATTAAACCTTCACAACGATTAATCAGTGCAATACTCGATAATTCAATCGGATTCACAACGAATAACAGAGCATAGTCCGAATTCGAACAGCACTCTAATATTCAAGTCGAAATCACGACGAATAATCAAAGTACAAGCTCAATTGAGCAACACCTGGACTATCGTTGGATAGTTATAATCGATCGGACGTTGAATCGTAATAGCGATCGAGTTATTACCCTGATTGCGGCAGCGTTTCGATAATTGTGTGTGTGTTGGACTGTTTCTGTGATAACTCGCTCTACGTAACTCGGATTTACGTCGTTCCAAAGACAGAATTCAAGTCCCAACCCCCTCTATTTATACCCGAAATTTGACACCGTCGCGTAGCGCGAGGGGTACCCCCTATAGGCGTCGCGCTACGCGAGTGGTAACCTATGTTCATAGGGTAGCTACGTGTGTAACTAGGCTTGCTGTTTGACAGTTTTTCAATTTTCGAATTTGATAGAGAGTTATGAAGATAATCGTTGGCTAGGGTTTATCCCCCCCTGAGTTTTAAGGGCCCTGATCCTGATTCTGATTGTCCTGGAAATTTTAGGGTTAGTGCGGAATTACTTGGGTTTCTTAATTAGGGTTTCCTTAATAGCTAATTACCATCCTAATTATGGATTTTAGTGACAGTTGTTACATTACATTACAACCTGCCATAAGAACAGTGGCGGATCCAGGAATTTTTCTCACCAAGTTCCTTTTGGTATATTTTCACTAATTCTCACTATTTTTTTTTAAATCATACAAAATTTCCACTATTTTTTCATTTTTTTTCCAAACTAAGGGGGTTCCCGGGAACCCCCAAAACACCCCTGGATCCGCCACTGCATAAGAACTAGTACACCATATCTCCCGACATAACACAATGACATCTGATTAATTGCATATTCCAAACAATCATTGCACTCGGGCTCCGACAAACTTGGAACACACTGCGTAAGGCCATAAAGCGTGTTCGAACCAGGCCCGCTTGTGTCCTCCATAGCAAACTTCAGCAACGAATTTCCAGCAGCCGCTTCGCCTCTCAACTATCTCATAAACGGTTGGAGAACACCTTTGAATTGTTCCTTATCAGAAAAGGTATTAATGTTTTGCATGCGGTATATATCTCTAGCCATATCATTGTTTCCCAGTAAGTATAGTGGCATTAGAGTACTTCAATAAACAAAATTCATATTCATAATATATAACAGCTTCTGTTTGGTTATGACAAACTACTCTTAGCCGAAAAATAGCGTCCACTAAACAACTTTGGCACATGTTTCGCTCTGCAAAGGCAGATTGCGTTGTGTCTATCGGTTCCTTGACCGGCTGAAGAGTTATAATAACCGAAGCCTGAGTTGGTGGTCTGGAGAGAGGACAAAGCCGCATCAAGATTCCTACTGTACGCACTATTGGCGATATAAGTAGTCTCGTTTTGACACTTTATGAATGGGTATGGCGGTTAGGCATTGATGAGAAAGTTTATTAGGTACATGAATATTAGAGAGAATAATAGTAGTGCTTTTCTGGTGAGAATTATTTTCATGTTTGTCTCACGCTTTTGTGGGGGAGATTGAGATCCTGACTACCTACCTACGGAGTATAAGATAATAGAGGCAAGAAAATGTTGGGAGGCTCCTTGTGCAAAATTTATATATATTAAAGTTGTTTTAATTTAATGAAGGTTGATGTGATATGTTGACCCATACTATTCAAAATCTAGGTATACCATCTCTACTCTTCTTCATTACTTAGGGGCTGTTTGGTAACATCTGAACCAATAAATGCTGAATGAATAAGAGGTCTGAATGGGTAAGAGGCTCTGAACCAGTAAGAGCTGAACCAGTAAAATGTTGTTTGGTTGCACCTCTGAATGACTGTGTAAAATGACATTTTTACCCCTCTAAACAAAACTAAATACCTAACTGATTAGTTCTAAAACAATACCTAACTCATTATTTCTCATAAGCAAATACACACAAATCATCAACAACAATAATAAACCAATTCAAACTCAAGGCACATCAAATTAGCATCAATTCACTATAAATCAAATTACAACTAAACACCATTTCACTGGTAAACAAAAAACAAAAAATAAGAAGGGGCATGTATGTGATGTGTTTATTTACTCAACCCAAAGAAAATCCCATAACAAACAAATCACCAAAAAAGCTGTTATTAAATTCAGGCACCAGTTTCCACCGATCAATAATCAATTCGTTGACAGATCTGCATATCTTTTTTATCCATTCACACCTTATCTTGTTTCTCTGATTCTGTAAGATGTCAGTTACGTCGTGTATCAGTTACACACAGAGACCTAAATCGCCGATCATCATACGGAAATCTTACAATCATACAGAGATCATTCCTACTCATTCATCAGGGCACACAACATCTAGCATAACCCTAATCATGCCAAAATATTTCAGTTACACATCATCTAGATTTCATAAACATCAACGTCAATCCTAAACAGTGGGCACAACCATTACATTCCAAACATTAGATCTAATCTAAATGATTTTTGATATAACAGCTTCAATTCAACCAAAAACTTTCCTATTATCTCGTACAACGTGCCCTGATCTATCCTATCTCGTACAAGACTCGGTACAAGACGAAGTCGACAGATGCATGCACTAACAAGATGCTATGATGCTAAATGCTTTGGCATCGAGTTCGAACTTTTGAAAATCAGTTTCAGTATAGTTTTCAGTTGGTTTAGGAACGAACTTCTTTGCATCCTCAGCACTTGGCACCATAGGAACATGAGGACCAAAAACAACAGACCTCCAACATCCAGTATTCTGTTGAGCAAGGATGTGAACCATCCTTCTCTCCCAGATGTTGTATTCATTACGTTTAAGAATGGGTGGTTTGAAAAGAGAGCCAATGTTATTTTTATCATCTTGTGATTATGACGTCATCCTGGTTGTTTTACAGGCACTGATTAATCAACTTTAATGGTGATTAAACCTTGCTCTGTTTTTCAATGAAACGAACAAACTATCAGTATCAACGATTGCGATCTGAACTATTTATGACAAAATGATTGTTAAATCAAATTTGACTGTCCAAGCTCTGATACCAATTGTTAGGATCTGAGTTTGGATTGATTGTGATTTGTGTTTGATTTAAGATGAATAATGAAAGAATAGTGCAGCGGAAATTAAGTGGAAGCAAACTTTTCACAATCAAACAGAAGAAATGCTTTCAAACATACATTTTCAACAAAGAACCAAATGCTTAAATTTATTTCAAATTTTGATTACAATTGCATGTATGCTTTGCAAACTCCCCCTCAGCCCGAGCTCACAGGATTTGTTCGTGCAGGAAGAAGATGGTGAAAGAGCTAAACAGAACAGTACAGAGCACTGTTCTATTTATAGGCACGCAACAAACCACTGAGCATCTAAGCTGACGTCACCATGAAAGTGACAACTAACCTCCTAACAAACTCTAACAACTGACCTATACAAATACTGTTATGCTAACTACTGATGTTACAATACATTTCATAAAGTAAATAAACAACTGTTGCATCCTTCCACTGCTGTGAACCCAGCAGTACTTGTCATGATTAGCAGTGCTTGAAACAAGGCAGTAGATTGAGCAGCAGAGCTTTAGTTCTTCAACAGTCTTTGACTTGATCAGCAGTTGTAGGTCAGCAGTTTGTATGATCAGTGGATAGGAGGTCAGCAGATGTTGAAACCACTTTCAAGGGGAGAGACTTGCATGCATAACATCTACTTATTCTGGATCCACTGCTCTGATCCAGTTTTGGCTTTTATTATCTGTTCCTTTGGCAGGGTTCAATCCCAACAAACACACATCATTCTGTTAAAACACATCACATATAATAGGCTGATGTTTTCTCATAAAGATTTTAGGATAAATTACACTTTTCGTCCTTTATGTTTGTATCGAATTACAATGGATAGCCTTTAACTTTAATAATTACAGTCACAATCCTTTATTTGGAAAACTCATTACACATTTCGTCCTTTACCACTAACTAGGTTAAAAAATTAAGTTATGTCTGATCATGTGACTTGCACATGAGGGTAGATCGGTAATTTCACTCGTTTATTTAATTTATTTAAGTTATGTCTCACCTCTTCAACCCCAAAAGCCTCAATCTTCAACCGTCTCTCACCCTCTTCAACCCTTGAAACAGTCAACAATCAAACCTGTGTCAACAAGGTTTGAATTAAGAAACCCCAATCAGACCATTAAACACATGCCATTCATTCCCTCCTTGCAAACTATGGCAGCTGAAGCATTACCTAAACCATTGACATTTCCACTACCTGTGCAACTAAACCATCACCACCAGCATTACCTAAACTCCCCATATTTCCCGTCCCAACATAATGAACCTGCTGTTGCCCCATCTCTACATTCGACATGCCGTTTTCGTTATTCAAAGGCCCTCTTTCTACTTCACCTGCTTTAATCGACGCCTGCCCTAATTCAACCCTAATATTCGAATCATTACAAACCGCTTTGCCGGATGCCCTCCACACCGCCTCATTCACTCCCACCCGAACATTCGAATCAACTTCAACTCTACTAGAACCACCACCACCACCGTCGTTACTCTCATACTTCCTCTCACCTCCATCATCCACCGACTGCGGGCGATGCACCGGTTGCTCAACTGGTTCCAACTTGTTCTCAACTTAATCCTGATTCTTAAAGCCTAAATCCTCATCTTTCCTAATAGACTGATGAAAACCCTCACCGGCGGTGGTTGTAGTTGATGCTAGATCTATATATTTTTTTGTTTTATTGGTACAAAGTATTTTTGTTGATGGGTAGATCTGGGCTTAATTGGTGATGTGATGGTTAAATTATTATTGTTTTATTTATTAAAATTCTTTTAAAGTTAATAGACTAAATTACCCTTAAGTGACTAAAGTTAACTAAAAAATTTAACCTAGTTAGTGGTAAAGGGCGAAAAGTGTAATGGGTTTTCCAAATAAAGGATTGTGACTGTAATTATTAAAGTTAAAGGCTATCCATTGTAATTTGATATAAACATAAAGGACGAAAAGTGTAATTTACCCAAGATTTTAAATAAACAAAACATAAAACTACAAATATGGAAGTTAAAACACACCATGCAATATCTAAACAAAAGTGATCTTCAGATTACAAACCATCAGCCACCATATGTAAATCAATAAACACAAAAACCTTGAACCTGTATGACTGTTAAAACACAACACCAATAACAAAAATTGAACTTATATAACACACCAAAACAAAAAAATCTGACCTGAATGCTACAAAACTAATAGCCATGGGAAAGAACAAAATAATGCAAGTTAAAACACACCATTCAATGAAACTATAAAAAACGTTGAGTACAACCTCAATATCTGTTGAAACACATCACATATAACAGGCTGATGTTTTCTCATAAAGATTTTAAATAAACAAAACATAAAACTACAAATATGAAAGTTAAAACACATCATTCAATATCTAAAAAAAAAGGTGATCTTCAGATTACAAACCATCAGCCACCATATGTAAATCAATAAACACAAAAACCCTGAACCTGTATGACTGTTAAAACACAACACCAATAACAAAGATGATGGTTGGCACATAAATGACAAATATGGAATTTAAAACACACCATGAAATATCTTAACAAAAAAAAATGATCTTCATATTAAAAACCATCAGTCACCTTATAGAATCAAATAGACACAAAAACCTCAAGCTCTCTGGCTGTTAAAACACGGCATCAAGAACAAACTGACGATTTTGCAGAAAATTGATAATAATCAACACAAAAAACTACAAAAGTAAAGAAACAAAAAACTATAATTACCATCTCCACCATCAACAAGTGTGTTCGAAGCCATGATTTTTCACTCTGAAAAAATATTTAATATGCACGATGTTGGTGAAGAATACAATGATTGAAATTATTATATATAGTAGGGGTGTTCAAAAAAATCCAAATCCGAAACCGAAATATCCGAAAACCCGTATCCGAAATATCCGAATTTTCGGATATCCGAATTTTCGGATATCCGAAAATCGGATAATCCGAAAATTCGGATTCGGATTCGGATAGTGATTTTGAGAATTTTCGGATAATCGGATTATCCGAAAATATCCGAAAATTTAATTTTTATTTTTTTCGATATCCGAATATCCGAAAATATCCGAAGTATCCGAAAAATATCCGAAATATCCGAAAAATATCCGAAGTATCCGAAAAATATCCGAAATATCCGAAAAAAATATCCGAAATATCCGAAAAATATCCGAAATTTATATTCGGATATCCGAAACTATCCGAAAAATCTGGTTCCAAATATTAAAAAATAATAAAAAAAATTAAATAAAAAATTAGATATTCGGATATCCGATTAGATATCCGAACCCGAATCCGAAATTTCAGATATCCGAAATCCGAAAATCCGAAATTTCGGATTCGGGTTCGGATGTCAATATTTCACTATCCGAAATTTCGGATATCCGAAAACCGGATTATCCGATCTTGAACACCCCTAATATATAGATATGTGTTTCGTGTTCGTAATATTTGGAAGAGATTTGGATTCAAAAAAAAAAAAACTATAATCCCGAAAATCATGCATGTAATCGGTTACATACATGATCATGCAAATATTAGTTACTGAATATAATTACCAAAAATAAAATTAAAATATGCAATTACATGTTTGCCCTTCTAGTTAAAATACATCCATGACACATGTCCAATTACTATTGCTTCCTAGACTTTCTAGGAAAAATAGACTTTCTACACAACTCCTACTCTAAAGAATAAGCTTTAGAAAAAAAGACCCAACTCTAAGATTGTAAGTAAAATGCAAGTTCGGCCTAAATTAGAGTTACCATCATCGACGTCTACCTTCATTCACCTCGTGAACCGTAACATTGGTAAAGGTCCCGATGTTTTCTTTATACCAATTAGGGCCAAAATTATCTTAGTGCAACTCACACCAAAACCCAAGTAACAACTATCAAAATAGATATTTTCATTTATACCAATTCAAAAGGGCCTCAAATTTTTAGTTCGCTCTGGACCTTCAAAACCGTTGGAACGACCTTAAAATGGTTGACAACTTTCTTGACTATAGAAGGTTTATGAGGTGGCAACTGCACATAAATTAAACAAAAGGATAATATTAGTCTGTCTATAGAAATACAAGACCGGTTTAAAAAAAGAGAAGACTTGATTACAATGCATGAGAGATGGTGTGAGAGACAAATGGTTTAACTTCAAGGGGGATAACGGGATTGCATACATTGCCTTAAACCGTTAAATAAATTTTTGTTTTTTTTTTGTTCATGCTACCTTTCCTGAACCTCAAAAGGGAAAACATGTGCCATATCTCAAAAGTGATTGAAGTTAGAGGTGTTCATGGTCTGGTTAGGCCGGGGTTTGAGGGAAATCCTGGACCAAATCTTTAACTGTGTTTTCAGAGATCGGCAAGCCAAACTGGTTGTATTGGGTAGATTGGACAAATCGTTCAAAAACTTTTATTTTTCAAAAAAGTGAAAATATGGTTTAAGCATATTAGACATATTCATTCAAAAAATATAAAAGGGGCAATTGCATATTTCCCCTTGTAAAACTTATTAATTGCATATCCATTCTTGTTGTAATAATGAAGTCAATGATTTTAATCACACAAAACAATATTATTATAATAATAATTTAACATTTTATAAAACGATTTAGGAGGATGTAGGCTTGTAGAATATGTTTGTATAGTCTTTTAACGACTACATATCACGTGGCCCGTTCCACCCTACATAACTTTTTTATTTTATCTATTTGAGATAAAGCATACCCAAATCTTAGATAAGTAAACGGGTTCACTTCTATTCACAACATGATTCGAGGCATTCAAATCAATGTACACAAGAAACCTGAAACTCTAATAACACGGGTTAGTTTGACGCCTATGTAACCATGGGTGTAGCATAGTGGGGGCGGGAGGGGGATGCCGCCCCCCGGACTTTCGTTAAGTAGTGGAGAGTTATGTAGCTTTCGTGTAGAAATTTTTTGGTATATACGTTTTCAACCTCTCCTCCCCACCGTTTTATAGAAATTTTTGGGTATATACGTTTTCGACCCCCCAGTTGGAAATCTCAAGTTTCGTCACTGTATGCAACAACATTTAACCACAATCGGGTATTGATTACATTGTTTTCAACTATCTAGTTTTGATAAATATTTGTAGCAAACAAGAAAATTATTCACATGTACTCTTCTATGAACTTGTTATGGCAATACTAATGAATTTCTTTCTCTAGATTTTCTTAAATGATATTCTTCTAGAACCAATGCCTTTGCCACATCAGCGTGTCATTTCTTCAATAGGAACTCCTTTAGTTTCCAGTAGAAAAATATATACAAATATCGTCATAACAGTAATCCATCCAGCAAAGAACAAGAATACTCCGAATTTCAAACCACAAAGAAGGGACAGGAAAGATTGTGCTATGATGAAAGTGAAAAAGAGGTTGATCGCAACCGTAATGCTTTGACATGCTGACCGTGTTTCTAACACGAATATCTCACTCGGCACCGTCCAACCAAGCGGTCCCCAAGACCACCCAAACGTCGCCATGAAAAGACAAATGACAACTACTACCACAATTGAATCGGTCTCCGATAGTTCTTTGTATTTACCAAACTTAAGCCCCAATATTATGCCCACAATGACCTGGTTTAAAGCACAAGTCAGTAGTAGATTAGTATTATTAATAACTTTAATCAATTAAATGAGAGAATGACAAGTGTTCCAAAACAGGTTTCTTTTATTATATAGTATAGATTAAATTTAGAAAAAAAAAGGGTTTTAAACCCAATCGAACCGGACAAGGACGGGACTCGAACCCGCGCCTTCCCGCAAACAAAACACGCGCACAAACAAACTGGGCTACCAGTTGGGATGTGTTATAAACTTATTTATTGTTATTTTAACCACTTTAATTCATTTTATTTATTTAAAATGATTCCATAATTAAATTGAAATATAGTTTTTAACAATAATAATAATAATTATAATTATTTTAAATCAGTGATATTCAAGTTCAATAACAAAATTGAAATATAGTTTTTAACAACAACAACAACAACAACAACAACAACAACAACAACAATAATAACAATAGTAATAATAATAATAATAATAATAATAATAATAATAATAATAATAATAATAATTATAGTATTTTAACAATAATAACAATAATAATAATAATAATAATAATAATAATATTTTTAACAATAATAACAATAACTATAATTATAATTATGATATTTTTAACAATAATAATAATAATTATTTTAATGTTATACCTCATTTATTTGAAACGGATTGCCCGGGGTAGATGGTTCATAAAGTGATGTGTTACGGGGCTCATAACCATATCCACCATGTTCTTCGTATCCACCGTAGCCTCCGTATCCACCGTATCCACCTTCACCCCAGATCTATCGTATCCACCTTCACCCCCGTATCCACTGTAACCACCTTCACCCCCATATCTATCGTATCCACCTTCACCCCCGTATCCACTGTATCCACCTTCACCCCCGTATCCACTGTAACTTCCGTATCCACCTTCACCCCCGTATACCCCGTAACCCGGATACGATTGCTGCGTCGGGTAATATGGTTCATCAACAGGTGCATTCTTAGCACCGTATCCACTTTGTTGCACGTACGGAGATTCATACCCGTATCCGTAATCCGGATACACTTGATGCGCCGGGTAATTTGGTTCATCAACAGGTGGAGTGGGAGTCTTGTTCAAGCCTGGCAACTGTGTTTTTTTGATCAACAGGGACTCCAGACACAACCTCCTCCTCATTGGCATCATTTGCTCCCCATGTGTCGTTAGAATAGCGATTACCGAAATAATTTTCGGTCCAAAATGATGACATTTTAACAAGATTGAGCAAAAAACAGAACAAATGATTTTGGTTTGGGGTGTAAATTGTTAGTGTAGAAGAAGATGAAAAAGAAAGCAGAACCAGAGATGCATGGATAAATAGACTTTCAAATTTACGGCAATTGCATATTTCCCCTTGTAAAACTTATTAATTGCATATTTACCCAAATTAATATTAATATTGCATATATACCCATTTTGATTTATTTTAACAAGAGTAAATTATATAATGACTCTTTTACCCTCAAAATTTAAAAGAACTGCATATTTACCCATATTTTACTAGTTTTTGTGTCTTTTTCACAATATTTAGTTTTGTTGGTGCTGTGTTTCAATAAACTCAACCCGTTCAGTTTATACAATTGGTTCCACATCAAAAACTATCAGCTACACTATCTTAATAAAGATAAGGTTTTTGAGCCTAACTTCATAAGTCATATATCAGATCACCTTTGTAACAACATGAAGCATCCACCCATGAATGAATAATTTACTGCACAAGCCTTTCAAAAAAAAAAAAAAAAAGAATATCTACTGCACAAAGCTTAAGGTTTTTACATTAAATAGTTCAACGACCTACTTGTTAAGTTGTCATTATTCAACTTGCATGCTGCACCTTCTTCGCTTTCGGGCTTCCCAACCTTGTTCGCTAAAATACTAAAAAAAAAAAAAAGAGAATAATCAGATAAGCAATCACAAACACACCCTTAATAAAAACAGATTACTTATAATAAAATTATTAATTAAAAATGTAAAGCACCCTAGCAAAGCCACAAAAGCCTAACCGGAATGTTAAACTTAAAATTAATGCGGAGTAGTGCTAACGATAACAGTCTGTAAATCCAAATGCAATGCAATGCAGATAAAGTTCAACCTAACATTCAATCCAATCAAAACTTGAATTGATAAAAATACCCACTAATGCGATTGAAGGAGCCTTCATAGAAATCTCCAAAGATTCCATATTTGAGCTCGTTAACACTCAGCGTCAAATGGAGCTCAATGAGTACACCGTCCAGCCAGCGACGATTCCGTCACTGAATTAAAATGTTGCATTTGCCAAATGATGAACGTGCTCCCCAAACGATAGAAACTTCTTTACCCGAAATTGGAATCGGCGGCGGTCGTGGAAGAGCCTGGCTGCCTGAGAGAGACGCCTAGAGAAGAGAAGAAACTGAAAAAGTGGAGTTCCCTTTTCAAAGGGTAATTTAGTCATTATAAGAAGAAAGGGGAAATATGCAATTTTAAATTAGACTTGGGTAAATATACAATTCAAAGTTATTTTTCCAGGGGGCACATTAGTCACAGTTTGACTCTGAGGTCAAACCTTTACTTCCAAAAGTTCAAATTTATGCAGATTTTGTTACAAGTTCCTCACAGAAATATTTTTCCTAGCCGTATTATTATGTTTGTAAGGTGATTGTGATCAAAAAGATTTTCTTGATATTTCATGACCTTAGTATAACAATGGAGTTGAATGTCTCTGTATTTGACCTCAAAAAGTCAAAATTACCATCTTTATAGCTTTTGAAAATTCACTTTGATTTGAATCTGAACAATCACTAGTCCTTAACACTAATCTTTTACCATATGTAATAAATCAGAAACCGCCCATTCGAATAGTAAAATTTCCTTCCAATTTCATTGCTACTGAAATTGAATTTCTTTGTTTGACCACCACGATTTTTTATTCTTTTGGTTAATCATGATTGCCTTTTGGTCAATTTAAAAGGAATGACTAAGACACAATAAAACAACTGTTAGGTTAGGACAGCAGGTTTAGAAACAAAGGAATCAAATTACAAATAAAAAAGCCATCATTGTTTTTTAAGGAAATAAGTCTTATACACAAATGAAAATGGTTTTGTATGTCAAGCCATACAAAACTTAATAAGATAAGAACCTTAAGGGCTTTTCTAGGTCCATATCAAATATTTTTTTCGTTTCACACATTGCTCGCCTGCCACAGCAACATCCATCACCTGAGATCGCTTCGCGCCAATTTCTAAAACATATATATTACATTCAATTAGGTTAAGCATTGAGAAAATGACTAACAAAATTGACAACTTCATGGTTCGAACTTGAGTTTATTCGTTCTACAAATAACAACGATGAAACAGAATACCAGCTGTTCATCCCGAAAAGGAAACTATGCATACATGAATTTAACTAGTTATTCATCCCAGTACGTACTACAGGTGTGCATCGAAAATTGGTAGAATTGTCATCTAAAGCTATCAATTAAGAGTTGGACTATCTATGCACTAAAAAAACTGAATAACAAAAACATAGATCATGATTACAAATGCACAAACACAAGTCAATTTCAAACCTGATCACCATCAGAAGGCCTTCATCAATCCTCTTGGAACCATGTTCTTTCTCCTAAATAAAAAAAAACAAACAAACAAACAATATACGCACAAATTTTAGGGAAAAAAACACAATATCAAGCTGAAATAATTGTGTAATTAAACCGGTAAGCTAAATAAATAGGGTGAAGTAAATCCATACAACGCAATAACCGACTTACAAAATTGATCCGATTTAACATGTAAAACATTTATTTTTTTACATCACAATCAGCCGGTTACAAATTTAACACATAGAACTTTTATTTTTACATCACAAATCAGCAGCTTACAAAACTGCTCCGATTTCATTTTCTACATCGCAATCAGTCGCTTACAAACAAAACCAGATCATCCAATGGCAAAAGGCCACCCACGCCTGAGAACACTAGTGACCCGGCCAGCCAACAGAATCCCGAAAAGTGATTTATCGACCATCATCAACAGATGTAAAGGAATTAGCAGATCCAGCAGGAATGATACTCTTACCATCATCAAGATCCATATAGCTAACGTAATCTTTCCCTTCTGCTTCTGCTTCTTGCCACCTTTTGACCATTTGAGTCAACGGCAGACTATGATCAACACCACCACAAGATACTTCAGCTTCACTCTCCATGGGTTTCCATTTCTCCACAAGTGGAGCCAGCACGTTGACTGCGTGCCCCATATCGGGCCGCTGACTTGGCTCTCGGGCTGTACAATGGCCTGCCAACTCAGCTACGACGGAGATGGTTTCGAATATTTCTTCGTTCGCGTTAAGAGAGAAATCCACAGCAGCCATTACTTTCTCTTTGTCGGCTCTAATGCTCGAAAACCATTCTACCAGGTATCGTTTTTCTTCAGGTCTGTCATTGTCTAACACCATTAAGCCGGTTAGTAGCTCCATAAGAATGACACCGTAGCTGAAGACATCGACCTTTGTTGTCAATTTACCTGTCACTGATAACACAGATGAAAATAAGATCTAGAATCACTGACTAGAGATGGAAACAAAATCCTGAATTCATGAACCTATACTAAGTAAGACTAACAAAAAAAAAAAAGATAGTTACCAGCATATTCAGGGGCAATGTATCCAAAAGTCCCAGCTACCCGAGTCATAATTGACTTCCCACCATCCGGGACGAGTTTCACCAGTCCAAAGTCCGAAACTTTGGCTCGAAAATCATCGCCAAGTAAAATATTGGACGATTTAGGTGGTGGTAATCTGCCATTAGGTGTAACCGGGAATGAGGAGATGAATGAAGATGGGAAGCGACGGTGGTATGCGGGACTTGAATGAACAAGAGAACGGACGGTGGATATTATTTATAGTTACCTGGTAAGGTCGAGCGGAGGAGCGAGCAGCTGATCGCCGGTCACCGTTGAATCACCAACAAATTTGCAGTGGAAGTGTGAAGTTTCACCTAAACAAATTTTCCGGGACTTGATCGGGGAGGAGGGTTGATGGGAATGACGGTATACTCGATGGTTATGCGTCTGCAAAAGTGGATGCTTGTTCTTGATGGTTAGGTTCGATGCACCGATAAAAAAAACAGTATACCTAAACAGTAGTTTGGTCTTCAATGAGTTTAATGCATGTCATTTTAGTTATTCACGTATGTGTAAATATGTAAGTAATTAAATTTTAATATATTTATTTAAAATAATGATCAAGTATTTTTTAGGGAATCAAACATTACAAAGTATATATTGTGGATTTACGTTTCAGTTAGGTAACTTTTAAAAACATTTGAATTTGAACGAATAAAAAGTTCTATTATCTATATGAATACAAAGTCTTGATAAACACTGATTGTTAATTTTTAAGTATTTTTTTTAGTGATATTTATTTCTTATTCATTTATTTTTTAGTAATAAATAGTAATTTATAATTCTTGTAGTTGTTTTTTATTGTAGTATTTTAGCTCATTGCTTTATAGTCTAGTTGCATCTTTGGGGTGGGATAAGGCTTTGGGACCAATAGGTAGGTCGATTCCCACAAGGGGGGTTTTCCCATATTTATTGGGTTTCCTCCTGAATTGGTGTATAGACATTATGCCTAGTGGAGATGGATATGATCGGGTGGTTCAGCTGGTGGCACGATGATACTCTAGTGGTCCGTCAGTAGGGGTGTTCAAGATCGGATAATCCGGTTTTCGGATATCCGAAAATCGGATATCCGAAATTTCGGATAGTGAAATATTGACATCCGAACCCGAATCCGAAATTTCGGATATCCGAAATTTCGGATTCGGGTTCGGATATCTAATCGGATATCCGAATATCTAATTTTTTATTTAATATTTATTTTTTATTATTTTTTAATATTTGGAACCAGATTTTTCGGATAGTTTCGGATATCCGAATATAAATTTCGGATATTTTTTGGATATTTCGGATATTTTTTTCGGATATTTCGGATATTTTTCGGATACTTCGGATATTTTTCAGATATTTCGGATATTTTTCGGATACTTCGGATATTTTCGGATATTCGGATATCCGAAAAAAATAAAAATTAAATTTTCAGATATTTTCGGATAATCCGATTATCCGAAAATTCTCAAAATCGCTATCCGAATCCGAATCCAAATTTTCGGAAATTCGGATATCCGAAAATTCGGATATTTCGGATACGGGTTTTCGGATATTTCGGATTCGGTTTCGGATTTGTATTTTTTTAACACCCCTATCCGTCAGTGATCCAAATTTGCCATTCAAAAAAAAATGGTAGTATTTTATTTATTTAGCATTAAATATGATTATTTGTTAACATTTTGTAAAATTGTAAATCTACATATATGCCTATTTATTTTTTAAGGTTCCAAGTTATTTACCCGTGCATTGTGACGGTACGTTACTGTGGGCGTTGGGTCGGTATCGGTTTGATTTGTTGCAGTACCGGTACGATTTATATACTCGGTATAGAAATGAACATGTGTTGTTCTAACTGTATCAATCGATTCAGATTGTCACGATACTGGTACCGATATTCACTTATCGTCACAGACAGAGTTGTAAAAATGAAAATCTTTTGAAAACGGAAACGATAAAAATGAATACAGGTATCGGTCCCAATGTTGTTTGGGACGGTACGCCATCGTTAACTTGATTATTCCTTAACTTTTTGTAAAATTGCAAATCTACATCTATGTTTATTTATTTTTTAAGATTGCAAGTTATTTGCCAGCGCATTGTGATGGTACCTTACCGCGGGCGTTGGATCGGTATCGGTTTGATTCGTTACAGTACCGGTATGCTTTATGTGCTCGGTATACAAATCAACATGTGTTGTTCGAACGGTATCAATCGATTTAGATTGTCACGATACTGGTACCGATATTCATTTATCGTCACAGACAGAGTTGTAAAAATGAAAATATTTTGAAAACGGAAACGATAAAATGAATATACGTATCGGTTCCAATGTTGTTTGGGATGGTACGCCATCAGTTATCGAAAGAAAAAACAATAAAGATAAATATTGGTACCGAACTGATGTTGTTCATTCGATTTCGATTTGGGATGGTACGCCAGTTTATCGAAAGAAAAAACAATAAAAATGAATACAGGTACCGAACTGATGTTGTTCATTCGGTTTCGATTCGGTTCACTACGATATCTATTATCATACAAGAAACCATAAAAAGTAATAAATAACGATACTGATATTATTCGGTTCGGTACGGTATGGTTGCGATATAATCTTAGCTTATTGAAAGCAAAACAATAAAAATAAATAACAATACGGATACAAATATTGTTCAGTTAGTTTGGTACGATAGCGGCACAATAGTAGTTTTCAAAAAAGTTTATATATATGGCAATGGTGAAAAAATATACATAGGACGCAAACGTGTTAGACTATATAAACTAAACTATATGTATTATGTTATTATTTTAGTATTTAGGTTAGGATTAAGATTTAAATATTATAAAACGGTTGGTAATAGGTGTGTCGGTTGACAAACCGTCACCACCACCGTATATATATGATGTATTCACTATTGTTTATGGTTACCAAGACAATTCAGAATTATCAATTCGAATTGTCCATTCTTTAATATTTTGATCTCTGCATATTATATGATTGTGATGTTCTTAGAATTCTGTTCTGGATTTCCAACATAGTGGTATCAGAGCAAGGTTAATCGAGAATCAAATTCAAGTGACAATCTGGAAATCAAGAACAACGAATTGAAGAAATTAGGACCAAGAATCTGATCAAACGAAGAAAGAATCGATTCCGCTGCAATCACAAAAGTTACAGAAGAAGAATTCCGCTGCAAACTATATCAGAAATCATTACTCTGTTTTTATTTAAATACATCTGGACGAAGAGTATCATAAAATTCCGCTGCACACGGAACGGAATCAGAAAAGGAAGATGATCAGACAAAAGAAAAGAAATCGAAAAGAAGTCTGGGTGCGCAGATCAGAAACGAGAAAGGAACGCATCATTCTTGAAGAAATCAAGAGTTTTACGGGCTGGTAATCGAACAATCATCGGAAAAGTTGCAATCGTAAACAAAGCATCAGGAAACGATCCGAGGGATTTCGAAACGCTGCGCAAACCGGAATATAAAGAACATTCAAGGAAAGAAAGACGATTCAACACAAGATTGTTGAAAAGGAATTAATTCCAATTTCGATCCAGGGAGGAACAAACACTAGTGAGCGATACCAGAAGAACATCAAAAAAATACGGTTATGATTTGTCTGTTATACGGGACGAATCAGATTTAAAGAAGAGCGACATATGCAGGAAGTCGATAAACATAGAAGATCTCTTTCTTAAGAAGAAGAAAAAGAAGAGAAGATACATGTTCAAGAAACAGGAAAAAGAATTACGAAACGAAGAATCATCGCAGAATTACGAAACGGGATTAATTTGATTCATATATGACACCGAGTTCATACTCTCATATATGAAAAAAAGGAATTAATCGAGATGACTCCGCATGGTGTTGAGTAAAAGACGACTCCGCATGGCGTTGAGTAGAAGATGACTCCGCATGGCGTTGAATAAAAGATGACTCCGCATGACGTTGAGTAGAAGAGAGACAGGAGCGATGATGAATATACAATTGCCGGCAACAAAACATTCAGATCCGACATGATGTTTCCATTGCCGGCAACAAAGAAAGGTAAATACAGAAGAAAGAGACAAGACGTTGAAGAACGAAGATGTTTCAAGAATGAAGGCAGCAAGACATTCAGATCTGCAAGATCGGAAGAAAGATAATATGAAGACAACTACACTTCAAATTTGTTAGGAAACTGGAATGCGGACAAACGTTTTAATAAACGAAGGAGGTTTCAATGTTCCCAGGATTAACCAAGTTTAGTTTAGGGGCAGGTGTTAGACTATATAAACTAAACTATATGTATTATGTTATTATTTTAGTATTTAGGTTAGGATTAAGATTTAAATATTATAAAACGGTTGGTAATAGGTGTGTCGGTTGACAAACCGTC
Organism: Helianthus annuus; assembly: GCF_002127325.2. Classification (NCBI taxonomy): domain Eukaryota; kingdom Viridiplantae; phylum Streptophyta; class Magnoliopsida; order Asterales; family Asteraceae; genus Helianthus; species Helianthus annuus. The sequence goes on along the minus strand of NC_035446.2, from coordinate 65,148,858 downwards.
ACCACCACCGTATATATATGATGTATTCACTATTGTTTATGGTTACCAAGACAATTCAGAATTATCAATTCGAATTGTCCATTCTTTAATATTTTGATCTCTGCATATTATATGATTGTGATGTTCTTAGAATTCTGTTCTGGATTTCCAACAAAACGAACTAAACCGATATCAACTTCAACTGAACATCGGTACCTGGTTGCGATGTAACACGCCGCGGAGATGGCTGTGAATTTGGTGGTGGCGGAAGAACTGCTGAGTTAATTGAAAATTCATAAATCTCATACCTTACATTACAACCTGCCATAAGAACTAGTACACCATATCTCCCGACACAACACAATGACATCTGATTAATTGCATATTCCAAACAATCATTGCACTCGGGCTCCGACAAACTTGGAACACACTGCGTAAGGCCATAAAGCGTGTTCGAACCAGGCCCGCTTGTGTCCTCCATAGCAAACTTCAGCAACGAATTTCCAGCAGCCGCTTCGCCTCTCAACTATCTCATAAACGGTTGGAGAACACCTTTGAGTTGTTCCTTATCAGAAAAGGTATCAATGTTTTGCATGCGGTATATATCTCTAGCCATATCATTGTTTCCCAGTAAGTATTCAATAAACAAAATTCATAATATATAACAGCTTCTGTTTGGTTATGACAAACTACTCTTAGCCGAAAAATAGCGTCCCGTAAACAACTTTGGCACATGTTTCGCTCGGCAAAGGCAGATTGCGTTGGCTCTATCGGTTCCTTGACCGGCTGAAGAGTTATAATAACCGAAGCCTGAGTTGGTGGTCTGGAGAGAGGACAAAGCCGCATCAAGATTCCTACTGTACGCGCTATTGGCGATATAAGTAGTCTCGTTTTGACACTTTATGAATGGGTATGGCGGTTAGGCTTTGATGAGAAAGTTTATTAGGTACATGAATAATAGTAGTGCTTTTCTGGTGAGAATTATCTTCATGTTTGTCTCACGCTTTTGTGGGGGAGATTGAGATCCTGACTACCTACCTACAGAGTATAAGATAATAGAGGCAAGAAAATGTTGGGAGGCTCCTTGTGCAAAATTTATATATATTAAAGTTGTTTTAATTTAATGAAGGTTGATGTGATATGTTGACCCATACTATTCAAAATCTAGGTATACCATCTCTACTCTTCTTCATTACTTAGGGGCTGTTTGGTAACATCTGAACCAATAAATGCTGAATGAATAAGAGGTCTAAATGGGTAAGAGGCTCTGAAACAGTAAGAGCTGAACCAGTAAAATGTTGTTTGGTTGCATCTCTGAATGACTGTGTGAAATGACATTTTTACCCCTCTAAACAAAACTAAATACCTAACTGATTAGTTCTAAAACAATACCTAATTCATTATTTCTCATAAGCAAATACACACAAATCATCAACAACAATAATAAACCAATTCAAACGCAAGGCACATCAAATTAGCATCATTTCACTATAAATCAAATCACAACTAAACACCATTTCACTGGTAAACAAAAAACAAAAAATAAGAAGGGGCATGTATGTGATGTGTTTATTTACTCAACCCAAAGAAAATCCCATAACAAACAAATCACCAAAAAAGCTGTTATTAAATTCAGGCACCAGTTTCCACCGATCAACAATCAATTCGTTGACAGATCTGCATATCTTTTTATCCATTCACACCTTATCTTGTTTCTCTGATTCTGTAAGATCACAATCTCACAATCAATGGCAGAAAAGCTGCCGATGATTCATCGTTCAACCTTCTTATTACCGTCGGAAACAACCGCCGCCGTCACCGGAACTCTTCCGACGACACACACACTCATTATTCTCAATCATCGTCTTCCAAAGTTTTCACCGTTACTCTGGGAACACCGTTACTCGTTCATGGGTTGGGGGCGGAGGTGTTGGTGATGAGAGGTGAAAGGGAAAGGGTGGAAGAGAGGGAGGATGAGGGCTGTTCGGTGGTGAGGAGAGGGAGGAGGAGGGTGGCGACCGGCGGGAGGTGGTGAGGAGACGGAGGAGGAGGGCGGCGGGAGGCGTTCGGTGGTGAGGAGAGGGGTGGGGGCGGAGGTCTGATGAGAGGTTAGGGTTTCTTGGCTGATGAGAGGTGAAAGGGGGTAACAATTGTCTTTTTTTTTTTTTTTTTTTTTTTTTTGCCATTAAGAGGCACAACCAAACAGGTCCACCTCTGTCCGAATAAGAGGTCCACCTCTTAATGATTCATTAAGAGGGTTGCCAAACAGCCCCATATATATATATATATATATATATATATATAGTGTGTTTTATTAAAGATTTTTGTGTCATTTGACTTTGGCATCATTCTATGAAGAACCGCTTACATGATTCTAATTTTAAAACATATTAGTTGTGAGTAATATTAATGTTTGTGTCATTTGACTTTGCCATCATTCTATGAACCTTCCCTTATGATTGGTCCTACACAGAAACACGGATGAGACATTGTGGATATATTCCACTTGGCAACTACGTGTAAATAGTTATATTCCGGCTAGAACTTTCTTTCTATTTCACCGGCTTGTTGTGGATATATTCCACTTGGGTCCAGAATTTGGCATTTTCCGGCTAGAACTTTCTTTCTATTTCACCGGCTTGTTGGAACCACGGGTCTGGACCGTGACCATTATTTTGTCCCCTTCATTCACCTATGGTCCTTATCAACATCTCCCAAGTTTGTTGCACCTACGCAACATGTATACTTTCGTATAAGCATTACTTAACCAAAAAAAACCTCCAAGAAACCAAACAAACTAACAAAAAACATACTAATGATTAATTTCTATATTAACATAATTTCATATGAAACAATAAAGAATGTTTTTTATGGTTTTACCAATACTTACCTTAAACGTGTCGAATCACATTACATGCCTCCACAAACAACAATTTAGCAGGGAGCAGCAGTATTACGAGCAAACCCGTATGATCCGAAGCAACAAGACTCGTGAACCTTTTCAAAGATTCGCTTCCTGAATGGAAAACTCTTGTGAACTGATCTGACCTTGACTTTGACCGGGACCCATACGACCCCTGTTATTGCCTCGAGGTGCAACCAGAGGCCACCAAGCTCGTCGACGTTGTTCACGCCTACCTTTTCTTGCACGACTCAGCTCTTGGCGGATCATGCTCTGAACTGACACCAAGTATAATTCCGTATCACTCTTGAACTCCCTGGTATTTAAACTTCCAGTTAAGTTCTTTGATATTCACTAAATGATACTTATAAAATTCATAACATGGATACCTTTGATTCGTTTGTATCTGGTTTTGCATTGAGGGCAAGCTTGATTACCCTCTCTTCTTTCGTATTCGTAACAAGATCTGCAAATAGGGAATGCACATCATTACAAGCCACAAATGGCTCCCCATCAACTGTTATTTCAATCTCATCACAGCGAATTCGACAAATCTGGCCACTCAACTCTTTTATAGAAGTCATCTATTCAACTCTTTTACAAATCCAGCATTTATTCGACAAGTAAAATATTGGACGATTTAAGATCTCGGTGTATAAAGCTCTGATGAGCCAAAGTATGAAGATATTCCATGCCTCTAGCGACATCCAATGCAATATTTAACCTCATTTTCCAAGAAAGTGGTTCCAACTTCAAGTTCTTCCAATGAAATAGATGCCTACTTAATGCACCTTGAGGCATATATTCATAAACAAGAATTCTTTCAAGCCCTTCAGTTGAATATCCTAAAAGTGACACCAAATGTCGGTGTCTAACCTTTGTCAAGACTGAAATTTCCGATTCAAATTCATCTAATGCTTTGTTGCTAATCGCACCAGATTCCATTCTTTTGACGGCTATTTTTGTGCCATCGTCTAACTGGCCCTTGTAAACGACCCCGAACCCGCCATGCCCGAGCTTGCTTTCTTTTGCGAAGTTTTTGGTCGCATTTTTTAAAACTTGAACCGAAATGATTATGTTTCCAGACATGATTACAGGGGACTCACCCGAACCAGCATGCATCTGTGTGTCATTGGCGATTGAAATCCTGACTGTGTTATCCGAGTCAGCCGGGTCCAGGGGTTGAATAACGAGTGAGCTCGGTGGTTCACTTGAGTTAGCTTTCTTCCATTTGCATAAGTAGAGGCCTAAAGGGACGGTTAAAAGCGCTAAACCACCAAAAATCGCAGCAGGAGTGAGGGACGGAACTACATTTGGTTTCTTCTTCCGCGGTATAGGTGGAACACCACCAATGCCCGGATCACCAGTACTAGGAGTAATCCCTGGTGAAAGTTGGCTGCTGCTCAAATCCAACCCTTTTCGTACGTTAGGGTATGTTGTGTTGAAAACGGGTGAAATTAGGAAGGCGAAGAGGAGTGTTATGGTTAAAATTAGGTGGTGGTATTCTGCCATTAGGTGTAACCGGGAATGAGGAGATGAATGAAGATGGGAAGCGACTGTGGTGGTATGCGGGACTTGAATGAACAAGAGAACGGACGGTGGATATTATTTATAGTTACCTGGTAAGGTCGAGCGGAGGAGCGAGCAGCTCATCGCCGGTCACCGTTGAATCACCAACAAATTTGCAGTGGAAGTGTGAAGTTTCACCTAAACAAATTTTCCGGGACTTGATCGGGGAGGAGGGTTGATGGGAATGACGGTATACTCGATGGTTATGCGTCTGCAAAAGTGGATGCTTGTTCTTGATGGTTAGGTTCGATGCAGTCGCCGATAAAAAAAAACAGTATACCTAAACAGTAGTTTGGTCTTCAATGAGTTTAATGCATGTCATTTTAGTTATTCACGTATGTGTAAATATGTAAGTAATTAAATTTTAATATATTTATTTAAAATAATGATCAAGTATATTTTAGGGAATCAAACATTACAAAGTATATATTGTGGATTTACGTTTCAGTTAGGTAACTTTTAAAAACATTTGAATTTGAACGAATAAAAAGTTCTATTATCTATATGAATACAAAGTCTTGATAAACACTGATTGTTAATTTTTAAGTATTTTTTTAGTGATATTTATTTCTTATTCATTTATTTTTTAGTAATAAATAGTAATTTATAATTCTTGTAGTTGTTTTTTATTGTAGTATTTTAGCTCATTGCTTTATAGTCTAGTTGCATCTTTCGGGTGGGATAAGGCTTTGGGACCAATAGGTAGGTAGGTCGATTCCCACAAGGGGGGTTTTTCCATATTTATTGGGTTTCCTCCTGAATTGGTGTATAGACAGTATGCCTAGTGGAGATGGATATGATCGGGTGGTTCCGCTTGTGGCACGATGATACTCTAGTGGTCCGTCAGTAGGGTGTTCAAGATCGGATAATCCGGTTTTCGGATATCCGAAAATCGGATATCCGAAATTTCGGATAGTGAAATATTGACATCCGAACCCGAATCCGAAATTTCGGATTCGGGTTCGGATATCTAATCGGATATCCGAATATCTAATTTTTTATTTAATTTTTATTTTTTTATTATTTTTAATATTTGGAACCAGATTTTCGGATAGTTTCGGATATCCGAATATAAATTTCGGATATTTTTCGGATAGTTCGGATATTTTTTTCGGATATTTTTCGATCTTCGGATATTTTTCAGATATTTCGGATACTTCGGATATTTTCGGATATCCGAAAAAAAATAAAAATTAAATTTTCGGATATTTTCGGATAATCCGATTATTCGAAAATTCTCAAAATCACTATCCGAATCCGAATCCGAATTTTCGGATTATCCGATTTTCGGATATCCGAAAATTCGGATATCCGAAAATTCGGATATCCGAAAATTCGGATATTTCGGATACGGGTTTTCGGATATTTCGGATTCGGTTTCAGATTTGGGTTTTTTTGAACACCCCTATCCGTCAGTGATCCAAATTTGCCATTCAAAAAAATGGTAGTATTTTATTTATTTAGCATTAAATATGATTATTTGTTAACATTTTGTAAAATTGTAAATCTACATATATGCCTATTTATTTTTTAAGGTTCCAAGTTATTTACCCGTGCATTGTGACGGTACGTTACTGTGGGCGTTGGGTCGGTATCGGTTTGATTTGTTGCAGTACCGGTACGATTTATATACTCGGTCTAGAAATGAACATGTGTTGTTCTAACTGTATCAATCGATTCAGATTGTCACGATACTGGTACCAATATTCACTTATCATCACAGACAGAGTTGTAAAAATGAAAATCTTTTGAAAACGGAAACGATAAAAATGAATACAGGTATCGGTCCCAATGTTGTTTGGGACGGTACGCCATCGTTAACTTGATTGTGTCACACCCTCAAAATCCACCCGCGGAGTACTACCGCTTGGAGGCGTGACATGACCAGGATCAAGCCATCAATCATATTGAACATAGTATATAATAATCAAAGAAGTTCGTAAATCCCAATTCAATACAATTGATGTTCAAACCAAACATAGTTAAGTAGCGGAAGCATAAGTATGTAAACCCAAAGTAAAACATAAGTTTAATTATTCGTAACGTTAAACATAGTATTCATGATCTGTGCTCCACAACGACCTGCTCCATCCTAGTGCAAGCTCCATAAGTACCTAAGGTCCTGCAAGGCATGCAGCAGAGAGTCAACAACTAGTTGAGCGAGTTCACAGTTAATAGTTCAGTAATGGTATAGTGTGAGTAGTAGTATGTTCGTTTGTTATGTCAGGTATCGTATCAGTTTCCATCGCGGCCTCCCAGGCAGGTATGCGAAGATATTAGGGGATGTTTTTCCCAAGTGTTCTAGACTAGGTTTATTTGTATCGCGGCCTCCCAGGCAGGTGTGCGAAGATTAGTAAATTTAGTTCGCGGCCTTCCTAAGGCAGGTGTGCGAAGTCAGTCATAATATCGCGGCCAACCCTTGGCAGGTGTGCGAAGATCAGTTCAACAAGAGTTACTAGTCTAGTCGTATCTTACTGTTAGGTTCTACCATCTGAGTATACACAATAACTCATCCAAATCCCATTCCCACCCGGGAACCCCATGCCTTGGCTGTGTGAACTCACCTTGGTTTGCTCGGTATGCTAAGTATGTGCTCGAGGTAAATCAATCACGTCCTAGAGTATGCACGTATACACAATCAGTTTGTATCCATTTTGTTCACGTATAAACATATCACTGAGTAGCACATTGCACGTATTCAAGATTATCCAAGTCATGTTCAACATTTAACAGCAGTTACTTAATACAGTTAACTTCTAACAGAGTCTAACTAGGTTACTGTGTAAGTTATCCAATTCGGCGAAACACAACATTGGCGAATCACAGGTTTGGCGAAACACATTCTGTTTCGTCAAACACTAATTCTAATTCGTCGATGATCCTTGGCGAAACACAAATCCTGTTTCGCCGATTACTCTTGGCGAAACACAATCTTGTTTCGTCAAGAATTCCATTTCGTCAAACATTCAAATTCGTCAAGGCATCAGTTACGTCAACATGTCAGTTACAAAAATCATGCAGTCGATTATGGAAACCCTAATCATTCTAGCAGCCGCCTAGAACACCATCAAGAACAATGATCATACTATCATTATCAGATCAACGTACAATTATCGTAACCCAGAAATCATAATCAACAAAGTTTAACAACATTAAACCGACATGAGCATCGTTAGTTCTAGATCTACCCATCACGTAATCACATCAATCCGATCAGTTTATTGATATCCCTAAATCAACACCATATTTCACATTGCATACCGAAAACAAGATCACAACATTCATAAATCAACCCTAGTTCATCCTAACAGTTAACAATAAGTCATACAATTCATGCATTCACAGATCATCATGATATTCATCAACAATACGTAGACCAATAAACATTAGCAATGACTAACCGGAGAATTAAACGATTAATACAGACGGAACGGGTGAATTCTCGGATAACAGGGGCTGCCAACGTGCACAGGAAAGCTTCTAGGGTTTCAGTTTTGTCAAAGTTGTGAAACAGGAGGTCGTTTCACGTTTTAAACACATACAGACGGTTTGGGCCCGTAATGGGCTTGGCGAAACAATGGGCCGGCGAATCACATTGTGTTTCGTCGAGAATGGGTTGACGAAACAGGCTTCTGTTTCGTTGAGTGGTCCTTGGCGAATCACAACTCTGATTCGTCGAGATGGTTTGATGGTGAATCTAGTTCTGTTTCGTCAGGCACTATGTGGTTTAATCAGTTTAAGTCTAAGCGTTTCATAATAATTCTCACATTATGACAGTAATCACATGTATGCACAATACAATACGTTTCATTAACACATAACATGTACAGTTACAAGTCAACAAGTCAACTATCAAACAGTCAAAGTCAGCGTGTATTTTGTCACACCCTCAAAATCCACCTGCGGAGTATCACCGCTTGGGAACGTGACTGACCAGGATCAAGCCATCAATCATATCGAACATAGCATTTAATTATAAAAGTAGATAATATAATTCAACAAGACATGATTGATGTTCAAAACCAAACATTTGTTTAAATAGCGGAAGCATGTAAGTAAACCCAACATAGTTAATAATGTAATGTCATAAGTGTTTAAAGAAACAATCACGATCCAAGCCCACAACGACCTGCTCCTCCCTGTGCAAGCTCCATATACCTAGCGACCTGCAAGGCATGTAACAGAGGATCAACAACTAGTTGAGCGAGTTCACAGAAAGTAAATGCGTAATAATAAGTTCGTATGTAACAGGTGGCTCTACTGGGCCGTTAATACGTTTTATTGGTGGGGGCTTCCCATGTTGTATAACCACTAGACTACTCGTAACCATAAGTATCCTTCACAACCGAGGATAGTAGTGAGCATGAGTACACGTAGGTTTTACGTGTGTATCCTTCACAACCGAGGATAGTAGTAAGTATAAATGCACGTAGGTTTTACGTGCGTATCCTTCACAACCGAGGATAGTAGTATGTATAAGTCTACGTAGATTGCAAGTATGTGTCCTGCACAACCGAGGACAGTGAATAGCATAAGTATGTGTCCTGCACAACCGAGGACAGTGAATAGCATAAGTATGTGTCCTGCACAACCGAGGACAGTGAATAGCATAAGTATGTGTCCTGCACAACCGAGGACAGTGGTATGGTAGTCTAGTGTTAGTGCCAGTACGAATCTATTCCATCTTATTCCTTCAATCCCATTCCCAAGCCCTTGGGAATCCCATGCCTTAGTAAGGGTGTGAACTCACCTTGGTTTGCTCGGTATACACTGTTACCCGTTCCCGTTACTCCAACAACCCTACCGCGATTAGCAATTTTATCAGTTTCGTAATAATTCACTTTATGCATTTATACAGTTTATGCTTAACACAGTAATTCACATCTCAGGTGTACATATCACACAATGACACAGTTATCACATGGATCTAACTTCCCTCACAACTTATCCCAATGCAAGTTCTTGTTTGAATAAATTATGTCTCACTATATTGTAGTGTGATTGGACCTTCGACTGTTATACATATATGAAGTCACAATTTATTTTAACATATATCGATGTTAGTGGTGCTGATTGTCTAAATGACATTTCATGAAACACGAAATAATGGCCAGCACATTCTATGATGCGTGAATTCCATTGGACCGAAGGTAACATGTAACAATTACAAATTGTCAATTACTTTTAGACATTAACCACTCTCTGTTATATAATAAGATCCTACCATTGATTATCAACCACCCTAACCTTCAAAAGAAGTCAGACTATACATGCTTTCCAAAACTCGGACCATAGATGTCATCATACAAATACAAGAAGTCGGATATCAGCAACAATAAAGGTCAGATGTTCTTGTCCTTGTCAAAAGTCGGACAAGAGGGCTACCCCCCTTAAAACTCGGACAGGGTATAATCCCCCCACAACCTCGGACCAAGGCTTTAAGCCAAAAAAACTCGGATAGGGGTGTGGGATGCTAAAACTCGGACCAAGGGAAATCCCTATCAAAAACTTCGGATCAAGTGAGGAGGGGTTAAAACTCGGATCCCCTTAGCTTTGTTTGAAACTCGGACCTCTACAAGCTTAAAGGTCGGACATACAATCAACACTTAAACTCGGACATCCTACATGATTACTTCGGACCACTTAACAACTTCAAAGCTCGGACCTATCAATTGCATCAAGAACTCGGACTTCTAACAAATCACAAAAGTCGGACATGTGTTTGGGTTAAAACTCGGACTATTAATGTATGTTATAAAATTCGGACTACATTTTATGTTCATAACAGGAACTCGGATCTAAATGTTTTCATTGCAAACTCAGACAAAACATATGTTTATAAACTTCGGACCTTCATGCATTACCCAAAACTCAGACAAGAGCATCCAATAAAACTCTGACTAACAGCAACATACATACAAATGATCAAGTTCGACAGGATTATATCAGTTACGTTTCTTATATTCAACCAGTTACGTTTACATGCAATCAAAACCCTAATTCACATTACAGAAATCATAGGCAGTCAATCGATGATTACAATAACTATGACAAAACAAACGATCCATCAAGCATACAATTAATCATCATCGTCATCACAGTAATTCCGAATCAAATCAATAATCACAGCCTATCTCATGAAGAACTAGGGTTTTAACATCAATCAATCAATCAATAAACAATTAATCATGAACAATGATTAAACAATTACCTTGATTCGATTCTAGATGGATTGGCAACCAAACTTGATGCAAAGGACTTGTGAATCCAAGAATGATGAGAAGATGGTTGTAGAGAGGATTAGGGAATGTGGGTGTACGTGTTTTGATTCTTGTGATGATTAGGGAATGATTAGTGAAAGAGATTAGGGTTAAGTATGGTTTAATTTTCACTAATTACTCTATACACCCTGAATTACTATATCTTACAATAGTACACCATCTCAAACAGTTTCACAATTTCACCACCAAGTTTATGCATTTGACAAGTCTAACACAATTAACACATTACCATGCATAATCATACAATACGATTTATTGCATCAAAACGTATACCATTCCATAGCAATCAATTGTGCAAATAATTAACTACACGAACAATGAACGTGCAATAAATGCGAAATAGAAATCTTGGAAATTCGAGTTGTCACATTATCCCCAACTTAAAAGAAATTTCGTCCCGAAATTTGGTACGCACTCACTGAGGAAGCTAGGTAAGTTATATCGTTCACTGGTTTTCCTGGGGTGTCACATCATCCCCCCGTTGATTTGGAATTTCGTCCCGAAATTCAGTAGTAGTAGCTTCAGCCTCAGTAGTGGTTGCATTGGTTCCGAATAACTGGGGGTACTTTTCTGTCATCTGGTCTTCGCGTTCCAAGGTGTACTCTGGGCCACGTCGGGAGTTCCAACGAACTCGAACAAGAGGGATTCTCTTGTGTTTGAGGACCTTAACATCCCGGTCCGTGATTTCAACTGGTTCCTCGACGAACTGCAACCGCTCGTCGATAGTGAGTTCCTTAAAAGGAACTATGAGGGTCTCATCTGACAGGCACTTCTTCAGATTCGACACGTGAAATACATTGTGAACTGCACCGAGTTCAGCTGGTAGGTTCAGTCTGTAGGCTACTGGGCCTATTCTTTCAGTGATTTCGAACGGTCCAACATACCGTGGATTGAGTTTGCCTCGTTTACCAAATTGAACCACACCCTTCCAGGGTGAGACTTTAAGTAAAACCCGGTCCCCGACCTGAAATTCCAATGGCTTCCTACGCTTATCCGCGTAGCTTTTCTGATGGTCGCGTGCTGCTGCCATGCGTTGTCGTATTTGTGCAATCTTTTCTGTGGCGTCCACTACAATCTCTGGACCCGTAATCTGACTATCCCCCACCTCTGCCCAACAGAGAGGTGACCGGCATTTACGTCCGTACAATGCCTCGAATGGAGCGGCTTGTATGCTGGTGTGATAACTGTTATTATACGAAAACCCCACCAAAGGGAGATGCTCTTCCCAGCCGTTGCCGAAATCAATAACACATGCCCGAAGCATGTCTTCAAGAGTCTGGATTGTTCGCTCAGACTGCCCATCCGTCTGAGGATGATACGCTGTGCTCATGTCTAATCGTGAGCCGAAAGATTTGTGCATCGCTTGCCATAGTTCTGACGTGAATCGTGCATCCCGATCCGAAATGATGAAGGTGGGCACCCCGTGCCTCGAAACAACTTCCTTAAGATAGATGTCCGCGAGAGTGGAGAACTTGTCCGTTTCCTTAATAGCCAGGAAGTGAGCAGACTTGGTGAGTCGATCCACGATCACCCAAATAGTATCGTTCCCACGCTGGGATCTAGGTAGGCCTGTAACGAAATCCATGGAAATTTCTTCCCATTTCCATTGTGGTATCTTGGGTTGCTGAAGTAGGCCTGAGGGTTTCTAGTACTCTGTCTTGACTCTCGCACAAGTCAACCATTTGCCGACGTAGGTTGCAATGTGGGCCTTCATGCTAGGCCACCAATATGTAGTTCTAATGTCGTGGTACATTTTATCCGACCCTGGATGTACCGAGTAGCGAGACTTGTGTGTTTCGTCCATCACAAGCTCTCGTTAACCGCCATAAAGTGGGACCCAAATACGCCCCGTTACATAGTATGCACCGTCTTCCTTTTGTTCCATTCGTTGCCTTGAGCCGCGTAAAGCTTCAGCTTTGACGTTTTCGGGTTTCAATGCTTCTATCGGAGCAGTTCGTATCTGTGCAGGAAGACTGGACTGGATAGTGAGCTGCAAGGCTCGTACGCGTCTAGGTAGAGTGTCTTTCCGACTGAGAGCGTCGGCCACAACATTTTCTTTGCCTGGATGATACTTAATAGCGCATTCGTAATCGTTAAGCAGTTCGACCCATCGTCGTTGACACATGTTCAAATCCTTCTGCTTAAGGATATGCTCGAGACTCCTGTGATCGGTGTAAATCGTGCACCTGGTACCGTACAGGTAGTGTCGCCATATCTTAAGCGTGAAAACAACAGCTCCCAGCTCTAAATCGCGCGTCGTGTAGTTCCGTTCATGGATTTTTGAGTGGACGAGAAGCGTAGGCAATAACTTTATCCTGCTGCATCAATACAACCAAGCCCCTGTATCGACGCGTCGCAATAGACCACAAGATCGTCTGTGCCCTCTGGCAATGAGAGAATAGGTGCACTGCAAAGCCTATCCTTTAAGTACTGAAAAGCGGTTTCCTGGGACTCTCCCCAACGTAGGTGACACCTTTCTGTGTCAGTAGTGTAAGCGGCTGTGCGATCTTCGAAAAGTCTTTGATGAATCGCCTGCAATACCCCGCCAAACCCAAGAATTGGCGTATTTCCGTTGGTGTACGCGGTGCAGGCCAGTTCCTGATCGAATCTACCTTGGATGGATCGACATGGGTCCCATCCCTGTTCACCACATGGTCTAAGCACTGGACTTCACGAAGCCATAAGTCGCATTTAGAAAACTTGGCGTACAATTGCTCCTTTCGAAGAAGTTCCAAGATAAGGCGTAAATGCTGCTCGTGTTCCTCCTGACTCTTGGAGTAGATCAGAATGTCGTCGATGAAAACAATGACGAACTTGTCAAGATAGGGTTTGCACTAGGGGTGTGCATAGGTCGGTTTGGTTCGGTTTTTACTATTAACCATAACCATAACCGCTAGTTCGGTTATGGAGTTTTGGTAACCATAACCATAACCAAACTTTGGTTACGGTTAATCGGTTATGAAGTCGGTTATGGTTCGGTTTTGGTTAATTTCGGTTAAGTAACCAAGCAAGGTTTGAAATAAATAGGGTTGTTCACGATTTGAACTTAGCATGAGCCTATTTTATAAGATAAAGGAGACTAAACTTTTTGGTTAAACTATTAATTTGGGGTTCTTTTTAATAAGGTAATTCTCAAACAAAAAAAAATTATGGCCATAACACCTTAGTTCTTTATCAAAATAAATAGCATCTACATTAAGATCATTTTGTTACTAAGATACTTTTATCTTAGTAAAAACCCTCTATATGGTTTTGTAAAACACAAATCCATTATATAAAGTTAACATTACAAGTTCGGTTCGGTTTCGGTTATATCGGTTAACCAAAGCTTTATAACCATAACCATAACCGATTGAGCGGTTATACAAAGTTTCATAACCATAACCATTGGTTATATTGGTTATCGGTTATTAGTGATTTGGTTATGTCGGTTATGGTTCGGTTATCGGTTATGGTGGTTAATTTGCTCACCCCTAGTTTGCACACCCTGTTCATAAGATCCATAAATACGGCAGGCGTGTTTGTAAGCCCGAATGGTATGACAAGAAACTCGTAATGGCCGCAGCGAGTTCTGAATGCTGTCTCGGAGACGTCCTCATCCTGGACTCTCAGCTGATGATAACCAGACCTTAGATCAACCTTGGAGTAGTAACTCGACCCTTGCAACTGGTCGAATAAGTTGTCAATACGTGGAAGAGAGTAGCGGTTCCTCACGGTGACCTTGTTCAGTTCGCGGTAGTCCATGCACGTCCTGAAAGTGCCATCCTTCTTTTTCACGAGTAGTACTGGAGCTCCCCAAGGCGAAGAGCTTGGACGAATGAAACCCTTATCCAAGGGCTCTTGTAGTTGCTTTGACAGTTCTTCCAGTTCAGTTGGAGCCAAACGATACGGTGCGCGAGCTATAGGTGCTGTCCAGAACTGTAGGAATGAGGTCGATAGGAAACGTCTGACCAGCGAGCATAAGATTACAATCCAGAACTATGAATGGCCTCTAGACTTGCATCATAAGATAACATTACGACATTTGACTATCTTTCAAGAACATATAACTGGTATCCACACCCAAAACAAACAAGACAGTAACATAAAAGTCGTCGAGAAGAAACTTACCCCTTATTACGATGTGATCGTTCCTTGCGTCACCCTGACCAATCATGTACACGCTGCCCCGGCGTCATGGTTTCCATTGCTTCCCCCAACGCTATCCCCGATGTCGTCCCTGTTTCCATGGTCGTGGTTCTGAGTCTGGTCCTGGTTTAATTGAGGGCAATCGCGTTTAAAATGAACTTCAGCCCCACACTGGAAACATCCCCCGTTCCCACGCTGTGGCTGCTGCTGTGTGTTCTGTGGAGCTGGTAGTTGCAGTTGCTGGTTTTGTGAAGGTTGAGGCGGTCGTTACTGTTCTTGAGTTACAGGACGTGAGTTTCGACAATCCTTAGCTTCATGACCAATCTTGAGACATCTCTGACATCGTTCCTTGCGACACCATCCACTGTGGTGTCTGTTGCACCTGTGACATAGTGATGAATTCCCCGATATCCACCCTGCCCCTGGTTGCCTGAAGAGTGCTGACTGGGACTCTGATAACGGTCAGTCTTTCGCTGCTGAACCTGTGACTGAACTGGAGCTGATCCCTTGCTGGAATCCCCATCCCATTTTCTTTTGTTGTCCTTGGGAGTAGCAGAAGTAGTGACAGCAGTAGTGGTAGCACTGATGCGTTTTGGCAGCTTGTTCAGATCCACTGCCTGATCTGTGAGACGATGAGCAAGACGAGTGACTTGCTCGATAGTGCCAAGGTTAGCTGCAGTCACATGACTCTGAATTTCTGGCACCAGACCCTTGAGATACAGCTCGATACGTTTGGTGGGAGAGTCTACCATAGTAGGACAAAATGTGGCTAATTCATTCGATCTCTTCGTATAAACTTCAATTTCAGACCCCACCATCTGTAGGTTGAGGAACTCTACCTCTAGTTTGTGGATGTCTTCACGACTACAAAACTCTTCCTTAATTAGGTCCTTGAACTCGTTCCAGGGGGTGGCATTAGCAGCTGCCAGCCCTAACATCTGAACCTGTGCTTCCCACCAGGTTAATGCAGCACCTTCGAGTGTTCTAGAAGCAAACTTTACCCTACGAGACTCAGGGCAATCATGCACCTCAAAGTCAGTTTCGAGCCTCCCGAACCAATGGAGGAGGCCTACAACTCCCTCAGTTCCACTGAAGGTACTAGGCCGGCAATCCTTGAGATTTTTGAAGGTGCAAACAGGCGACTGAGCGTGTTGACCTATCGTGTATAAGAATAGGACAAGGTTAAACACAAAAGTTGGTTTAGGAGTGTAGGATCTAAAGACCCTAGTTACGACTGCAGGGTTTACCTCCTGCTTGTATGGCTGCAAGTGCCGCCGCAATTCGTTCGTTAATGAGAGCCGTCAACTGGGCTTGTGTCATGTTGATATATCCGGCCATGACCTTTATAGCAAATGTAACGTAAGTGAGAATGGTTCGCGAGGATGACAGAAAGGTGTAGGCACATAGGTGTTCTCAAGCAGTAACAAGTAGTGAGCAAAGTAATGTAAGCATACTACGAGCAAAGTTCTATGCAATTCTAGCATGTAGGCAATAAACATAAACCTTATTACCTAGGATGTCGAGTCTTGCACGTGGAGCGAAGCGTCGTTGTGGATCGTTGAGAGCACTGTTCTGTTATAGTCTGGTTTTAATAAAAACGTTTTCCCATATTAAAACCAAGTTCTCTATAACCAATGGCTCTGATACCAATCTGTCACACCCTCAAAATCCACCTGTGGAGTATCACCGCTTGGGAGCGTGACTGACCAGGATCAAGCCATCAATCATATCGAACATAGCATTTAATTATAAAAGTAGATAATATAATTCAACAAGACATGATTGATGTTCAAAACCAAACATTTGTTTAAATAGCGGAAGCATGTAAGTAAACCCAACATAGTTAATAATGTAATGTCATAAGTGTTTAAAGAAACAATCACGATCCAAGCCCACAACGACCTGCTCCTCCCTGTGCAAGCTCCATATACCTAGCGACCTGCAAGGCATGTAACAGAGGATCAACAACTAGTTGAGCGAGTTCACAGAAAGTAAATGCGTAATAGTAAGTTCGTATGTAACAGGTGGCTCTACTGGGCCGTTAATACGTTCTATTGGTGGGGGCTTCCCATGTTGTATAACCACTAGACTACTCGTAACCATAAGTATCCTTCACAACCGAGGATAGTAGTGAGCATGAGTACACGTAGGTTTTACGTGTGTATCCTTCACAACCGAGGATAGTAGTAAGTATAAATGCACGTAGGTTTTACGTGCATATCCTTCACAACCGAGGATAGTAGTATGTATAAGTCTACGTAGATTGCAAGTATGTGTCTTGCACAACCGAGGACAGTGAATAGCATAAGTATGTGTCCTTCACAACCGAGGACAGTGAATAGCATAAGTATGTGTCCTACACAACCGAGGACAGTGAATAGCATAAGTATGTGTCCTGCACAACCGAGGACAGTGGTATGGTAGTCTAGTGTTAGTGCCAGTACGAATCTATTCCATCTTATTCCTTCAATCCCATTCCCAAGCCCTTGGGAATCCCATGCCTTAGTAAGGGTGTGAACTCACCTTGGTTTGCTCGGTATACACTGTTACCCGTTCCCGTTACTCCAACAACCCTACCGTGATTAGCAATCTTATCAGTTATGTAATAATTCACTTTATGCATTTATACAGTTTATGCTTAACACAGTAATTCACATCTCAGGTGTACATATCACACAATGACACAGTTATCACATGGATCTAACTTCCCTCACAACTTATCCCAATGCAAGTTCTTGTTTGAATAAATTATGTCTCACTATATTGTAGTGTGATTGGACCTTTGACTGTTATACATATATGAAGTCACAATTTATTTTAACATATATCGATGTTAGTGGTGCTGATTGTCTAAATGACATTTCATGAAACACGAAATAATGGCCAGCACATTCTATGATGCGTGAATTCCATTGGACCGAAGGTAACATGTAACAATTACAAATTGTCAATTACTTTTAGACATTAACCACTCTCTGTTATATAATAAGATCCTACCATTGATTATCAACCACCCTAACCTTCAAAAGAAGTCAGACTATACATGCTTTCCAAAACTCGGACCATAGATGTCATCATACAAATACAAGAAGTCGGATATCAGCAACAATAAAGGTCAGATGTTCTTGTCCTTGTCAAAAGTCGGACAAGAGGGCTACCCCCCTTAAAACTCGGACAGGGTATAATCCCCCCACAACCTCTGACCAAGGCTTTAAGCCAAAAAAACTCGGATAGGGGTGTGGGATGCTAAAACTCGGACCAAGGGAAATCCCTATCAAAAACTTCGGATCAAGTGAGGAGGGGTTAAAACTCGGATCCCCTTAGCTTTGTTTGAAACTCGGACCTCTACAAGCTTAAAGGTCGGACATACAATCAACACTTAAACTCGGACATCCTACATGATTACTTCGGACCACTTAACAACTTCAAAGCTCGGACCTATCAATTGCATCAAGAACTCGGACTTCTAACAAATCACAAAAGTCGGACATGTGTTTGGGTTGAAACTCGGACTATTAATGTATGTTATAAAATTCGGACTACATTTTATGTTCATAACAGGAACTCGGATCTAAATGTTTTCATTGCAAACTCAGACAAAACATATGTTTATAAACTTCGGACCTTCATGCATTACCCAAAACTCAGACAAGAGCATCCAATAAAACTCTGACTAACAGCAACATACATACAAATGATCAAGTTCGACAGGATTATATCAGTTACGTTTCTTATATTCAACCAGTTACATTTACATGCAATCAAAACCCTAATTCACATTACAGAAATCATAGGCAGTCAATCGATGATTACAATAACTATCACAAAACAAACGATCCATCAAGCATACAATTAATCATCATCGTCATCACAGTAATTCCGAATCAAATCAATAATCACAGCCTATCTCATGAAGAACTAGGGTTTTAACATCAATCAATCAATCAACAATTAATCATGAACAATGATTAAACAATTACCTTGATTCGATTCTAGATGGATTGGCAACCAAACTTGATGCAAAGGACTTGTGAATCCAAGAATGATGAGAAGATGGTTGTAGAGAGGATTAGGGAATGTGGGTGTACGTGTTTTGATTCTTGTGATGATTCGGGAATGATTAGTGAAAGAGATTAGGGTTAAGTATGGTTTAATTTTCACTAATTACTCTATACACCCTGAATTACTATATCTTACAATAGTACACCATCTCAAACAGTTTCACAATTTCACCACCAAGTTTATGCATTTGACAAGTCTAACACAATTAACACATTACCATGCATAATCACACAATACGATTTATTGCATCAAAACGTATACCATTCCATAGCAATCAATTGTGCAAATAATTAACTACACGAACAATGAACGTGCAATAAATGCGAAATAGAAATCTTGTAAATTCGAGTTGTCACATTATCACCAACTTAAAAGAAATTTCGTCCCGAAATTTGGTACGCACTCACTGAGGAAGCTAGGTAAGTTATATCGTTCACTGGTTTTCCTGGGGTGTCACATCATCCCCCCGTTGATTTGGAATTTCGTCCCGAAATTCAGTAGTAGTAGCTTCAGCCTCAGTAGTGGTTGCATTGGTTCCGAATAACTGGGGGTACTTTTCTGTCATCTGGTCTTCGCGTTCCCAGGTGTACTCTGGGCCACGTCGGGAGTTCCAACGAACTCGAACAAGAGGGATTCTCTTGTGTTTGAGGACCTTAACATCCCGGTCCGTGATTTCAACTGGTTCCTCGACGAACTGCAACCGCTCGTCGATAGTGAGTTCCTTAAAAGGAACTATGAGGGTCTCATCTGACAGGCACTTCTTCAGATTCGACACGTGAAATACATTGTGAACTGCACCGAGTTCAGCTGGTAGGTTCAGTCTGTAGGCTACTGGGCCTATTCTTTCAGTGATTTCGAACGGTCCAACATACCGTGGATTGAGTTTGCCTCGTTTACCAAATTGAACCACACCCTTCCAGGGTGAGACTTTAAGTAAAACCCGGTCCCCGACCTGAAATTCCAATGGCTTCCTACGCTTATCCGCGTAGCTTTTCTGACGGTCGCGTGCTGCCGCCATGCGTTGTCGTATTTGTGCAATCTTTTCTGTGGCGTCCACTACAATCTCTGGACCCGTAATCTGACTATCCCCCACCTCTGCCCAACAGAGAGGTGACCGGCATTTACGTCCGTACAATGCCTCGAATGGAGCGGCTTGTATGCTGGTGTGATAGCTGTTATTGTACGAGAACTCCACCAAAGGGAGGTGCTTTTCCCAGCCGTTGCCGAAATCAATAACACATGCCCGAAGCATATCTTCCAGAGTCTGGATCGTTCGCTCAGACTGCCCATCCGTCTGAGGGTGATACGCTGTGTTCATGTCTAACCATGAGCCGAAAGATTTGTGCATCGCTTGCCATAGCTCTGACGTGAATCGTGCATCCCGATCCGAAATGATGGAGGTGGGCACCCCGTGCCTCGAAACAACTTCTTTAAGATAGATGTCAGCGAGAGTGGAGAACTTATCCGTTTCCTTTATAGCCAGGAAGTGTGCAGACTTAGTGAGTCGATCCACGATCACCCAAATAGTATCGTTCCCACGCTGGGATCTGGGTAGGCCTGTAACGAAATCCATGGAAATTTCTTCCCATTTCCATTGTGGTATCTTGGGTTGCTGAAGTAGACCCGCTGGTTTCTGATATTCCACTTTGACTTTTGCACATGTCAAACACTTGCCGACGTAAGTAGCGATGTGGGCCTTCATGCTAGGCCACCAATACGTGGTTCTGATGTCATGGTACATTTTATCCGAACGTGGATGTACCGAGTAGCGAGACTTGTGTGCTTCATCCATCACAAGTTCTCGTAAGCCGCCATAAAGTGGGACCCAAATACGCCCCGTTACATAGTAGGCGCCGTCTTCCTTTTGTTCCATTCGTTGTCTTGAGCCGCGTAAGGCTTCAGCCTTGACATTTTCGGGTTTTAAAGCTTCTATCTGAGCAGTTCGTATCTGTGCAGGAAGACTGGACTGAATAGTGAGCTGCAAGGCTCGTACGCGTCTAGGTAGAGTGTCTTTCCGACTGAGAGCGTCAGCCACAACATTGGCCTTGCCTGGATGGTACTTGATGGCGCATTCATAATCGTTCAGAAGTTCAACCCATCTTCATTGACGCATGTTCAAATCCTTTTGCCTAAGAATATGCTCGAGACTCCTGTGATCGGTGTAAATTGTGCACTTGGTACCGTACAGGTAGTGTCGCCATATCTTAAGCGCGAAAACAACAGCTCCCAGCTCTAAATCGTGCGTCGTGTAGTTCCGTTCGTGAACCTTGAGTTGACGAGAAGCGTAAGCAATAACCTTATCCCGCTGCATCAATACACAACCAAGCCCCTGTATCGATGCGTCAAAATAAACCACAAAATCATCCGTGCCCTCTGGCAATGAGAGAATACGTGCGCTGCAAAGCCTATCCTTTAGGTACTGAAAAGCGGTTTCCTGGGGATCTCCCCAACGGTAGGTGACACCCTTCTGTGTCAGTAGTGTAAGCGGCTGTGCGATCTTCAAAAAGTCTTTGATAAACCGTCTGTAGTAACCTGCCAAACCCAAGAATTGGCGTATTTCCGTTGGTGTACCCGGTGCAGGCCAGTTCCTGATCGAATCTACCTTGGATGGATCGACATGAATCCCATCCCTGTTCACCACATGGCCTAAAAAGTGGACTTCACAAAGCCAGAAGTCGCATTTAGAAAACTTGGTGTACAATTGCTCCTTTCGAAGAAGTTCCAAAATCAATCGTAGGTGCTGCTCGTGCTCCTCCTGACTCTTGGAGTAAATCAGAATGTCATCGATGAAGACAATCACAAACTTGTCTAAGTACGGCTTGCACACCCTGTTCATCAGATCCATAAATACGGCAGGCGCATTCGTTAATCCAAATGGCATGACAAGAAACTCGTAGTGACCGTAGCGAGTTCTGAAAGCGGTTTTAGAGACGTCCTCATCCCGGACTCTCAGCTGATGATACCCTAACCTCAAGTCTATCTTGGAGTAGTAGCTAGACCCTTGCAACTGGTCGAATAAGTCGTCTATACGTGGAAGAGGATAACGGTTCTTCACCGTCACCTTGTTCAGTTCACGGTAGTCGATGCACATCCTGAAAGTGCTATCCTTCTTTTTCATGAAAAGTACTGGAGCTCCCCAAGGAGATGAGCTTGGACGAATAAAGCCCTTTTCCAAGAGCTCTTGTAGCTGCTTCGACAGTTCTTCCAGTTCGGTTGGAGCTAAATGATACGGTGCACGGGCTATCGGTGCTGCTCCAGGAGCTAACTCAATCTGAAACTCGACTTGGCGGTGAGGCGGTAAACCGGGTAAATCTTCAGGAAACACCTGAGGAAAGTCACGTACAACTGGAATATCCTCCAGCTTCTTTTCCTTTGCTGATGCGTCAGTTACAAGTGCCAGAATTGCAGTGTGCCCCTTTCGTAAACATTTCTGCGCCTTTAAGAAAGAGATGATGCCAACCACAGCACCACTCTTGTCGCCTTGAACTTCGAGAGGTTCCTGACTAGAACGAGGAATACGAATGATCTTTTCCTTGCATAAAATCTCTGCGTGATGTTGGGATAACCAATCCATACCGATGACGACGTCGAAACTACCCAAAACTATGGGTATAAGATCAATCGAGAAGGTCTGACCAGCTAAGACGATGCTACAACCCTTGATTACATGTGTGGCTTCTACACTTTTACCATTTGCTAACTCTACGACGTGTTTGGTGTTTAGGGGTGTTGGTGTACGTTTCAATAATTTACTCATTTTCAAGGACATATAACTTGTATCAGCACCCGAATCAAATAAGACAGTAACATAAATATCGTCGAGAAGAAACTTACCCATAACCACATTGGGATCATTCACTGCGTCGCCCCGACCTAGCACAAAAGCACGACCCCGAGCTTCGTTGCCATTGTTGTTGTTGTTTCCCCCGTTGTTGTTGTTCCCATTGCCCTGGTTATTGTTATTGCGATTCTGATTTTGGTTCAATTGAGGGCAATCACGCTTGAAGTGACCTTCAGCCCCACACTGGAAACATCCCCGGTTTCCACGCTGTGGCTGCTGCTGCTGATTCTGTGGAGCTGGCGGTGGGAGTTACTGGTTCTGATTTGCTGGCCGTGAGCTTCTACAATCCTTAGCCTCATGACCCGGCTTGAGGCATCTTTGACAACGTTCCCTGCGACATCTCCCACTGTGGTGTTTGTTGCACCTATTACACCACGGGTGAATTCCCCGATATCCACTCTGTCCCTGACTGCCTGATGATTGCTGATTCGGACTCTGGTAGTAATTAGTCTTGCGCTGCTGTGCTTGAGACTGAACAGAAACTGATCCCTTGCTGGAATCCCCCTCCCATTTTCTCTTGTTGTCACTGGGAGTAGTATAAATAGTGACAGCAGTAGTGGTAGCACTGATGCGTTTTGGCAGCTTGTTCTGTTCCACTGCCTGATCGGTGAGTCGATGAGCAAGACGCTGAATGTCTTGGATGTTGTTGAGGTTAGCCGACGTCACGTGGCTCTGAATCTCTGGCGCAAGCCCCTTGAGATACAACTCAATGCGCTTAACTAGAGGGTCCACCATCGTTGGACACAAGATGGCCAGTTCGTTTGATCATTTCGTGTAAGCCTCAATCTCTGACCCCATCATCTTTAAGTGGTAAAACTCATCCTCCAACTTGTGGATGTCGTCTCGCGTGCAGTATTCTCGTTTGATCAGTTCTTTAAGATCTTCCCAGGGTGTGGCGTTAGCAGCTGCCAACCCTAGGATCTGAACTTACGCGTTCCACCAGGTGAGCGCAATCCCTTCCAACGTGCCAGTGGCATACTTGACCCTGCGAGCCTCAGGGCATTCACACATCTCAAATACCTACTGGAGCTTTTCAAACCAATGGAGGAGTCCCACTGCCCCCTCGGTGCCACTAAAAGTGCTTGGACGACAGTCCATGAAGTTCTTGAAAGTGCAGACAGGCTGCTGCGCGTGTTAACCTATTGTGTACGAATAGGACAAAGTTAAATACGAGAGTTAATGTAGGATCTAAAGATCCTAGTGTGAGTCTATACTGCAGGGTATACTACCTGCTTGAGCAGCTGCAAGTGCCGCAACAATTTGTTCATTAACGAAAGCCGTCAACTGGGCTTGAGTCATGTTCACACGTCCAGACATGATCTTCATAGCAAATGCAACATGAGTTAGAGAGGTTCGCAAATAGGGCGATGACAGAAGAGTGTAAGCACATAGGGGTTCTCATGTAACGACGTATAGTAAGCAATGTAATCTAGCATACTACGAGCAAAGTTCTATGTAGTTCTAGCAAGCAGGTAATAAACATAAGCCTTATTACCTAGGATGTCGAGTCTTGCACGTGGAGCGAAGCGTCGTTGTAAAAATGAAAATCTTTTGAAAACGGAAACGATAAAAATGAATACATGTATCGGTCCCAATGTTGTTTGGGACGGTACGCCATCGTTAACTTGATTATGTCACACCCTCAAAATCCACCCGCGGAGTACTACCGCTTGGAGGCGTGACATGACCAGGATCAAGCCATCAATCATATTGAACATAGTATATAATAATCAAAGAAGTTCGTAAATCCCAATTCAATACAATTGATGTTCAAACCAAACATAGTTAAGTAGCGGAAGCATAAGTATGTAAACCCAAAGTAAAACATAAGTTTAATTATTCGTAACGTTAAACATAGTATTCATGATCTGTGCTCCACAACGACCTGCTCCATCCTAGTGCAAGCTCCATAAGTACCTAAGGTCCTGCAAGGCATGCAGCAGAGAGTCAACAACTAGTTGAGCGAGTTCACAGTTAATAGTTCAGTAATGGTATAGTGCGAGTAGTAGTATGTTCGTTTGTTATGTCAGGTATCGTATCAGTTTCCATCGCGGCCTCCCAGGCAGGTATGCGAAGATATTAGGGGATGTTTTTCCCAAGTGTTCTAGACTAGGTTTATTTGTATCGCGGCCTCCCAGGCAGGTGTGCGAAGATTAGTAAATTTAGTTCGCGGCCTTCCTAAGGCAGGTGTGCGAAGTCAGTCATAATATCGCGGCCAACCCTTGGCAGGTGTGCGAAGATCAGTTCAACAAGAGTTACTAGTCTAGTCGTATCTTACTGTTAGGTTCTACCATCTGAGTATACACAATAACTCATCCAAATCCCATTCCCACCCGGGAACCCCATGCCTTGGCTGTGTGAACTCACCTTGGTTTGCTCGGTATGCTAAGTATGTGCTCGAGGTAAATCAATCACGTCCTAGAGTATGCACGTATACACAATCAGTTTGTATCCATTTTGTTCACGTATAAACATATCACTGAGTAGCACATTGCACGTATTCAAGATTATCCAAGTCATGTTCAACATTTAACAGCAGTTACTTAATACAGTTAACTTCTAACAGAGTCTAACTAGGTTACTGTGTAAGTTATCCAATTCGGCGAAACACAACATTGGCGAATCACAGGTTTGGCGAAACACATTCTGTTTCGTCAAACGTCCTTTGACGAAACACTAATTCTAATTCGTCGATGATCCTTGGCGAAACACAAATCCTGTTTCGCCGATTACTCTTGGCGAAACACAATCTTGTTTCGTCAAGAATTCCATTTCGTCAAACATTCAAATTCGTCAAGGCATCAGTTACGTCAACATGTCAGTTACAAAAATCATGCAGTCGATTATGGAAACCCTAATCATTCTAGCAGCCGCCTAGAACACCATCAAGAACAATCATCATACTATCATTATCAGATCAACGTACAATTATCGTAACCCAGAAATCATAATCAACAAAGTTTAACAACATTAAACCGACATGAGCATCGTTAGTTCTAGATCTACCCATCACGTAATCACATCAATCCGATCAGTTTATTGATATCCCTAAATCAACACCATATTTCACATTGCATACCGAAAACAAGATCACAACATTCATAAATCAACCCTAGTTCATCCTAACAGTTAACAATAAGTCATACAATTCATGCATTCACAGATCATCATGATATTCATCAACAATACGTAGACCAATAAACATTAGCAATGACTAACCGGAGAATTAAACGATTAATACGGACGGAACGGGTGAATTCTCGGGTAACAGGGGCTGCCAACGTGCACAGGAAAGCTTCTAGGGTTTCAGTTTTGTCAAAGTTGTGAAACAGGAGGTCGTTTCACGTTTTAAACACATACAGACGGTTTGGGCCCGTAATGGGCTTGTCGAAACAATGGGTCGGCGAATCACATTGTGTTTCGTCGAGAATGGGTTGACGAAACA
The DNA here is from genome assembly GCF_002127325.2 of Helianthus annuus. Lineage (NCBI taxonomy): Eukaryota > Viridiplantae > Streptophyta > Magnoliopsida > Asterales > Asteraceae > Helianthus > Helianthus annuus. The sequence continues at coordinate 65,122,651 of NC_035446.2, read as the reverse complement.
GGCTTCTGTTTCGTTGAGTGGTCCTTGGCGAATCACAACTCTGATTCGTCGAGATGGTTTGATGGTGAATCTAGTTCTGTTCGTCAGGCACTATGTGGTTTAATCAGTTTAAGTCTAAGCGTTTCATAATAATTCTCACATTATGACAGTAATCACATGTATGCACAATACAATACGTTTCATTAACACATAACATGTACAGTTACAAGTCAACAAGTCAACTATCAAACAGTCAAAGTCAGCGTGTATTTAATGCGAAAGTGAAAGTCTAAAGTTCGAGTTGTCACAGATTATTCCTTAACTTTTTGTAAAATTGCAAATCTACATCTATGTTTATTTATTTTTTAAGATTGCAAGTTATTTGCCAGTGCATTGTGATGGTACCTTACCGCGGGCGTTGGATCGGTATCGGTTTGATTCGTTACAGTACCGGTATGCTTTATGTGCTCGGTATAGAAATCAACATGTGTTGTTCGAACGGTATCAATCGATTTAGATTGTCACGATACTGGTACCGATATTCATTTATCGTCACAGACAGAGTTGTAAAAATGAAAATATTTTGAAAACGGAAACGATAAAATGAATATACGTATCGGTTCCAGTGTTGTTTGGGATAGTACGCCATCAGTTAATCGAAAGAAAAAACAATAAAGATAAATATTGGTACCGAACTGATGTTGTTCATTCAATTTCGATTTGGGATGGTACGCCAGTTTATCGAAAGAAAAAACAATAAAAATGAATACAGGTACCGAACTGATGTTGTTCATTCGGTTTCGATTCGGTTCACTACGATATCTATTATCATACAAGAAACCATAAAAAGTAATAAATAACGATACTGATATTATTCGGTTCGGTACGGTATGGTTGCGATATGATCTTAGCTTATTGAAAGCAAAACAATAAAAATAAATACCAATACCGATACAAATATTGTTCAGTTGGTTTGGTACGATAGCGGCACAATAGTAGTTTTCAAAAAAGTTTATATATATGGCAATGGTGAAAAAATATACATAGGACGCAAACGAACTAAACCGATATCAACTTCAACTGAACATCGGTACCTGGTTGCGATGTAACACGCCGCGGAGATGGCTGTGAATTTGGTGGTGGCGGAAGAACTGCTGAGTTAATTGAAAATTCATAAATCTCATACCTTACATGTCACGGCTCCCCGACCCACCCTGGACGGAGTCGGGGCCCGCGAGGCAGTTCCCGTGGTATTTAATTTATGCGGCAGCGGAAGTCTTTTTACAACAGGATCTTTTAACCGTAAAAATATGCTCGTTTTAATATATTACACAAAGTTTTTAGGGATAAAATCCCATCATTTACAATCAGTTGATTTCACACAGAAATCATTATTTTCCAAAACATGTTTTATTGGTTTATTCACAATGAGCCACTTCTCTGAGCTTGTAGTGCTTTACCGCACTTTTCCTGGATCACACAGATCACCTGAAACATGTTTGAAAAAGGTTTTGTCAGCGGGGAAATACTGAGTGAATCATTCTGTTTTCTAAAACGACCCGTTAGTTATAATTTACAGTATTAAGAGCGATTACAATGTTTCTATCAACCAATTATCAAGAATGGGTATTTGTCACTCGATTCATTTCTGTGACTGTGGTCATATCACTATTGGGTCCCGTTGCCCTAATAGTGACGGTGTACTCACACAGAGTAATAATAACTCACATAGAGTAATATTCACTCACATAGAGTGATAATAACAGTAATGTGCACAATACCCCACATACCAGCTGTAATTTGGTGATTACAAAGACTTAATCCCTGTAATTATAACCTTGAAAATAATTTGAGGTATTGTAATACTTACTCACAAACTGTGAGAAAACAGTTAAAAAGAAGAATGACTCACATTGCAGATTAATGAGCAAATAGATAATGCCTACTGATTAGCCTTGATTACACCTAGTTTTAACACAATGCACACACACAAGTTAGTAACTAATACAGCAACTACGTCAATTCACGAGATTAAATCTTCACAACGATTAATCAGTGCAATACTCGATAATTCAATCGGATTCACAACGAATAACAGAGCATAGTCCGAATTCGAACAGCACTCTAATATTCAAGTCGAAATCACGACGAATAATCAAAGTACAAGCTCAATTGAGCAGCACCTGGACTATCGTTGGATAGTTATAATCGATCAGACGTTGAATCGTAATAGCGATCGAGTTATTACCCTGATTGCGGCAGCGTTTCGATAATTGTGTGTGTGTGTTGGACTGTTTCTGTGATAACTCGCTCTACGTAACTCGGATTTACGTCGTTCCAAAGACAGAATTCAAGTCCCAACCCCCTCTATTTATACCCGAAATTTGACACCGTCGCGTAGCGCGAGGGGTACCCCCTATAGGCGTCGCGCTACGCGAGTGGTAACCTATGTTCATAGGGTAGCTACGTGTGTAACTAGGCTTGCTGTGTTGACAGTTTTTCAATTTTTGAATTTGATAGAGAGTTATGAAGATAATCGTTGGCTAGGGTTTATCCCCCCCTGAGTTTTAGGGGCCCTGATCCTGATTCTGATTGTCCTGGAAATTTTAGGGTTAGTGCGGAATTACTTGGGTTTCTTAATTAGGGTTTCCTTAATAGCTAATTACCATCCTAATTATGGATTTTAGTGACAGTTGTTACATCCTCCCCACCTTAAGAAAAATCTCGTCCTCGAGATTTACTGGAATAGATGAGGGTACTTTCGCTTCATTTCCGATTCCAGTTCCCAAGTGTATTCTGGTCCTCTCTTGGATTCCCATTTGACTTTTACTAGCACTAGTCGTTTGTGCTTGAGAAACTTGACTTTTCTATCTTCGATCTGTAGTGGTTTCTCTATAAACTTCAACTTTTCGTTCACCTCTATATCTTGAAGAGGTACTACCAGGGATTCATCTGCTAAACATTTCTTGAGATTGGATACATGAAATACATCATGTACTCCAGCCAATTCTTCTGGTAGTTGTAAACGATAAGCAACTGGTCCGATTCGTTGAATCACTGGGAATGGTCCAACGTACCTTGGACTTAGCTTTCCTTTCTTTCCGAATCGTACTACTCCTTTCCAAGGAGAAACTTTTAAAAGTACTTTATCTCCTACTTGAAATTCTAAAGGCTTACGACGATTGTCTGCATAGCTTTTCTGGCGATCTCGAGCTGTTTTCAGTCTTTCCTTGATCTGAGTTATTTTGTCAGTAGTTTCTTGTACAATTTCAGGACCTGATAATTGACTTTCTCCGATTTCTGCCCAACATACTGGAGTTCTGCACTTGCGTCCATATAGTGCTTCAAATGGTGCAGCTTCGATGCTTGAATGATAACTATTGTTATAGGAGAATTCAATTAATGGCAAATGGCTATCCCAATTACCACCAAAGTCAATTACACATGCTCGGAGCATGTCTTCTAGCGTTTGTATTGTCCTTTCACTCTGTCCGTCTGTTTGTGGATGATATGCAGTACTTAGATTTAGTCGAGTTCCCATTGCTTTCTGAAAACTTTTCCAGAAATGAGATGTAAAACGACTATCTCTATCCGATACGATGGAGAGCGGGACTCCATGTAGGGATACTACCTCGTCCACGTAGAGTTGTGCTAACCTTTCCATGCTAAAGGTTTCTTTCATTGGTAGGAAATGAGCTGACTTGGTTAATCGGTCTACGATTACCCAAATCGCATCATTACCTCTTTTGGTTTTGGGTAACTTTGTAACAAAGTCCATTGTTATAAGTTCCTATTTCCATACAGGCATTTCTAACTGTTGTAGTAGTCCTGAAGGTTTCTGGTGTTCAGCCTTAACTTGTGAACAAGTTAAACACTTGGATACATATTCGGATATATCCTTTTTCATTCCTATCCACCAGAAATTATTTCTTAAATCTTGGTACATCTTATTATTTCCTGGGTGCATGGTATACCTAGATTTATGAGCTTCTTCTAAGATCTTATTTCTTAATTCTCCTTGCTTAGGTACCCAATTTCGCTTCTTATGGAATTTCCAAATTCCATCATTTCCTTGTTCTAGTTCTTTTAAGTAACCTTTCATTCCTTCAGCATCATCTTGGATTGCTGTTTTCTGAACTTCTTTGATTTGTGCCATTAAATCTACTTGTAGATTTAACCTCAGAGCACGGACTCGTTTCTGTTTCTCATGGTACTTACGACTTAAGGCATCTGCAACTACATTTGCCTTTCCTTCGTGATATTGGATATCACAGTCGTAATCGCTTAGCATCTCCATCCATCTTCTTTGCCTCATGTTTAATTCTTTTTGCCCAAATATATATCTTAGACTCTTATGATCTGTATAAACAGTAAACTTACTTCCATACAGATAATGTCTCCATATCTTAAGGGCAAAAATTATGGCTCCTAATTCTAGATCATGAGTCGTATAATTTTCTTCATGCTTTTTCAATTGTCTAGAAGCATACGCAATTACCTTCTTGCGTTGCATTAACACACATCCGTATCCTAATTTTGAAGCATCACAATATACTTCAAAGTCTTCTGTTCCTTCGGGTAAAGCTAAGATTGGTGTATTCGTCAACCTATGCTTTAAAATCTTAAAGGCTTCTTCTTGTCTAGGTCCCCATTCAAACTTAGCAGCTTTACAGGTTAACTTAGTTAATGGTATGGCTATCTTGGAAAAATCTTTGATAAATCGTCTATAGTATCCAGCTAAGCCTAGAAAACTTCTTATCTCCATAGCTGTTTGTGGAACTTTCCACTTCGTAATTGCGTCTATCTTAGCAGGATCTACATGGATACCTTCGTGATTTACCACATGACCTAAGAATTGTACTTCTTGCAGCCAAAATTCACATTTCGAGAATTTGGCATAAAGCCTTTCGTTTCTTAACAAAGTTAAGAGAACATGTAAATGCTCACAATGTTCTTTTTGGCTTTTGGAGTAAATAAGTATATCGTCGATGAAAACGATTACAAATTTATCCAAGTATGGTTTACAGATTCGATTCATCATGTCCATGAATGCTGCTGGGGCATTTGTTAATCCAAAGGGCATGACTGTAAACTCATAATGACCATACCTAGTTCTGAAAGCAGTTTTAGGTATGTCTTCTTCTTGTACCTTCAACTGATGATATCCAGATCTTAAATCTATCTTGGAGAAATACCTAGCTCCTTGCAGTTGATCAAAAAGATCATCAATCCTAGGTAGTGGGTATCGATTCTTAATTGTAACCTTATTCAATTCTCTATAATCGATACACATTCTCATCGATCCATCTTTCTTTTTCACAAACAGTATTGGTGCACCCCAAGGGGATGAACTAGGTTGTATGAATCCTTTGCTTAATAATTCATCTAATTGCTTTTTCAATTCTAGCATTTCGGTAGGTGCTAATCTATATGGTGCTTTAGCTATGGGTGCAGTACCTCGAATTAAATGAATTCTAAACTCTACTTCCCTATCAGGTGGTAATCCAGGTAATTCTTCTGGAAAAACGTCTGGGTATTCTGACACTACCGGGATGTCCTGAAGTTCCTTATCCTTAGTGTTAATGATTACTGAAATCATATACACCATTTCCTGTTTTCTTGAATAACTAGCCAATTTCATTACTGAGATAAATTTCAGTGGCTTTCGAGGTTTATCTCCAGTAATTAAAATTACTTCTCCTGTAGGTGTTTGAATTTCTACAGCATTTTTGTCACATAGGATTCGTGCATGGTTGGCTATTAACCAATCCATTCCTAATACTACATCGAATCCTGCTAAATTCATTGGTAACAAATTTGCAGAAAACTTATGGCCTAATAATTCTATTTTTCCTTCTTGCCAGATTTTATCTATTTTTACAGAATTTCCTTCTGCGGTTTCTACTGTGAAGATTTGCCTAAGAGTGGTTAATGGTAACTTAAGATCTTGGCAAAATAAAGTATTTATAAAACTTTGGTTCGCACCAGAGTCAAATAATACTTTTGCAAATACGTTGTGAACTAAGAACGTACCAGCTATCACATCTGGAATGAGTTCGGCCTCTTGAGTGGTCAGCTGGAATGCTCGCGCATTTCTTTTGGTTGTTCCTTCAGCTGGTTTGGCTTGGTTAACTACAGGTTTAGCTAGCTTAGGACATTCAGATTGAAAATGACCTCTTTCTCTGCAATTATAACAAACTTTTGTTTTCTTCCTGCAGTCTTCTTCCCTCTGTCCTTTCATTTGGCAAAAATTGCAAACCATGTTGCATTGTCCATAATGCTTCTTTTTGCAAATTTTGCAGAAAGGAGATGAGGAGGATTGCCCAGTTCCTCTTTTCTTGACATTACCCATACGAAATCCTTGGGTAATCTTTTGAGCTAATTCCTTCTTGCGATCTTCCTCTCTTGTGCGTACCAATTCATCTGTTAGGGTATTAGCTAATTCTACAGCATCGTCAATAGTACGAGGTCTCGCAGCTTTAACGATGTTTCGGATTTCACTAATTAAACCCCAGATGTAACGAGAAATAAGTACCGGTTCTGGCGAAGCCAGTGATGGTATTACCCTTGCGTATTCAAAGAATGTCGAAGTATATCCCCGACAATCTACTCCTAGCATACGATGACTTAGGAACTTGTTTGCCATTTGTTCCTTCTCGTATTCGGGACAGAATTTTCTTTCTACCAAACTCTTAAATTCTTCCCAACCTATGGCGTAGGCTATCCTTCTTCCTTTTGCCTGGAGGACCGTGTTCCACCATTCGAGTGCTCCTTCTTTGAACAGATTTGATGCATACATCACCTGATCCTCTTTGGCACATTTGCTTATTGCGATTACTGCTTCGGTTTTCTCTAACCAACGCAGTGTTGCAGTTGCCCCTTCGTTACCTGCAAATTCAACGGGTTTGCAAGCAAGAAATTCTTTATAAGTGCAACCAGGCGTTGCAGCTTTCATTCTTTTAGGGAGTGGGGCCTGCTGCGGATCATGATTGTCATGATTGCCGCCTCCATTTATGCTGTTACTGCCGTTATCGTCTGAAATACGTTTACTAGGAATTAATTGTGGTTCGGCAGGTTTCTGAACAACAGCCACAATTTCTGGAATAGCATGAGCTATCCCTTGGGCGATAAAATGCTCAATATCTTGTCGAGTTATATATTGATCTTCTTGTTCTTGCTCAGATTGATTTACTTCATTAATTGGTTCATTGTTAGCATTTTCCATCTGCTAATTGGTAAAATTATTAGTGTCTAACCTTTCAATGACAAAATTCACATAGATACACATAGATTATCACATCATACGAGTATAACCAAAATTGTCGATTTCTCGAATTTTACTTTGTTAGTATATTGTATATGCATCCATACACACCGTATCTTACAGAGTTTTATTGCCCATTTTACAGAATTTTAAGTTACTATCATATAATACGGCTTTCTGTGGTTTAACTGACTGTTCTAGTAACGATGCTCCCTCTCATCGTACTTCCAAGTTAGATGCTCTCCCATTTCCCTGATCCTATTACCTGTACCTATCAGTTCTTCACCGAACTGACGAAGTTCAGCTAGGTTTTCATTACTCATGGGAGGATTTGGGAGTGGTTCTGGGTCAAATTGTGGAAGGAAGCTATAAGGACTGTTGACTATGTTTTGGAATTGCCAGTCATTGGTCCACCATTCCTCCATTTGGCCTAATGGTCTGGTATGAACTAGTGGGTCTGGAATAGCTGGTCCTAGGTTTAGTGGGAATTGAACTGTAGCCGGGTAAGAGAAGAGATTATCGTTGATAGGCTCTAAAACATCACAATTTTCCAGCAGGCGATCTATTTCGTCCTGGAACGTGATTTCCTCAGTTTGTTTAGAGCTTTCGCCAATCTCTATTCCCTTTTGTTTCAGATCTATTCCTATTTCCTTTTCAGGTGGTTTTGAACTTTCTCCAGTTTCTATTTCCTTTCCCTTGCTCACACTCATAGGATTTTCTATTTTAGGGAGTTTCCTAGTGGCAGGTTTCCTACGGCGTACTTTCCTCCACCCTACGTATCTTCTCTTCTTTTTAGGTTTAGCTTTTTCCAGCGGTGGAGCTTGGAATTCCACAGGTTCTTCTATGTCAGCAATGTAACCAGTAAAGTCGTGAGAGACTTCGATAGGCACTGGATATAAGTTGAGATTCTGGAATGCTTCCGACATCTCATTCATGCTGCATAGTATATATGCAAAATGCAATGTTAAAACTTTGGAACAAAGTTTAATAAACAAACACTGAAGTTTTATTGCATATTACTTTTTGTACAGAAATAACAGAAATAAACACACTGGAATTTTATTTATTTACGGGATTGTGATTTTTCTTACTAGCCCCAACTTATTGGATATTTAGAGATTAGTATTTTCTGCTACAGTAGCTAGCATATAGAGATTTGCCCATTTCCCGTCTATTTTATCTTCCCAAGGTGTACTATTACCCAACTCTTGGACTCCTGGGTTAAACCTAACTCTCTTGGTTCGGGGTTTCTTTGTCTCCTGACTCTTTTTAAGTATCAAATCCCTTTTCTCTGGGGAAAGTGGATTCTCATAGTTTGCCTTGCGGACAAAGATTCCTTCTTCTAGGTTTACTGGGTTTCTAGAAGAAGATGCCACATCTAGTTTGTGGTAGATAGCAGACAGCTTTTGCTTACCCATACTGTAACTAAAAATAGCCAGTTAATAAAACATATAATCACCGAATAATAATTAGTAAAATTAAGCATTGTCCAAATACTTAATTTAGGCTTAATCAGTGGCTCGATCAGTGGTTAAATTTAATTATTAGCTCTGATACCACCTTCGCTGTCACGGCTCCCCGACCCACCCTGGACGGAGTCGGGGCCCGCGAGGCAGTTCCCGTGGTATTTAATTTATGCGGCAGCGGAAGTCTTTTTACAACAGGATCTTTTAACCGTAAAAATATGCTCGTTTTAATATATTACACAAAGTTTTTAGGGATAAAATCCCATCATTTACAATCAGTTGATTTCACACAGAAATCATTATTTTCCAAAACATGTTTTATTGGTTTATTCACAATGAGCCACTTCTCTGAGCTTGTAGTGCTTTACTGCACTTTTCCTGGATCACACAGATCACCTGAAACATGTTTGAAAAAGGTTTTGTCAGCGGGGAAATACTGAGTGAATCATTCTGTTTTCTAAAACGACCCGTTAGTTATAATTTACAGTATTAAGAGCGATTACAATGTTTCTATCAACCAATTATCAAGAATGGGTATTTGTCACTCGATTCATTTCTGTGACTGTGGTCATATCACTATTGGGTCCCGTTGCCCTAATAGTGACAGTGTACTCACACAGAGTAATAATAACTCACATAGAGTAATATTCACTCACATAGAGTGATAATAACAGTAATGTGCACAATACCCCACATACCAGCTGTAATTTGGTGATTACAAAGACTTAATCCCTGTAATTATAACCTTGAAAATAATTTGAGGTATTGTAATACTTACTCACAAACTGTGAGAAAACAGTTAAAAAGAAGAATGACTCACATTGCAGATTAACGAGCAAATAGATAATGCCTACTGATTAGCCTTGATTACACCTAGTTTTAACACAATGCACACACACAGGTTAGTAACTAATACAGCAACTACGTCAATTCACGAGATTAAACCTTCACAACGATTAATCAGTGCAATACTCGATAATTCAATCGGATTCACAACGAATAACAGAGCATAGTCCGAATTCGAACAGCACTCTAATATTCAAGTCGAAATCACGACGAATAATCAAAGTACAAGCTCAATTGAGCAGCACCTGGACTATCGTTGGATAGTTATAATCGATCAGACGTTGAATCGTAATAGCGATCGAGTTATTACCCTGATTGCGGCAGCGTTTCGATAATTGTGTGTGTGTGTTGGACTGTTTCTGTGATAACTCGCTCTACGTAACTCGGATTTACGTCGTTCCAAAGACAGAATTCAAGTCCCAACCCCCTCTATTTATACCCGAAATTTGACACCGTCGTGTAGCGCGAGGGGTACCCCCTATAGGCGTCGCGCTACGCGAGTGGTAACCTATGTTCATAGGGTAGCTACGTGTGTAACTAGGCTTGCTGTGTTGACAGTTTTTCAATTTTCGAATTTGATAGAGAGTTATGAAGATAATCGTTGGCTAGGGTTTATCCCCCCCTGAGTTTTAGGGGCCCTGATCCTGATTCTGATTGTCCTGGAAATTTTAGGGTTAGTGCGGAATTACTTGGGTTTCTTAATTAGGGTTTCCTTAATAGCTAATTACCATCCTAATTATGGATTTTAGTGACAGTTGTTACATTACATTACAACCTGCCATAAGAACAGTGGCGGATCCAGGAATTTTTCTCACCAAGTTCCTTTTGGTATATTTTCACTAATTCTCACTATTTTTTTTTAAATCATACAAAATTTCCACTATTTTTTCATTTTTTTCCAAACTAAGGGGGTTCCCGGGAACCCCCAAAACACCCCTGGATCCGCCACTGCATAAGAACTAGTACACCATATCTCCCGACACAACACAATGACATCTGATTAATTGCATATTCCAAACAATCATTGCACTCGGGCTCCGACAAACTTGGAACACACTGCGTAAGGCCATAAAGCGTGTTCGAACCAGGCCCGCTTGTGTCCTCCATAGCAAACTTCAGCAACGAATTTCCAGCAGCCGCTTCGCCTCTCAACTATCTCATAAACGGTTGGAGAACACCTTTGAATTGTTCCTTATCAGAAAAGGTATTAATGTTTTGCATGCGGTATATATCTCTAGCCATATCATTGTTTCCCAGTAAGTATAGTGGCATTAGAGTACTTCAATAAACAAAATTCATATTCATAATATATAACAGCTTCTGTTTGGTTATGACAAACTACTCTTAGCCGAAAAATAGCGTCCAGTAAACAACTTTGGCACATGTTTCACTCGGCAAAGGCAGATTGCGTTGTGTCTATCGGTTCCTTGACCGGCTGAAGAGTTATAATAACCGAAGCCTGAGTTGGTGGTCTGGAGAGAGGACAAAGCCGCATCAAGATTCCTACTGTACGCACTATTGGGGATATAAGTAGTCTCGTTTTGACACTTTATGAATGGTATGGCGGTTAGGCATTGATGAGAAAGTTTATTAGGTACATGAATATTAGAGAGAATAATAGTAGTGCTTTTCTGGTGAGAATTATTTTCATGTTTGTCTCACGCTTTTGTGGGGGAGATTGAGATCCTGACTACCTACCTACGGAGTATAAGATAATAGAGGCAAGAAAATGTTGGGAGGCTCCTTGTGCAAAATTTATATATATTAAAGTTGTTTTAATTTAATGAAGGTTGATGTGATATGTTGACCCATACTATTCAAAATCTAGGTATACCATCTCTACTCTTCTTCATTACTTAGGGGCTGTTTGGTAACATCTGAACCAATAAATGCTGAATGAATAAGAGGTCTCAATGGGTAAGAGGCTCTGAACCGGTAAGAGCAGAGCTGAACCAGTAAAATGTTGTTTGGTTGCACCTCTGAATGACTGTGTAAAATGACATTTTTACCCCTCTAAACAAAACTAAATACCTAACTGATTAGTTCTAAAACAATACCTAACTCATTATTTCTCATAAGCAAATACACACAAATCATCAACAACAATAATAAACCAATTCAAACTCAAGGCACATCAAATTAGCATCAATTCACTATAAATCAAATTACAACTAAACACCATTTCACTGGTAAACAAAAAACAAAAAATAAGAAGGGGCATGTATGTGATGTGTTTATTTACTCAACCCAAAGAAAATCCCATAACAAACAAATCACCAAAAAAGCTGTTATTAAATTCAGGCACCAGTTTCCACCGATCAACAATCAATTCGTTGACAGATCTGCATATCTTTTTTATCCATTCACACCTTATCTTGTTTCTCTGATTCTGTAAGATGTCAGTTACGTCGTGTATCAGTTACACACAGAGACCTAAATCGCCGATCATCATACGGAAATCTTACAATCATACAGAGATCATTCCTACTCATTCATCAGGGCACACAACATCTAGCATAACCCTAATCATGCCAAAATATTTCAGTTACACATCATCTAGATTTCATAAACATCAACGTCAATCCTAAACAGTGGGCACAACCATTACATTCCAAACATTAGATCTAATCTAAATGATTTTTGATATAACAGCTTCAATTCAACCAAAAACTTTCCTATTATCTCGTACAACGTGCCCTGATCTATCCTATCTCGTACAAGACTCGGTACAAGACGAAGTCGACAGATGCATGCACTAACAAGATGCTATGATGCTAAATGCTTTGGCATCGAGTTCGAACTTTTGAAAATCAGTTTCAGTATAGTTTTCAGTTGGTTTAGGAACGAACTTCTTTGCATCCTCAGCACTTGGCACCATAGGAACATGAGGACCAAAAACAACAGACCTCCAACATCCAGTATTCTGTTGAGCAAGGATGTGAACCATCCTTCTCTCCCAGATGTTGTATTCATTACGTTTAAGAATGGGTGGTTTGAAAAGAGAGCCAATGTTATTTTTATCATCTTGTGATTATGACGTCATCCTGGTTGTTTTACAGGCACTGATTAATCAACTTTAATGGTGATTAAACCTTGCTCTGTTTTTTAATGAAACGAACAAACTATCAGTATCAACGATTGCGATCTGAACTATTTATGACAAAATGATTGTTAAATCAAATTTGACTGTCCAAGCTCTGATACCAATTGTTAGGATCTGAGTTTGGATTGATTGTGATTTGTGTTTGATTTAAGATGAATAATGAAAGAATAGTGCAGCGGAAATTAAGTGGAAGCAAACTTTTCACAATCAAACAGAAGAAATGCTTTCAAACATACATTTTCAACAAAGAACCAAATGCTTAAATTTATTTCAAATTTTGATTACAATTGCATGTATGCTTTGCAAACTCCCCCTCAGCCCGAGCTCACAGGATTTGTTCGTGCAGGAAGAAGATGGTGAAAGAGCTAAACAGAACAGTACAGAGCACTGTTCTATTTATAGGCACGCAACAAACCACTGAGCATCTAAGCTGACGTCACCATGAAAGTGACATCTAACCTCCTAACAAACTCTAACAACTGACCTATACAAATACTGCTATGCTAACTACTGATGTTACAATACATTTCATAAAGTAAATAAACAACTGTTGCATCCTTCCACTCCTGTGAACCCAGCAGTACTTGTCATGATTAGCAGTGCTTGAAACAAGGCAGTAGATTGAGCAGCAGAGCTTTAGTTCTTCAACAGTCTTTGACTTGATCAGCAGTTGTAGGTCAGCAGTTTGTATGATCAGTGGATAGGAGGTCAGCAGATGTTGAAACCATTTTCAAGGGGAGAGACGTGCATGCATAACATCTACTTATTCTGGATCCACTGCTCTGATCCAGATTTGGCTTTTATTATCTGTTCCTTTGGCAGGGTTCAATCCCAACAAACACACATCATTCTGTTAAAACACATCACATATAATAGGCTGATGTTTTCTCATAAAGATTTTAAATAAACAAAACATAAAACTACAAATATGGAAGTTAAAACACACCATGCAATATCTAAAAAAAAGTGATCTTCAGATTACAAACCATCAGCCACCATATGTAAATCAATAAACATAAAAACCTTGAACCTGTATGACTGTTAAAACACAACACCAATAACAAAAATTGAACTTATATAACACACCAAAACAAAAAAATCTGACCTGAATGCTACAAAACTAATAGCCATGGGAAAGAACAAAATAATGCAAGTTAAAACACACCATTCAATGAAACTATAAAAAACGTTGAGTACAACCTCAATATCTGTTAAAACACATAACAGGTAAAACGAATCACTGTTAACACACATCTTTCTGTTAAAACACATCACATATAACAGGCTGATGTTTTCTCATAAAGATTTTAAATAAACAAAACATAAAACTACAAATATGAAAGTTAAAACACATCATTCAATATCTAAAAAAAAGGTGATCTTCAGATTACAAACCATTAGCCACCATATGTAAATCAATAAACACAAAAACCCTGAACCTGTATGACTGTTAAAACACAACACCAATAACAAAGATGATGGTTGGCACATAAATGACAAATATGGAATTTAAAACACACCATGAAATATCTTAACAAAAAAAATGATCTTCATATTAAAAACCATCAGTCACCTTATAGAATCAAATAGACACAAAAACCTCAAGCTCTCTGGCTGTTAAAACACGGCATCAAGAACAAACTGACGATTTTGCAGAAAATTGATAATAATCAACACAAAAAACTACAAAAGTAAAGAAACAAAAAACTATAATTACCATCTCCACCATCAACAAGTGTGTTCGAAGCCATGATTTTTCACTCTGAAAAAATATTTAATATGCACGATGTTGGTGAAGAATACAATGATTGAAATTATTATATATAGTAGGGGTGTTCAAAAAAATCCAAATCCGAAACCGAAATATCCGAAAACCCGTATCCGAAATATCCGAATTTTCGGATATCCGAATTTTCGGATATCCGAAAATCGAATAATCCGAAAATTCGGATTCGGATTCGGGTAGTGATTTTGAGAATTTTCGGATAATCGGATTATCCGAAAATATCCGAAAATTTAATTTTTATTTTTTTCGATATCCGAATATCCGAAAATATCCGAAGTATCCGAAAAATATCCGAAATATCCGAAAAATATCCGAAGTATCCGAAAAATATCCGAAATATCCGAAAAAAATATCCGAAATATACGAAAAATATCCGAAATTTATATTCGGATATCCGAAACTATCCGAAAAATCTGGTTCCAAATATTAAAAAATAATAAAAAAAATTAAATAAAAAATTAGATATTCGGATATCCGATTAGATATCCGAACCCGAATCCGAAATTTCGGATATCCGAAATCCGAAAATCGGATATCCGAAATTTCGGATTCGGGTTCGGATGTCAATATTTCACTATCCGAAATTTCGGATATCCGAAAACCGGATTATCCGATCTTGAACACCCCTAATATATAGATATGTGTTTCGTGTTCGTAATATTTGGAAGAGATTTGGATTCAAAAAAAAAAAAACTATAATCCCGAAAATCATGCATGTAATCGGTTACATACATGATCATGCAAATATTAGTTACTGAATATAATTACCAAAAATAAAATTAAAATATGCAATTACATGTTTGCCCTTCTAGTTAAAATACATCCATGACACATGTCCAATTACTATTGCTTCCTAGACTTTCTAGGAAAAATAGACTTTCTACACAACTCCTACTCTAAAGAATAAGCTTTAGAAAAAAAGACCCAACTCTAAGATTGTAAGTAAAATGCAAGTTCGGCCTAAATTAGAGTTACCATCATCGACGTCTACCTTCATTCACCTCGTGAACCGTAACATTGGTAAAGGTCCCGATGTTTTCTTTATACCAATTAGGGCCAAAATTATCTTAGTGCAACTCACACCAAAACCCAAGTAACAACTATCAAAATAGATATTTTCATTTATACCAATTCAAAAGGGCCTCAAATTTTTAGTTCGCTCTGGACCTTCAAAACTGTTGGAACGGCCTTAAAATGGTTGACAACTTTCTTGACTATAGAAGGTTTATGAGGTGGCAACTGCACATAAATTAAACAAAAGGATAATATTAGTCTGTCTATAGAAATACAAGACCGGTTTAAAAAAAGAGAAGACTTGATTACAATGCATGAGAGATGGTGTGAGAGACAAATGGTTTAACTTCAAGGGGGATAACGGGATTGCATACATTGCCTTAAACCATTAAATAAATTTTTGTTTTTTTTTTGTTCATGCTACCTTTCCTGAACCTCAAAAGGGAAAACATGTGCCATATCTCAAAAGTGATTGAAGTTAGAGGTGTTCATGGTCTGGTTAGGCCGGGGTTTGAGGGAAATCCTGGACCAAATCTTTAACTGTGTTTTCAGAGATCGGCAAGCCAAACTGGTTGTATTGGGTAGATTGGACAAATCGTTCAAAAACTTTTATTTTTCAAAAAAGTGAAAATATGGTTTAAGCATATTAGACATATTCATTCAAAAAATATAAAAGGGGCAATTGCATATTTCCCCTTGTAAAACTTATTAATTGCATATCCATTCTTGTTGTAATAATGAAGTCAATGATTTTAATCACACAAAACAATATTATTATAATAATAATTTAACATTTTTATAAAACGATTTAGGAGGATGTAGGCTTGTAGAATATGTTTGTATAGTCTTTTAACGACTACATATCACGTGGCCCGTTCCACCCTACATAACTTTTTTATTTTATCTATTTGAGATAAAGCATACCCAAATCTTAGATAAGTAAACGGGTTCACTTCTATTCACAACATGATTCGAGGCATTCAAATCAATGTACACAAGAAACCTGAAACTCTAATAACACGGGTTAGTTTGACGCCTATGTAACCATGGGTGTAGCATAGTGGGGGCGGGAGGGGGATGCCGCCCCCCGAACTTTCGTTAAGTAGCGGAGAGTTATGTAGCTTTCGTATAGAAATTTTTTGGTATATACGTTTTCAACCTCTCCTCCCCACCGTTTTATAGAAATTTTTGGGTATATACGTTTTCGACCCCCCAGTTGGAAATCTCAAGTTTCGTCACTGTATGCAACAACATTTAACCACAATCGGGTATTGATTACATTGTTTTCAACTATCTAGTTTTGATAAATATTTGTAGCAAACAAGAAAATTATTCACATGTACTCTTCTATGAACTTGTTATGGCAATACTAATGAATTTCTTTCTCTAGATTTTCTTAAATGATATTCTTCTAGAACCAATGCCTTTGCCACATCAGCGTGTCATTTCTTCGATAGGAACTCCTTTAGTTTCCAGTAGAAAAATATATACAAATATCGTCATAACAGTAATCCATCCAGCAAAGAACAAGAATACTCCGAATTTCAAACCACAAAGAAGGGACATGAAAGATTGTGCTATGATGAAAGTGAAAAAGAGGTTGATCGCAACCGTAATGCTTTGACATGCTGACCGTGTTTCTAACACGAATATCTCACTCGGCACCATCCAACCAAGCGGTCCCCAAGACCACCCAAACGTCGCCATGAAAAGACAAATGACAACTACTACCACAATTGAATCGGTCTCCGATAGTTCTTTGTATTTACCAAACTTAAGCCCCAATATTATGCCCACAATGACCTGGTTTAAAGCACAAGTCAGAAGTAGATTAGTATTATTAATAACTTTAATCAATTAAATGAGAGAATGACAAGTGTTCCAAAACAGGTTTCTTTTATTATATAGTATAGATTAAATTTAGAAAACAAAAAGGGTTTTAAACCCAATCGAACCGGACAAGGACGGGACTCGAACCCGCGCCTTCCCGCAAACAAAACACGCGCACAAATAAACTGGGCTACCAGTTGGGATGTGTTATAAACTTATTTATTGTTATTTTAACCACTTTAATTCATTTTATTTATTTAAAATGATTCCATAATTAAATTGAAATATAGTTTTTAACAATAATAATAATTATTATAATTATTTTAAATTAGTGATATTCAAGTTCAATAACTAAATTGAAATATAGTTTTTAACAACAACAACAACAACAACAACAACAACAACAACAACAACAACAACAACAACAATAATAACAATAGTAATAATAATAATAATAACAATTATAATTATAGTATTTTAACAATAATAACAATAATAATAATAATAATATTTTTAACAATAATAACAATAACTATAATTATAATTATGATATTTTTAACAATAATAATAATAATTATTTTAATGTTATACCTCATTTATTTGAAACGGATTGCCCGGGGTAGATGGTTCATAAAGTGATGTGTTACGGGACTCATAACCATATCCACCATGTTCTTCGTATCCACCGTAGCCTCCGTATCCACCGTATCCACCTTCACCCCAGATCTATCGTATCCACTGTATCCACCTTCACCCCCGTATCCACTGTAACCACCTTCACCCCCATATCTATCGTATCCACCTTCACCCCCGTATCCACTATATCCACCTTCACCCCGTATCCACTGTAACTTCCGTATCCACCTTCACCCCCGTATACCCCGTAACCCAGATACGATTGCTGCGTCGGGTAATATGGTTCATCAACAGGTGCATTCTCAGCACCGTATCCACTTTGTTGCACGTACGGAGATTCATACCCGTATCCGTAATCCGGATACACTTGATGCGCCGGGTAATTTGGTTCATCAACAGGTGGAGTGGGAGTCTTGTTCAAGCCTGGCAACTATGTTTTTTGATCAACAGGGACTCCAGACACAACCTCCTCCTCCTCATTGGCATCATTTGCTCCCCATGTGTCGTTAGAATAGCGATTACCGAAATAATTTTCGGTCCAAAATGATGACATTTTAACAAGATTGAGCAAAAAACAGAACAAATGATTTTGGTTTGGGGTGTAAATTGTTAGTGCAGAAGAAGATGAAAAAGAAAGCAGAAGATGAATTCGAAGGGAACCAGAGATGCATGGATAAATAGACTTTCAAATTTACGGCAATTGCATATTTCCCCTTGTAAAACTTATTAATTGCATATTTACCCAAATTAATATTAGTATTGCATATATACCCATTTTGATTTATTTTAACAAGAGTAAATTATATAATGACTCTTTTACCCTCAAAATTTAAAAGAACTGCATATTTACCCATATTTTACTAGTTTTTGTGTCTTTTTCACAATATTTAGTTTTGTTGGTGCTGTGTTTCAATAAACTCAACCCGTATTCAGTTTATACAATTGGTTCCACATCAAAAACTATCAGCTACACTATCTTAATAAAGATAAGGTTTTTGAGCCTAACTTCATAAGTCATATATCAGATCACCTTTGTAACAACATGAAGCATCCACCCATGAATGAATAATTTACTGCACAAGCCATTCAAAAAAAAAAAAAAAAGAATATCTACTGCACAAAGCTTAAGGTTTTTACATTAAATAGTTCAACGACCTACTTGTTAAGTTGTCATTATTCAACTTGCATGCTGCACCTTCTTCGCTTTCGGGCTTCCCAACCTTGTTCGCTAAAATACTAAAAAAAAAAAAAGAGAATAATCAGATAAGCAATCACAAACACACCCTTAATAAAAACAGATTACTTATAATAAAATTATTAATTAAAAATGTAAAGCACCCTAGCAAAGCCACAAAAGCCTAACCGGAATGTTAAACTTAAAATTAATGCGGAGTAGTGCTAACGATAACAGTCTGTAAATCCAAATGCAATGCAATGCAGATAAAGTTCAACCTAACATTCAATCCAATCAAAACTTGAATTGATAAAAATACCCACTAATGCGATTGAAGGAGCCTTCATAGAAATCTCCAAAGATTCCATATTTGAGCTCGTTAACACTCAGCGTCAAATGGAGCTCAATGAGTACACCGTCCAGCCAGCGACGATTCCGTCACTGAATTAAAATGTTGCATTTGCCAAATGATGAACGTGCTCCCCAAACGATAGAAACTTCTTTACCCGAAATTGGAATCGGCGGCGGTCGTGGAAGAGCCTGGCTGCCTGAGAGAGACGCCTAGAGAAGAGAAGAAACTGAAAAAGTGGAGTTCCCTTTTCAAAGGGTAATTTAGTCATTATAAGAAGAAAGGGGAAATATGCAATTTTAAATTAGACTTGGGTAAATATACAATTCAAAGTTATTTTTCCAGGGGGCACATTAGTCACAGTTTGACTCTGAGGTCAAACCTTTACTTCCAAAAGTTCAAATTTATGCAGATTTTGTTACAAGTTCCTCACAGAAATATTTTTCCTAGCCGTATTATTATGTTTGTAAGGTGATTGTGATCAAAAAGATTTTCTTGATATTTCATGACCTTAGTATAACAATGGAGTTGAATGTCTCTGTATTTGACCTCAAAAAGTCAAAATTACCATCTTTATAGCTTTTGAAAATTCACTTTGATTTGAATCTGAACAATCACTAGTCCTTAACACTAATCTTTTACCATATGTAATAAATCAGAAACCGCCCATTCGAATAGTAAAATTTCCTTCCAATTTCATTGCTACTGAAATTGAATTTCTTTGTTTGACCACCACGATTTTTTATTCTTTTGGTTAATCATGATTGCCTTTTGGTCAATTTAAAAGGAATGACTAAGACACAATAAAACAACTGTTAGGTTAGGACAGCAGGTTTAGAAACAAAGGAATCAAATTACAAATAAAAAAGCCATCATTGTTTTTTAAGGAAATAAGTCTTATACACAAATGAAAATGGTTTTGTATGTCAAGCCATACAAAACTTAATAAGATAAGAACCTTAAGGGCTTTTCTAGGTCCATATCAAATATTTTTTTCGTTTCACACATTGCTCGCCTGCCACAGCAACATCCATCACCTGAGATCGCTTCGCGCCAATTTCTAAAACATATATATTACATTCAATTAGGTTAAGCATTGAGAAAATGACTAACAAAATTGACAACTTCATGGTTCGAACTTGAGTTTATTCGTTCTACAAATAACAACGATGAAACAGAATACCAGCTGTTCATCCCGAAAAGGAAACTATGCATACATGAATTTAACTAGTTATTCATCCCAGTACGTACTACAGGTGTGCATCGAAAATTGGTAGAATTGTCATCTAAAGCTATCAATTAAGAGTTGGACTATCTATGCACTAAAAAAACTGAATAACAAAAACATAGATCATGATTACAAATGCACAAACACAAGTCAATTTCAAACCTGATCACCATCAGAAGGCCTTCATCAATCCTCTTGGAACCATGTTCTTTCTCCTAAATAAAAAAAAACAAACAAACAAACAATATACGCACAAATTTTAGGGAAAAAAACACAATATCAAGCTGAAATAATTGTGTAATTAAACCGGTAAGCTAAATAAATAGGGTGAAGTAAATCCATACAACGCAATAACCGACTTACAAAATTGATCCGATTTAACATGTAAAACATTTATTTTTTTACATCACAATCAGCCGGTTACAAATTTAACACATAGAACTTTTATTTTTACATCACAAATCAGCAGCTTACAAAACTGCTCCGATTTCATTTTCTACATCGCAATCAGTCGCTTACAAACAAAACCAGATCATCCAATGGCAAAAGGCCACCCACGCCTGAGAACACTAGTGACCCGGCCAGCCAACTATAATCCCGAAAATCATGCATGTAATCGGTTACATACATGATCATGCAAATATTAGTTACTGAATATAATTACCAAAAATAAAATTAAAATATGCAATTACATGTTTGCCCTTCTAGTTAAAATACATCCATGACACATGTCCAATTACTATTGCTTCCTAGACTTTCTAGGAAAAATAGACTTTCTACACAACTCCTACTCTAAAGAATAAGCTTTAGAAAAAAAGACCCAACTCTAAGATTGTAAGTAAAATGCAAGTTCGGCCTAAATTAGAGTTACCATCATCGACGTCTACCTTCATTCACCTCGTGAACCGTAACATTGGTAAAGGTCCCGATGTTTTCTTTATACCAATTAGGGCCAAAATTATCTTAGTGCAACTCACACCAAAACCCAAGTAACAACTATCAAAATAGATATTTTCATTTATACCAATTCAAAAGGGCCTCAAATTTTTAGTTCGCTCTGGACCTTCAAAACCGTTGGAACGACCTTAAAATGGTTGACAACTTTCTTGACTATAGAAGGTTTATGAGGTGGCAACTGCACATAAATTAAACAAAAGGATAATATTAGTCTGTCTATAGAAATACAAGACCGGTTTAAAAAAAGAGAAGACTTGATTACAATGCATGAGAGATGGTGTGAGAGACAAATGGTTTAACTTCAAGGGGGATAACGGGATTGCATACATTGCCTTAAACCGTTAAATAAATTTTTGTTTTTTTTTTGTTCATGCTACCTTTCCTGAACCTCAAAAGGGAAAACATGTGCCATATCTCAAAAGTGATTGAAGTTAGAGGTGTTCATGGTCTGGTTAGGCCGGGGTTTGAGGGAAATCCTGGACCAAATCTTTAACTGTGTTTTCAGAGATCGGCAAGCCAAACTGGTTGTATTGGGTAGATTGGACAAATCGTTCAAAAACTTTTATTTTTCAAAAAAGTGAAAATATGGTTTAAGCATATTAGACATATTCATTCAAAAAATATAAAAGGGGCAATTGCATATTTCCCCTTGTAAAACTTATTAATTGCATATCCATTCTTGTTGTAATAATGAAGTCAATGATTTTAATCACACAAAACAATATTATTATAATAATAATTTAACATTTTATAAAACGATTTAGGAGGATGTAGGCTTGTAGAATATGTTTGTATAGTCTTTTAACGACTACATATCACGTGGCCCGTTCCACCCTACATAACTTTTTTATTTTATCTATTTGAGATAAAGCATACCCAAATCTTAGATAAGTAAACGGGTTCACTTCTATTCACAACATGATTCGAGGCATTCAAATCAATGTACACAAGAAACCTGAAACTCTAATAACACGGGTTAGTTTGACGCCTATGTAACCATGGGTGTAGCATAGTGGGGGCGGGAGGGGGATGCCGCCCCCCGGACTTTCGTTAAGTAGTGGAGAGTTATGTAGCTTTCGTGTAGAAATTTTTTGGTATATACGTTTTCAACCTCTCCTCCCCACCGTTTTATAGAAATTTTTGGGTATATACGTTTTCGACCCCCCAGTTGGAAATCTCAAGTTTCGTCACTGTATGCAACAACATTTAACCACAATCGGGTATTGATTACATTGTTTTCAACTATCTAGTTTTGATAAATATTTGTAGCAAACAAGAAAATTATTCACATGTACTCTTCTATGAACTTGTTATGGCAATACTAATGAATTTCTTTCTCTAGATTTTCTTAAATGATATTCTTCTAGAACCAATGCCTTTGCCACATCAGCGTGTCATTTCTTCAATAGGAACTCCTTTAGTTTCCAGTAGAAAAATATATACAAATATCGTCATAACAGTAATCCATCCAGCAAAGAACAAGAATACTCCGAATTTCAAACCACAAAGAAGGGACAGGAAAGATTGTGCTATGATGAAAGTGAAAAAGAGGTTGATCGCAACCGTAATGCTTTGACATGCTGACCGTGTTTCTAACACGAATATCTCACTCGGCACCGTCCAACCAAGCGGTCCCCAAGACCACCCAAACGTCGCCATGAAAAGACAAATGACAACTACTACCACAATTGAATCGGTCTCCGATAGTTCTTTGTATTTACCAAACTTAAGCCCCAATATTATGCCCACAATGACCTGGTTTAAAGCACAAGTCAGTAGTAGATTAGTATTATTAATAACTTTAATCAATTAAATGAGAGAATAACAAGTGTTCCAAAACAGGTTTCTTTTATTATATAGTATAGATTAAATTTAGAAAAAAAAAGGGTTTTAAACCCAATCGAACCGGACAAGGACGGGACTCGAACCCGCGCCTTCCCGCAAACAAAACACGCGCACAAACAAACTGGGCTACCAGTTGGGATGTGTTATAAACTTATTTATTGTTATTTTAACCACTTTAATTCATTTTATTTATTTAAAATGATTCCATAATTAAATTGAAATATAGTTTTTAACAATAATAATAATAATTATAATTATTTTAAATCAGTGATATTCAAGTTCAATAACAAAATTGAAATATAGTTTTTAACAACAACAACAACAACAACAACAACAACAACAACAATAATAACAATAGTAATAATAATAATAATAATAATAATAATAATAATAATAATAATAATAATAATAATAATAATTATAGTATTTTAACAATAATAACAATAATAATAATAATAATAATAATAATAATATTTTTAACAATAATAACAATAACTATAATTATAATTATGATATTTTTAACAATAATAATAATAATTATTTTAATGTTATACCTCATTTATTTGAAACGGATTGCCCGGGGTAGATGGTTCATAAAGTGATGTGTTACGGGGCTCATAACCATATCCACCATGTTCTTCGTATCCACCGTAGCCTCCGTATCCACCGTATCCACCTTCACCCCAGATCTATCGTATCCACCTTCACCCCCGTATCCACTGTAACCACCTTCACCCCCATATCTATCGTATCCACCTTCACCCCCGTATCCACTGTATCCACCTTCACCCCCGTATCCACTGTAACTTCCGTATCCACCTTCACCCCCGTATACCCCGTAACCCGGATACGATTGCTGCGTCGGGTAATATGGTTCATCAACAGGTGCATTCTTAGCACCGTATCCACTTTGTTGCACGTACGGAGATTCATACCCGTATCCGTAATCCGGATACACTTGATGCGCCGGGTAATTTGGTTCATCAACAGGTGGAGTGGGAGTCTTGTTCAAGCCTGGCAACTGTGTTTTTTTGATCAACAGGGACTCCAGACACAACCTCCTCCTCATTGGCATCATTTGCTCCCCATGTGTCGTTAGAATAGCGATTACCGAAATAATTTTCGGTCCAAAATGATGACATTTTAACAAGATTGAGCAAAAAACAGAACAAATGATTTTGGTTTGGGGTGTAAATTGTTAGTGTAGAAGAAGATGAAAAAGAAAGCAGAACCAGAGATGCATGGATAAATAGACTTTCAAATTTACGGCAATTGCATATTTCCCCTTGTAAAACTTATTAATTGCATATTTACCCAAATTAATATTAATATTGCATATATACCCATTTTGATTTATTTTAACAAGAGTAAATTATATAATGACTCTTTTACCCTCAAAATTTAAAAGAACTGCATATTTACCCATATTTTACTAGTTTTTGTGTCTTTTTCACAATATTTAGTTTTGTTGGTGCTGTGTTTCAATAAACTCAACCCGTTCAGTTTATACAATTGGTTCCACATCAAAAACTATCAGCTACACTATCTTAATAAAGATAAGGTTTTTGAGCCTAACTTCATAAGTCATATATCAGATCACCTTTGTAACAACATGAAGCATCCACCCATGAATGAATAATTTACTGCACAAGCCTTTCAAAAAAAAAAAAAAAAAAGAATATCTACTGCACAAAGCTTAAGGTTTTTACATTAAATAGTTCAACGACCTACTTGTTAAGTTGTCATTATTCAACTTGCATGCTGCACCTTCTTCGCTTTCGGGCTTCCCAACCTTGTTCGCTAAAATACTAAAAAAAAAAAAAAGAGAATAATCAGATAAGCAATCACAAACACACCCTTAATAAAAACAGATTACTTATAATAAAATTATTAATTAAAAATGTAAAGCACCCTAGCAAAGCCACAAAAGCCTAACCGGAATGTTAAACTTAAAATTAATGCGGAGTAGTGCTAACGATAACAGTCTGTAAATCCAAATGCAATGCAATGCAGATAAAGTTCAACCTAACATTCAATCCAATCAAAACTTGAATTGATAAAAATACCCACTAATGCGATTGAAGGAGCCTTCATAGAAATCTCCAAAGATTCCATATTTGAGCTCGTTAACACTCAGCGTCAAATGGAGCTCAATGAGTACACCGTCCAGCCAGCGACGATTCCGTCACTGAATTAAAATGTTGCATTTGCCAAATGATGAACGTGCTCCCCAAACGATAGAAACTTCTTTACCCGAAATTGGAATCGGCGGCGGTCGTGGAAGAGCCTGGCTGCCTGAGAGAGACGCCTAGAGAAGAGAAGAAACTGAAAAAGTGGAGTTCCCTTTTCAAAGGGTAATTTAGTCATTATAAGAAGAAAGGGGAAATATGCAATTTTAAATTAGACTTGGGTAAATATACAATTCAAAGTTATTTTTCCAGGGGGCACATTAGTCACAGTTTGACTCTGAGGTCAAACCTTTACTTCCAAAAGTTCAAATTTATGCAGATTTTGTTACAAGTTCCTCACAGAAATATTTTTCCTAGCCGTATTATTATGTTTGTAAGGTGATTGTGATCAAAAAGATTTTCTTGATATTTCATGACCTTAGTATAACAATGGAGTTGAATGTCTCTGTATTTGACCTCAAAAAGTCAAAATTACCATCTTTATAGCTTTTGAAAATTCACTTTGATTTGAATCTGAACAATCACTAGTCCTTAACACTAATCTTTTACCATATGTAATAAATCAGAAACCGCCCATTCGAATAGTAAAATTTCCTTCCAATTTCATTGCTACTGAAATTGAATTTCTTTGTTTGACCACCACGATTTTTTATTCTTTTGGTTAATCATGATTGCCTTTTGGTCAATTTAAAAGGAATGACTAAGACACAATAAAACAACTGTTAGGTTAGGACAGCAGGTTTAGAAACAAAGGAATCAAATTACAAATAAAAAAGCCATCATTGTTTTTTAAGGAAATAAGTCTTATACACAAATGAAAATGGTTTTGTATGTCAAGCCATACAAAACTTAATAAGATAAGAACCTTAAGGGCTTTTCTAGGTCCATATCAAATATTTTTTTCGTTTCACACATTGCTCGCCTGCCACAGCAACATCCATCACCTGAGATCGCTTCGCGCCAATTTCTAAAACATATATATTACATTCAATTAGGTTAAGCATTGAGAAAATGACTAACAAAATTGACAACTTCATGGTTCGAACTTGAGTTTATTCGTTCTACAAATAACAACGATGAAACAGAATACCAGCTGTTCATCCCGAAAAGGAAACTATGCATACATGAATTTAACTAGTTATTCATCCCAGTACGTACTACAGGTGTGCATCGAAAATTGGTAGAATTGTCATCTAAAGCTATCAATTAAGAGTTGGACTATCTATGCACTAAAAAAACTGAATAACAAAAACATAGATCATGATTACAAATGCACAAACACAAGTCAATTTCAAACCTGATCACCATCAGAAGGCCTTCATCAATCCTCTTGGAACCATGTTCTTTCTCCTAAATAAAAAAAAACAAACAAACAAACAATATACGCACAAATTTTAGGGAAAAAAACACAATATCAAGCTGAAATAATTGTGTAATTAAACCGGTAAGCTAAATAAATAGGGTGAAGTAAATCCATACAACGCAATAACCGACTTACAAAATTGATCCGATTTAACATGTAAAACATTTATTTTTTTACATCACAATCAGCCGGTTACAAATTTAACACATAGAACTTTTATTTTTACATCACAAATCAGCAGCTTACAAAACTGCTCCGATTTCATTTTCTACATCGCAATCAGTCGCTTACAAACAAAACCAGATCATCCAATGGCAAAAGGCCACCCACGCCTGAGAACACTAGTGACCCGGCCAGCCAACAGAATCCCGAAAAGTGATTTATCGACCATCATCAACAGATGTAAAGGAATTAGCAGATCCAGCAGGAATGATACTCTTACCATCATCAAGATCCATATAGCTAACGTAATCTTTCCCTTCTGCTTCTGCTTCTTGCCACCTTTTGACCATTTGAGTCAACGGCAGACTATGATCAACACCACCACAAGATACTTCAGCTTCACTCTCCATGGGTTTCCATTTCTCCACAAGTGGAGCCAGCACGTTGACTGCGTGCCCCATATCGGGCCGCTGACTTGGCTCTCGGGCTGTACAATGGCCTGCCAACTCAGCTACGACGGAGATGGTTTCGAATATTTCTTCGTTCGCGTTAAGAGAGAAATCCACAGCAGCCATTACTTTCTCTTTGTCGGCTCTAATGCTCGAAAACCATTCTACCAGGTATCGTTTTTCTTCAGGTCTGTCATTGTCTAACACCATTAAGCCGGTTAGTAGCTCCATAAGAATGACACCGTAGCTGAAGACATCGACCTTTGTTGTCAATTTACCTGTCACTGATAACACAGATGAAAATAAGATCTAGAATCACTGACTAGAGATGGAAACAAAATCCTGAATTCATGAACCTATACTAAGTAAGACTAACAAAAAAAAAAAAGATAGTTACCAGCATATTCAGGGGCAATGTATCCAAAAGTCCCAGCTACCCGAGTCATAATTGACTTCCCACCATCCGGGACGAGTTTCACCAGTCCAAAGTCCGAAACTTTGGCTCGAAAATCATCGCCAAGTAAAATATTGGACGATTTAGGTGGTGGTAATCTGCCATTAGGTGTAACCGGGAATGAGGAGATGAATGAAGATGGGAAGCGATGGTGGTATGCGGGACTTGAATGAACAAGAGAACGGACGGTGGATATTATTTATAGTTACCTGGTAAGGTCGAGCGGAGGAGCGAGCAGCTGATCGCCGGTCACCGTTGAATCACCAACAAATTTGCAGTGGAAGTGTGAAGTTTCACCTAAACAAATTTTCCGGGACTTGATCGGGGAGGAGGGTTGATGGGAATGACGGTATACTCGATGGTTATGCGTCTGCAAAAGTGGATGCTTGTTCTTGATGGTTAGGTTCGATGCAGTCGCCGATAAAAAAAACAGTATACCTAAACAGTAGTTTGGTCTTCAATGAGTTTAATGCATGTCATTTTAGTTATTCACGTATGTGTAAATATGTAAGTAATTAAATTTTAATATATTTATTTAAAATAATGATCAAGTATTTTTTAGGGAATCAAACATTACAAAGTATATATTGTGGATTTACGTTTCAGTTAGGTAACTTTTAAAAACATTTGAATTTGAACGAATAAAAAGTTCTATTATCTATATGAATACAAAGTCTTGATAAACACTGATTGTTAATTTTTAAGTATTTTTTTTAGTGATATTTATTTCTTATTCATTTATTTTTTAGTAATAAATAGTAATTTATAATTCTTGTAGTTGTTTTTTATTGTAGTATTTTAGCTCATTGCTTTATAGTCTAGTTGCATCTTTGGGGTGGGATAAGGCTTTGGGACCAATAGGTAGGTCGATTCCCACAAGGGGGTTTTCCCATATTTATTGGGTTTCCTCCTGAATTGGTGTATAGACATTATGCCTAGTGGAGATGGATATGATCGGGTGGTTCCGCTGGTGGCACGATGATACTCTAGTGGTCCGTCAGTAGGGGTGTTCAAGATCGGATAATCCGGTTTTCGGATATCCGAAAATCGGATATCCGAAATTTCGGATAGTGAAATATTGACATCCGAACCCGAATCCGAAATTTCGGATATCCGAAATTTCGGATTCGGGTTCGGATATCTAATCGGATATCCGAATATCTAATTTTTTATTTAATATTTATTTTTTATTATTTTTTAATATTTGGAACCAGATTTTTCGGATAGTTTCGGATATCCGAATGTAAATTTCGGATATTTCAGATATTTTTTTCGGATATTTCGGATATTTTTCGGATACTTCGGATATTTTTCAGATATTTCGGATATTTTTCGGATACTTCGGATATTTTCGGATTTCGGATATCCGAAAAAAATAAAAATTAAATTTTCGGATATTTTCGGATAATCCGATTATCCGAAAATTCTCAAAATCGCTATCCGAATCCGAATCCGAATTTTCGGAAATTCGGATATCCGAAAATTCGGATATTTCGGATACGGGTTTTCGGATATTTCGGATTCGGTTTCGGATTTGTATTTTTTTAACACCTCTATCCGTCAGTGATCCAAATTTGCCATTAAAAAAAAAATGGTAGTATTTTATTTATTTAGCATTAAATATGATTATTTGTTAACATTTTGTAAAATTGTAAATCTACATATATGCCTATTTATTTTTTAAGGTTCCAAGTTATTTACCCGTGCATTGTGACGGTACGTTACTGTGGGCGTTGGGTCGGTATCGGTTTGATTTGTTGCAGTACCGGTACGATTTATATACTCGGTATAGAAATGAACATGTGTTGTTCTAACTGTATCAATCGATTCAGATTGTCACGATACTGGTACCGATATTCACTTATCGTCACAGACAGAGTTGTAAAAATGAAAATCTTTTGAAAACGGAAACGATAAAAATGAATACAGGTATCGGTCCCAATGTTGTTTGGGACGGTACGCCATGGTTAACTTGATTATTCCTTAACTCTTTGTAAAATTGCAAATCTACATCTATGTTTATTTATTTTTTAAGATTGCAAGTTATTTGCCAGCGCATTGTGATGGTACCTTACCGCGGGCGTTGGATCGGTATCGGTTTGATTCGTTACAGTACCGGTATGCTTTATGTGCTCGGTATACAAATCAACATGTGTTGTTCGAACGGTATCAATCGATTTAGATTGTCACGATACTGGTACCGATATTCATTTATCGTCACAGACAGAGTTGTAAAAATGAAAATATTTTGAAAACGGAAACGATAAAATGAATATACGTATCGGTTCCAATGTTGTTTGGGATGGTACGCCATCAGTTAATCGAAAGAAAAAACAATAAAGATAAATATTGGTACCGAACTGATGTTGTTCATTAGATTTCGATTTGGGATGGTACGCCAGTTTATCGAAAGAAAAAACAATAAAAATGAATACAGGTACCGAACTGATGTTGTTCATTCGGTTTCGATTCGGTTCACTACGATATCTATTATCATACAAGAAACCATAAAAAGTAATAAATAACGATACTGATATTATTCGGTTCGGTACGGTATGGTTGCGATATAATCTTAGCTTATTGAAAGCAAAACAATAAAAATAAATAACAATACCGATACAAATATTGTTCAGTTAGTTTGGTACGATAGCGGCACAATAGTAGTTTTCAAAAAAGTTTATATATATGGCAATGGTGAAAAAATATACATAGGATGCAAACGAACTAAACCGATATCAACTTCAACTGAACATCGGTACCTGGTTGCGATGTAACACGCCGCGGAGATGGCTGTGAATTTGGTGGTGGCGGAAGAACTGCTGAGTTAATTGAAAATTCATAAATCTCATACCTTACATTACAACCTGCCATAAGAACTAGTACACCATATCTCCCGACACAACACAATGACATCTGATTAATTGCATATTCCAAACAATCATTGCACTCGGGCTCCGACAAACTTGGAACACACTGCGTAAGGCCATAAAGCGTGTTCGAACCAGGCCCGCTTGTGTCCTCCATAGCAAACTTCAGCAACGAATTTCCAGCAGCCGCTTCGCCTCTCAACTATCTCATAAACGGTTGGAGAACACCTTTGAATTGTTCCTTATCAGAAAAGGTATCAATGTTTTGCATGCGGTATATATCTCTAGCCATATCATTGTTTCCCAGTAAGTATTCAATAAACAAAATTCATAATATATAACAGCTTCTGTTTGGTTATGACAAACTACTCTTAGCCGAAAAATAGCGTCCCGTAAACAACTTTGGCACATGTTTCGCTCGGCAAAGGCAGATTGCGTTGGCTCTATCGGTTCCTTGACCGGCTGAAGAGTTATAATAACCGAAGCCTGAGTTGGTGGTCTGGAGAGAGGACAAAGCCGCATCAAGATTCCTACTGTACGCGCTATTGGCGATATAAGTAGTCTCGTTTTGACACTTTATGAATGGGTATGGCGGTTAGGCTTTGATGAGAAAGTTTATTAGGTACATGAATAATAGTAGTGCTTTTCTGGTGAGAATTATCTTCATGTTTGTCTCACGCTTTTGTGGGGGAGATTGAGATCCTGACTACCTACCTACGGAGTATAAGATAATAGAGGCAAGAAAATGTTGGGAGGCTCCTTGTGCAAAATTTATATATATTAAAGTTGTTTTAATTTAATGAAGGTTGATGTGATATGTTGACCCATACTATTCAAAATCTAGGTATACCATCTCTACTCTTCTTCATTACTTAGGGGTTGTTTGGTAACATCTGAACCAATAAATGCTGAATGAATAAGAGGTCTAAATGGGTAAGAGGCTCTGAAACAGTAAGAGCTGAACCAGTAAAATGTTGTTTGGTTGCACCTCTGAATGACTGTGTGAAATGACATTTTTACCCCTCTAAACAAAACTAAATACCTAACTGATTAGTTCTAAAACAATACCTAATTCATTATTTCTCATAAGCAAATACACACAAATCATCAACAACAATAATAAACCAATTCAAACGCAAGGCACATCAAATTAGCATCATTTCACTATAAATCAAATCACAACTAAACACCATTTCACTGGTAAACAAAAAACAAAAAATAAGAAGGGGCATGTATGTGATGTGTTTATTTACTCAACCCAAAGAAAATCCCATAACAAACAAATCACCAAAAAAGCTGTTATTAAATTCAGGCACCAGTTTCCACCGATCAACAATCAATTCGTTGACAGATCTGCATATCTTTTTATCCATTCACACCTTATCTTGTTTCTCTGATTCTGTAAGATCACAATCTCACAATCAATGGCAGAAAAGCTGCCGATGATTCATCGTTCAACCTTCTTATTACCGTCGGAAACAACCGCCGCCGTCACCGGAACTCTTCCGACGACACACGCACTCATTATTCTCAATCATCGTCTTCCAAAGTTTTCACCGTTACTCTGGGAACACCGTTACTCGTTCATGGGTTGGGGGCGGAGGTGTTGGTGATGAGAGGTGAAAGGGAAAGGGTGGAAGAGAGGGAGGATGAGGGCTGTTCGGTGGTGAGGAGAGGGAGGAGGAGGGTGGCGACCGGCGGGAGGTGGTGAGGAGACGGAGGAGGAGGGCGGCGGGAGGCGTTCGGTGGTGAGGAGAGGGGTGGGGGCGGAGGTCTGATGAGAGGTTAGGGTTTCTTGGCTGATGAGAGGTGAAAGGGGGTAACAATTGTCTGTTTTTTTTTTTGCCATTAAGAGGCACAACCAAACAGGTCCACCTCTGTCCGAATAAGAGGTCCACCTCTTAATGATTCATTAAGAGGGTTGCCAAACAGCCCCATATATATATATATATAGTGTGTTTTATTAAAGATTTTTGTGTCATTTGACTTTGGCATCATTCTATGAAGAACCGCTTACATGATTCTAATTTTAAAACATATTAGTTGTGAGTAATATTAATGTTTGTGTCATTTGACTTTGCCATCATTCTATGAACCTTCCCTTATGATTGGTCCTACACAGAAACACGGATGAGACATTGTGGATATATTCCACTTGGCAACTACGTGTAAATAGTTATATTCCGGCTAGAACTTTCTTTCTATTTCACCGGCTTGTTGTGGATATATTCCACTTGGGTCCAGAATTTGGCATTTTCCGGCTAGAACTTTCTTTCTATTTCACCGGCTTGTTGGAACCACGGGTCTGGACCGTGACCATTATTTTGTCCCCTTCATTCACCTATGGTCCTTATCAACATCTCCCAAGTTTGTTGCACCTACGCAACATGTATACTTTCGTATAAGCATTACTTAACCAAAAAAAACCTCCAAGAAACCAAACAAACTAACAAAAAACATACTAATGATTAATTTCTATATTAACATAATTTCATATGAAACAATAAAGAATGTTTTTTTATGGTTTTACCAATACTTACCTTAAACGTGTCGAATCACATTACATGCCTCCACAAACAACAATTTAGCAGGGAGCAGCAGTATTACGAGCAAACCCGTATGATCCGAAGCAACAAGACTCGTGAACCTTTTCAAAGATTCGCTTCCTGAATGGAAAACTCTTGTGAACTGATCTGACCTTGACTTTGACCGGGACCCATACGACCCCTGTTATTGCCTCGAGGTGCAACCAGAGGCCACCAAGCTCGTCGACGTTGTTCACGCCTACCTTTTCTTGCACGACTCAGCTCTTGGCGGATCATGCTCTGAACTGACACCAAGTATAATTCCGTATCACTCTTGAACTCCCTGGTATTTAAACTTCCAGTTAAGTTCTTTGATATTCACTAAATGATACTTATAAAATTCATAACATGGATACCTTTGATTCGTTTGTATCTGGTTTTGCATTGAGGGCAAGCTTGATTACCCTCTCTTCTTTCGTATTCGTAACAAGATCTGCAAATAGGGAATGCACATCATTACAAGCCACAAATGGCTCCCCATCAACTGTTATTTCAATCTCATCACAGCAAATTCGACAAATCTGGCCACTCAACTCTTTTATAGAAGTCACCTATTCAACTCTTTTACAAATCCAGCATTTATTCGACATGTAAATTTGTGCAACAAAACGTGTGACGTCACCGGTTTGAGAACGTCACGCTTATGTAAATTTGTTTTAAACTGATGTAAGATTTAGTATACGTTTTTTTTTAAAATAGTTGCATAAAAAAATTCGTCAACTTTTTTAAAAAACTAACCTTTTTTGCGATGAGTTCTCAAGTTCTCACAACTCGGGGGAGTTCTCATTTTAACCCTTCCCTATATATAACATAAGAATTGATCAAAATGAGCGGATGCGTGGGTTTTCATTAAGGGTATTCTAGTCGATCCAAAACAATAGTACGATATACAAATTACTCATTATATACCATAGTATTTTTCATTAAGTGCAAGCCTTTAATCCGGTCCTTTGAAGCTTTATCCGTATTGCTAGTGAGCGATAGCCTCTCCATCTCCAGTTTCAAAACCGCACCACTGATCTCATCAA
Source organism: Helianthus annuus (assembly GCF_002127325.2). NCBI lineage: Eukaryota > Viridiplantae > Streptophyta > Magnoliopsida > Asterales > Asteraceae > Helianthus > Helianthus annuus. Next base: position 65,088,077 of record NC_035446.2, on the reverse strand, counting down.
GTGCGGTAGGTTTTGACGTAATCTCCATTTTCAGTTTAGCAGCCGCTTCATCTACCAGAACAATGGCTGCAATTCACACAATACACACAATAAAGTTCGATTACGCTAATATATGTAACATGAGGTAATCAGCTGATCTTTAGATTTATCTAAATTTATATTACCTTTATCTGGTAAAAAGCGTCCGCTGATGGAACGATCTGAGAGAATTGCAGCTTCAACAAGTGCATTATCGGAAATACATACTCCATGATGCAGTTCATATCTTTCATGAAGTCCATGAAATATGGAAACTGTATCCTCAACTGTCGGTTGGTTAACATAAGGTTGTCGAAAACGGTGTTCCAGTGAACGATCTTTTTCGATATACTTACGATACTCGTCTAATGTTGTTGCACCAATGCATCTCAACTCTCTACGACTAAGCATCGGCTTCAACAGATTGCCAGCATCCATTGCACCATTGGTAGCCCCTACAAACAGATACGAACTTTAGATCATATTTAGTATATTTCATATAACAAAAGATTATCTGGACTTTAATATACCAGCTCCAACGACAGTATGGATTTCATCAATGAAAAGATAATCTGGCCGTCTGATTTTGTAACCTCCTTGAAGACTGCCTTGAGTCGATCTTCGAACTCTCCACGATATTTTGCACCAGCAATAAGCGCGCCCATGTCAAGAGATATCAACTGAGATGAAAATAACAGGCCAGTCAAATAGTCAACGTAAACAAATTGCTCAATAGCCTGCATTTTAAAAAGAAACTAACAAATGATTGACAACTTGGCAGTTATAGCAATGAATTATACGTTTATTGATAGTGTTAGCTTTACCTCCTAGAATAGTTCTGTATCTTGTTTTGTCCCTTTCATTCTTGGGGTTATTTTCATGTGAGTTCGGTAATTGTAGTAGGTAGTGTTTTGTGCAGATTCACTGCAGAACCGTAAGATTATTATTTGCGAACCCGATAGATAAGATATCTCAAAAAATCATGCTAATGTTCAGCACCTTTCATCCATTGCATTGGCTCCCGATAAAGATGCTTCCTTCTTCTGTGATAAGGGATAATTTCACACAAAAAAAAAATCATAATATCAGATACATCCATTTTCAAAGTTTTGAAATTTATACCCTTTCCTTAATTAAAAAAAATGCAAAAACAGAATTTGTTGGCCCAGACCCATGTCAGCTGGTAACAAAATGGCCCATTTAGTCCGGATTCATTTTAACCCGTGACCCATATGGTCCATTCTGCTATTTGTAAATTTTGTACAAAGTAATATAAGCAGACCATGTACTCACAATCAACAAGATGAGCAAGATGGTGAATGTTCTTTATTCGAGTTCCATTGAACTTCAGAACCTGTCGAATTATTTAACATAATAAGGTTAGAACAGAAGACGATTAAACAATTATTACTCAGCATTGTAAGCCAGATAATAAAAAATGTAAAGATATAAAATGTGCAAGTTAAAATAGTTTGTAATCACATATGCATGCTCAACACTCTGAATCTGAACTCGAGCATTCTCCGGTTCTTTTTGTAACGCCTCAACCACCTTAGCGTTCTTGTCAAGCATTAGTATCGCCTCTTGTCCCTTCTCAAGAGTCCCCGTCTTCTTCAAAACTAAAACTCTTGTAACACATAAATGATTAATCATTACTATGACATGCTACAAGTTCACGAACATTCGGTTCGTTTACGGGCCTAAATGAAAGAATACCAAATATTCAGTTTGGCTATACCTGATTGCTAGATAATGTAGCATAAAGACCTCTACCAGCGAGATTTTCAAAGCTTTCAACATAAACAGCAGGAAGCTCGTTTTCTTAACTAAGATTTATAACCGGTCTACAATATATTAAAAAGTTGTTTACGTATTATGCTCTATGAAAAAAAAAATATACCATTAATAATAACATATTAACAAAAATACCTTCCGATCGGGTGGGTGGTGCCTTTTTCCATAGCAGCAGTAACAACAAGAGCTTCTTTCTCACACGTCGTAATGCAACAAGAAGCGGTAGCTTCATGTCCGTGTATGGGCTCAATCTCTTTGCACATAAACTCCCATGTCGTCAATGTCCTAATCAGATTTCTCAAACCTAGAATCAAACAAAAAGGTCAACTTCTGCCTTTAAATATTTAAATATTCTAACTTTCAAATTCAAATTTGAAATAAACAATGTTAGTTCACTATGTTACAAATCAGCATGATGAAAAAATCACCATGATGAAAAAATCACCAACAACAACAGCTACATTATTTAACAACCACAAATCTCATGTGCAAATCTTTACTTTATTAAACATTGAAAACTGTAGCTTTTAGAAATTACATGTAAAAAAAACATGTGATAAATATCTAGGCCAGATCGGATCTCTACAGTAACCTTTTTAGGTCAAATCATTAAACTTTTATAAACACATAACAACTTGATAAAGACAATAGCAGAAAAAAACACTAAAATAAAAATAAAACTTACATTGGGAGTGTCTTTAATTTGAACACCTACAAAGTACCAGTACCTTCAACTTCAAACGGTAGATCTGGCCACCAAACGGTAGATCTGTGTCATCGCCACCATCTTCCACCATGTCCTTATTACAATAGCAAAATACGAGGAAAATATGAACTTTAGAGTTTCGAACAACGGATGGAAGAATGTTTCCTATGAAAACTATTATAGGGAACTTGTGTGTGCTCGAAATTGGAGTCGGAGAGATAAAACAACATTGGTCAAGGTCCAGGACTTCTAGTAACTTGAATAACGCCACACTTGCAATGTAATAAGGAACACTTATATATAGGAAGTATTAGCAGCGTATCCACCATGCCCTTATTACGTTGTTCCCGTTTCGTTATTCTTATCACTATAGGTTCTTACACATGACAAAACTTGTTGTGGTTTCTGTGCACTGAATTCCATAATTATGTATGCATCCATAATTACTTAATTCCTTACATAGTCCGCACAGTTCATTTTATGATGTGTAGGGGAAAAATCAAATGAATAATCCTGTGATGACTTGAGTAGACCACCATAGGGTCTCTTTAACTAGATCAACAAATGATCTCTTTAAATAGACCACCAAAGAGTCTCTTCAACTAGATCACCACATGATCTCTTTAACTAAATCGACGAACGATCTCTTTAACTAGATCAACACATGATCTCTTTAACTAGATCGACGAACAATCTCTTTAAATAGACCACCAAAGGGTCTCTTTAACTAGATCAACACATGATCTCTTTAACTAGATTGACGAACAATCTCTTAAACTAGACCGCCAAAGGGTCTCTTTAACTAGATCAACACATCATCTCTTTAACTAGATTGACGAATAATCTCTTTAACTAGACCGCCAATGGGTCTCTTTAACTAGGTCAACACATGATCTCTTTAACTATATCAACATATTATCTCTTTAACTAGATTGGCGAATAAATCTCTTTAACTAGACCACCAAAGGGTCTCTTTAACTATATCAACACATGATATCTTTAACTAGATCAACACATGATCTCTTTAACTAGATTGACGAATCAATCTCTTTAACTAGACCACCAAAGGGTCTCTTTAACTATATCAACACATGATATCTTTAACTAGATCAACACATGATCTCTTTAACCAGATTGACGAATCAATCTCTTTAACTTTGGAATAGTACTTTGGAATCCAAGGGACTTAACTAATAGAAAAACCCATTAAAGATTTAAGATAGTACTTTGGATATCCTTCTAAGAATCTAATATATTAAAATATGAAAGACTCTACAAGGGTTTGGATAGCTAGCATTTGAATCAACTAAACACATAAACACATAATCACATAATCGTCAACTTGTTATCAACTTGTCGTCAATTTGTACATACGTATTTAAAGTACACAAGGAATCCAATCAAGGACTTCAATTAGTACTTTAAACATCCTTAGAAATCTAACTATAAAGATAGGAAGATCCTATAAGGATTTGGAATTTGTGTAGCGAAAATGTTTTGAAACCTTGTACTTTGTTTCTTAGAAGAAAGGAGTACTTAGATTTTTGTGGAGATCGCGAACGATCACAAATATGGATGAAACTACGAGAGTAGTTTGATTTGCAAGGAATATGGTTCCTTAGTGTCGGTATTGTAGGGGTAAGCCACACATATACGTAATCGCATTGGTTTTGTAAATGAAATTGGAATAACAAATTTATTTATAAACCAACCCAACTGTTTCAAGATTCTTGGAAAATAAACAGAAAACATTAAAAAGTTTAAGTGTTTATTCAGACGTCAGCACAAGCGTTCATATTGCCAGTGTTAATCTTGTGCCTATTTGTTGAGTCGTCATCTGCAAGCCAGGTCAATTGAAGTGGTTAGGATAACCATAATTGAAGCAGGTTCCTTGTGGGTAGTTAGGATAAACATGTATCGCATGAGGAGTTGCGATAGGTTGGGTAGGAACTGCCATAGCTTGGTTTGGCGTAGTGGCTGAACGGCAGACATTTGTTGTATGACCAATAAGTCCACAGTTTGAACATTTTCGGCATTGGACACTGGCATAGTGATGAAGGTTACATTGATTGCACAGAGGAGCTTTTCCTCTGTATGGCTTCTTAGCTGGTGGCGATGCCACCTGGCTAGGTCCCACTTGGTTAAGCGGAACTGGAGCAATCGCTGTAAGATTCCTTGAAGCTTTACGTTTCCTTGATTTTCTTGAAGGCTTGGCTTGGCTTGGCTTTTGTCTTCTTAGGTGCCTTGTGAGTAGTTTCATCATCGAGATGAGACATGGCGACAACTAACTCAATGGTCCCACAGAGTATTATGCTTATTTGTTGGGCGATTGTGTTATCCAGTTCAGACCTTTGAGTATCGCTGCGATGAGGAGGCATTCTAAAGAGAGTGGAAAATACGAGAGAAACAAGTGATGATATTGGATAATTGAAACTGTTTGTTAAAATATCGACGAAGCATAAGGGTTGTGATCATTTGTTCCTTACCTAAAACAAACAAACGACACAGTGACAAATCAAAGTAAATGGGTCTTGATAATGTATCGCGAAGACATGCTTTAGCCTATAGGTGGACACTCACCCCAAGAGTTCCCAGGTAAGAGTGACTGGTCCGGTGATGCGGATTTGTATGAACACTCTAGCCTTAGACAGAAAACTCAGGGTACATGCATTTACCCTTCCGGATTACACATGTTCACATTATTAAAGCCCAAACTTTGACGAGATTTTGAAAACACCAAAGGCTCAAAAGCCTAAAACAAATCATCTAAGGATAGATGATTTCTTGTGAAGTTTTGGAAAATTTCTGACTCGAGAGAATGAATTATGTTTTGTTTTTGGTAATCACCTAAGGATAGGTGATGGTATTGTATTAAGAATCTAAACGCAAATTTTCTTGCGTTAAGGTCCTAGGAAGGTTATAGACTAGGTCAAGAGAATTACTAATAACCTAATTCCCTATAACCATGGCTCTGATACCAACTCTTCTGTCACACCCCGACCGCGTAATACAATAAACCGAGGCGGAAACGTCGGGTAGTCATGTCACAGAATCATTGTTTCACAACACATGGTAATTGAAGTTTTGTTTTATTTCGTTAATAGACTCATAGTTTTGATACAAACCAAACAAGCACAACAATTGTCTTTCTAGTTTTATGTCACTAAAGCCCGCGTCCATCCTAAGTGAAGTAAGCATCAACAGTCATCATGTAATAGAACCTGAAACACATGTGAAAATAGGTACGTCAGCATAAAAATGCCTGTGAGATACATAGGTTTTGTTGATGAGGATTCATGATCTGATGGTTTAAAGAAGCGTGTAACGAAAAAGTAGTCATGAACCTTATAAAATGTTTTCTTTTACGAAATCATGTGAAAAATCAATATGAAAATCAGATGATTTAAAAGAAATGATGCATGGTTAGATGAATAACCAAATGAAAATGATTTATATAAAACTAGGTTAGTTACCCATGTAGTACACGGGCCAAATAATAAAAATGATATATTATAAATTTGCAAATACTTCTTATAACTAATATTATCTTTTACATTTAATAATAAAAAAATGAAATTTGTAATGATGGGACCAAAAGATTAGCAAAAAAGGTGTTAAAGACTGGAATATGTTACACGACTTACATAATGAAAACAATAAAATACATAAATCTCTAAAAGTTCTTGTGGTTGAAGTATATTGATGAAAGAGTGGTTAACCGGAGGGTTAGGTCACTAATCTCGTCAAGTAGGGTTAATCCCTTCTTTCTTCGATCAGTGGCCGGGTGGTCCTCTAACCTGTCTCCTGCACAAGGAAAGACGTCGTGACTTGTAACAAGGATGATGGGGGTGGGGGTGCTCCTTGTTACCACTCTTCGGCGTGAGAACCGATATTTGCTTGAGAGTAAAGTGTGTGTTTAAGTAATATGTGTGAGAGAGCAGATTAGCGTTACCTCAAACATGATTCGGGATGGGTATTTATAGCCGAAGAGCGAAGGAGGGTAGTCAAGTAGCTAGACCGACAGCGTAGCCTTTCGTAGGTGTGTCAGAAGCGTAGGTCACGGAAGTGTTGGACGCTTCCTGAGGTGATGTCACGTCCTGCTGCGGCTGTTAGTCCGTCTGCCAGCTTTTCATGCATGTGGGCTGGGCAGCTGACCGCTGTCAGTGCCCGGACAGACCGCTTACTGGCTTTGACACTGAAGTTAAAGTGGCAGTGCCACTTGTGTGACAACATGATGCGGTATTGAGCCGCACTGCTATGTGCGGTAACCGCAGTGGTTACCGCATCCCTTGTGGTGACCAAAACCCATTTTCATACACAAGGTCAGACTTCTCCTTATCCGATTGGGAAAGCAAACTGGGTTCACGCGGGTCCGCACAACCGCAGGTGAATCCTTGTCAGTAGGGGCAACGAACCGGGTCATGATCACTCGTTTCTAAGCATGGCGCGAGATTTGGGACCATACCCCTTCCTATATGTAATAATGAAAATATAAAGTTACAGTAATTACTTTCATAGCCATTAAATACTTGTGATTGAATATATTTGAATTTTGACAACATAGTTTTCGTATGTTATTAAAGATATGCAACTTTGAAACAAAAGATATATTTAATTTAATTTTATCAAATAGTACATAGATGGTATTCATTTCTTAAAATTTAAAAAGTGAAAAAAATACCACTAATGACAACTCAAAAAATAAGATAAAATTATGTAAAGTATCATACTTACATAGTTGAATAATCTATTCCACAACCCTGACATTTCATCATGCAAAAAACACATACGCTCAAAAGTTCAAAGGCTACCGCCATGTAAATCGTAAAGACAAAGGTGATATAATTAAGATAATTGTTTCATGGGCTTTATTTTATAAGCAAATAACTTTCTGTTATATCATCTTGTTCTTATATAACCTGGTTTTTAATTAAGGTAATATTGTTTGTCAATAAAGAACAGTGAAATAACCTAATCGGGTGTTATGTTCAACACAATGAGCATTTGTCAACAACTTTCCATCACCTGATGTTTAGAGAATCTCAACCGAGAAAAGTTTTCAAAACATCCTTAAATGAAGACCGGGTGAATGGTTCCTCATCGGCTTTATATAAATCTTTACGGTTACGTTTCACTTGAAGTATATTTTGCCTGATTTCCTTCCGGTCATAATCTATAATCTTACGGGGCGTTTGGTTCGTGGAATGATTTGGAATTAGAATTGGAATTTGTATTATAATTAGAATTTAAAGGAATTGGATTTGGAATTTAAACATTCCAGTTGGAATTGGAAATTGTTGGAATTGGAATCTCAATTCCATTTTTGGTGTGTTTGGTTGTCAAATGAATTGGAATTCATCACCCCGGCACCCACAACCACCGGTTCGGGTCTAAACGGTTCGGATCGAAACGGTTCGATTCAAAACGGTACGGGTCAAAATGGTTCGCGTCGAAACGGTTCGATTAGAAACGGTTTGTGTCGAAACGGTAAGTGTCGAAACGGTTCGCGTCGAAACGGTTCAATTCGAAAAGGTTCGCGTCGAAACGGTTCAATTCGAAAAGGTTCGCGTTGAAACGGTTCGATTCGAAACGATACGGGTCGAAACGGTACTGGTCGAAACGGTACGGGTCGAAACGGTTCGGGTCGAAACGGTTCGGTTCGAAACGGTTCGATTCGAAACGGTACGGGTCGAAACCGTTGGCGTCGAAACGTTACGGGTCGAAATCGTTCACATCGAAACTGTTCGCGTCGAAACTGTTCGCGTCGAAACGGTACGGGTCGAAACGATCCGGATCGAAACCATGGTTGAAGAATCCAATGAATTTACTTTAATTCCTTCACATATAGGAAGGATTTTGAATTCCTTTAGTTAAAGGAATTTGAAGGAATACATGCCTAATTACAATTCCAAAAATTGTCAACCAAACACATGAAGATTGGAATTAGGATTCCAATTCCATCAAATTCTGTGAACCAAACATCTTAAGAGATGTAATTCAAATTCCAATTCCCTGAAATTCCATTGAATTCCGCTGAACCAAACGTCCCCTTAGGATCTACGGGATATCCGAAGTTATCATCCAAATAGAAGAATGACACAACTTTGTCACACCTGTTGTTGCCACCTCAGCTATTGTGATGTTTAGGTTATTCTTGCGCATGACGCGAGTCACATCAGATAATAATTCAACTCTTGTCTTTTGTGCGTATCTCTATTGTCAACCCCTTGTATTGCCAGTTCAAGTTATGTTAACTCATAAAAAAGATAGTAATATATATCATCCTTACCACGGGACTCCTCGCTCTATTGCTGCTTCAAGATACAGGACCATTTTCTGTCTCTCTGCATCTAACTTAAAGGGTGATCCATCAATATGTCTAATCCAAATTCCTACATATGTTGCTAAAAGTATTTATAAACCTGTAGATTTTAATTAAAAGAATGAAAAGGAAGTTTATAATACGATTAACCATTTGGTATACTTTGGCCCCATCAACATTAAAGTTTCCATGAAAACAAAGTATCCGAGATATATCAGCATACAAATAGTACCAAATAAAACCTTGGGCGTATGCTTGCACCAGATACTGATTGCTTGGTAATTAATATCATTACAGCTAACAACATCCATTTTATGTCTTATTTTATCGTTTTAAATTGGTTCAAGGTCATGAAGAATGGGAGGTGTGAAGTTTTTACCATCCTGGCGTCGAGCTATTTTTCCGCAGGACCTCCCCTACAGTATCGTCACCGTAGTAGAGTTTAACCACCAAGTTCGAGATGGATTGGTGTGGTTCCTCTACGCCTAGGACTCCAGAATATCGAACCATGAACGAAGAAAGGCATGAGATAAAATAGTGATTGCGAGGCCCCAATTCTTGACTGGGGGGGGGGGACACCAAAGGACTCTGCCCAATCCGTTCATTGTTGGCTTTTAAGATTTGGAATGTGTGCCCAAAATACCAGATTGAAGTATTGAAGAAAGCAACAAAGGTTTCAGTATGTTTCATCATTTTCACAACCTCCAAAACCGCAAGGATTGGCAGTAATCCCTCACTGAACCTCACATCAACAACAGCAATCACCTGACAAACCTGTCCAAGGGAACCAAAGATGGTGAACTCATCAGTGATTGACCAATGTGAATAGTATAAAAAGCTAGAAACTAACCATGATATATGAAGACCAACACCATAACTATCAAATAACATAATTATCTTCACTGAAGTTCAGGCCTATTGGATCAAGTTTCTTAATTTGTATTCCTATAATCAATTCAAAATAAGCATAAACCACATGAGAGCCTTAGTTTTAAAATTATACGTAATTTAATCAGAGCTGCCAATTTTTATACAATGCGACAACCAACCACTATAAACTGCCCAACATCAAACCCCACCGGCCACAATCACGGCACCTCGTCGACTCCCGATCATTAGTCCTCACCATTACCGACAGAAATAAAACACAAAGAAATGGGTGGTTTTGTGTTTTAGTAGTAAAAACTGTGTGTTCTAGTATTAAAATCTGATCTTTTTTTTTAATTCTCTTCAATCGTAATAAATTAAAGATTGGGGAAGAAAACCTAATACATGTCATTCGTTCTTCAATCGACAAGCAATGATTCACCATCGACTCATCAGTCGCTCGCCCTCTCTGTTTCTTTATAGAAACGGCGGCCATAAAAAAGGATCACCCTAATTTCTTAACTGATTTGAAGAAGATCAGATTGCAGATAGTGAAAACAAAATCAATCGGTTGCCGTCAATTGTGCATCTCTATGCCATTAGTGTTTCTAATAGAGCAATAGGAAGTGAATAATGATGGAAACAGAAACATTCGGTGAGAGTTAAAACGTATAAGAGATAGCCACGTGTCTCAATTTTATGCTAAAAATATAATAAAAGGGAAGGCTAAACACCAGCCACGTGTATCTTTATTTTCAATTATATGTATAGAGATATGTCATGTCTTGAAATAAAACATCATGTCTTGTATAAAAATGTCATGTATAAATCATGTCCTGTATAACAAATGTTGAGTAACAGCCAATGTCTTGTGTAACCAAATGTCGTGTACAAAACAATGTATTTGAATAAACGAAAGTTTAAATCAAAAGTTATGTTTTGAAAACCGTTGCTTTTATTGTTATGAACATTTATCGGGTTTGTTTATCGTATACATTCAAGCCTGCCTTGAGACTGTCGGATAAACCCTTATCAAGTCAAAGGTTTATCAAAAATGTAATCGAATTTTGTCATTCCGTACTTCCAGACAAACCTAGGAAGCGGGAACGGGATTTGTCAAGTCCTATGGTACCATTACATATTACCGGTCGGCATGATCAATGTTAATGAATGTATCTTGTCCCATTAAACATATCAAATGTCATAATTAATGTAAGAATGTCTAAAATGTCTTTAAAACCATGTACTAAGTATGCTAAGTCAACATACGAAATAGAAATGTCCATGAAAACAATGTGCTAGGCATGCTAAGTCAACATACGAAGAAAAATGTAATGTAAATCAATGTGCTCATATGCTAAGTCAACATATGCCGCAAAAATATCCTTGAAATCAATGTGCTAGCATGCTAAGTTAACATACATAGCAAAAGATAATTGAAATCATGTACTATATGTGTACTATATGAACATAGTATGTATATATCATGAAAAACATGAAAGTAACAATAGGCACATGTGTATCACCCCAAAATATTTGTAAAAAGTAAAAAATGGGAACTATGTACTCACTTGGGATTGCAAAGAGTGTGACAACTGCCACTTTTCGGTAACTTTCTTACACTTAAAGTACTCATTTTAGCTACATTTTATGCATTTTGAACATCCGAACTGCTTATTTCTTGACATACACTTAGAATACTCATGGAATACTTACTTATGATGCATATGATCCATTTTTATTAAGTAGATTTGAAACAGTTTAAACAATGCATCGAAACTACTAGAAAAGCACCTAGTAAACCAGTATTCTGACGAAAACGCAGGATCCACAGAAACCATCTAAACGACATCTTTAGGACTCAAACAAAAGTCCAACATCTAATATACATTAAACCCTAACTAGGAATGCAAGGGTTTGATTTAAAACCTTCCCGAAGTCCGATAACACTAAAAACTACCTGAAAAGCACTAAAAGCGACGATTTCAACACTTTTCCAGTTTTCCGCAGAAATTCTGCAGAAATCAGCCTTTTAATATTTTTACAACATGTAAAAATGATATTTAACATAGAATTCATATGAGGATACCTTCGGGTATCATCCGAACCAATAACTACATCAATTCACACAAGTTACACAACATAGCGTTCAAATAACGTCTAATGGAAACAATTCGAAACGAATATCCAAACAATATCGGATCTTTTTTTTAATGACCATCTAGTGTTAATTGGATCATTATGGTTTAGTAATGGCCACTTAATACTCTCTAATCACTTAAACACTTGAACATACAAGTATTCCTAACATAACATCTCAAAAACTAACATTTTTACCTAAGGAAACAAGTTGCAACTTACCCATGTGGGACCCACTTTTTTTTTTACCATTGTTCCCATAAATATCTTAGATATTACTAAGGTGTTACAACTTGCACAAGTTGGTGAAGTAGGTGGAAGACTTATAACATTAGTTACCATAATCACTAAAGCATTTCATCTCACTTTTCACCTTCTTTTAAACATAGTTAAGAAACTCTCTCAACATTCATATATTATCCAAGAACACCATCAAAAACATTTCACCTTTCAAGCCTTCTTTGATGATCAAGATGGAGCTTGAAGATACTTAAGGTGATCTAAAGCAACAACAAGAAGAAGCAAGCCTTTCCATCCATTCAAAAGCTTTCAAAACCCCAAGATCAACAACTTTTCTTTTCTTTAAATCATCATTAAGATCATCCCTAGCCATTAGTGCTAGAAGTAAGCTTCTAAAATCCCTTTTTCATACTTATTTATGTATTATTTGGTTAAAGTACATGTAATAAACTAAATAATCATACAAAATAATATGAAAATACAAAGAAGCAAAATAATAATCATGATATAAAAGTGTGTTTATGTTGTGATTTTAGGATGAATACTTGCATATTTGATCTAGTTTTGATGATTAGCATATGAATAACTTGTTAGATGATGTTTAAAAACATAATCTAACAAGTATACAAGTTAATGTTTAAGGATTTTGTTAAACATAAATGTTTAGATGGCTGATCATAATCTTGGATTTTGTTAAAGTATAAGAGGTTTTTCACTAAAAATAATACTTTTACAAAGTTATAAAAAGAAGCATACAAGATGGGTTTTTGTAAAAAGTTTGTTAAAACTAGAAGTAAATCATGGATTTTGAACTAGTTAACTTATGTTATGATCATACCAAAACCCTACATGTTATTGATTTCATCTTGTTAAGATTTTGATATAAATCTCATATGTTTTTGTTAAGAAAAATATAAGAAGATTATTGGTGATTTTATAAGAAAAAAATATGTTTTATATAAACATGGCAAAGTATATATTTCAAAGGAAATATGGCCATTTTTCTTAAAAATCATAAGTTATAAAAACTATTATTTTTGACAAAATCTTTATTAGATTAAAAAGATTTTTAAAGAATAGTTTTTTAAAAGCAAAAATTGATATGAATATATATTTTTGAGAAAATATATATTTAGTTATCTTAACAACTTATGTGCTAAGTGTTATTTGTTTGTATTAGTTATATACTTGAAAACTAGTAACTTGAATACTGTGATAACCCTCACCAAAACAGGTATCCGTACAAATTAATTAATATTTGATTAATGCTTAATAACTGTGCTTGCTTACAATTGTGGTGAAACTGCTTCTTGATTTCTGATACATACATATTCATGCATCATACTTTATTACTGTCACTCCATTTATTACACACAAAACCATGGTGACAAACTTGATGCACAAAAGCACAGTTAGCACAGTGAGCGGATAACCCAGAAAACATGCTGACATTGCCAACACTAGACATACACTGTCTCTGAGGCCAGTATGAGCCGGGAATAGATTACTACACTAGTAGGGAGTGTAGGGAGGTGAGGATTGTAAAACTGCGTCACTAGGTGATAGTTATAGTGACCGGATGTGCCTAAAACATGTGATAATTACAAATTCTGCACTTTATTACAAAATTCAGCATATAACTTAACTAGTAAAGTGCAAAAACATGGGAAAATAATACTAGACTCTTTCCAAAGTGTCGGGAATTCATTGTGTCACTAAAAACGCTATAAAAAGCACTTTAAAGCTTAGTTTGACACTTTAACGGATCAATATCCAACCGAACAACCGGACTTTACCCGGAACATAAAAATATTGTCTATGACATTGTTTTTCCTTTTCTGATCTAGTTAGGGTCCCCGAACACCCTAACACCTATTATATTACATAACACACTATTACACTAATTTAAATTCCTAACTAAACAAACTAAACACTTAACTATCCATTCAAATCAAACCATAACCCCCCCCCCCCCCATGATCCGATCGGTTTCCCCATAAGGGGACACACCCCTCACATTTTGATTATTTTAATCATACTTGTCTTATATCTCGTAAACATGTTATATGTTGGATAATGGAGAATGATGGATTATAAATTTACATGAAAGGTTATCATTCTCAATCACATAAACACTTCACAAAAACATCTCCCTCTTCTCTCCTTTGGATCGGCCGAAACCATCATCCGTCCTCCACCCATCTTCGAGTTTCGATCTTGCTATTCCACATACATCCCAAGGTGCAAGAGATCATACGAGGAGACCCGGTGCTTTCGGAATCTCAAGAACCTCACTACGTTGCTTTTATCCACCTTGTTTTCGCTTTGATTCTTCCCTAGCCACGAGCTAGTAGTAAGTGCTTCCAAACACTCTCTTGTTCATGTTTAAGGTGGTTAATAAGAGATTTAATGGTTAAAACTCAAGAACATGCGAAAACAAAACTAAAAGTCTTGAATGAAAGATGAACAAGATGGTTAAAGAAAAGCTAGTGGTGTAAAACTTATGAAACTTGTCTAGCTATGATTATTTTATGTTGTTTGATGCTAGTAGTGGAACGGATCGTCATCTAACCATGCTAGATCATGTTCATGGAACATGAACTAGTGATATGTTAAGTGTAAAAATGGTAAGATGATGAACCCTACTACTTATGAACATGAACTTGTGTAAAAGTGATTTTTCTTGTAAAATAGAGTTTTAAACTAGTAGATCTAAAGATCCACAAGTGGTATTTTCGAAGAACCAAGTGTAAGATGCAAATCTTGTTTAAAAGCCGGATCTTACACAACTAAAAGCATTTTTGCAAATAAACAAGTGTGTAAACACTTGTGTGACAAAAGGTTTAACAAAGGAATAATTTTGTAATTTCCGGACTAGAAGTTGTAAAGTTACATATTCTTTAAAAATAAAGTTTTCAAGAAACTAATTTTATTTTTAAAATAGAAAGATCTACTAAAAATGTTGGAAAGTTACTACATAATTTTACACAACTTACAAGTTCATGTGTTTGCGATTTACACTTATTTTTGACTAGTTGTTGTTTGAATATTGAATATTGGTGATTGAAAAGTTGTTGATTGAATTTTGAAAAGAAAATGATACGCTTGTAAGCGTGGCCACCTCCAGTTACAGAGGAAACTCTGGCGAAATTTTTCTAGAATTTCGACAGTTGGAAATGTCTTCCTAACAAGCGTTTACAAAATATATTTTTTTTACCTGGTTCTCAAATTAAACTTCGCCATGATTTTTATTACAAAATAACCAAGTGTCGGAGGTGGATTTTAGTAAAGGAAACTTGTTAAATATATATTGAGAAAATATATTTCTTAACAAAACGCTTGTGTGCTTACGTGATTATTTTGTGAACTAAAGATATATTATTTTTAGGGTAAAAATAATATTACTTGATATATCATGAAAATACGACTCCAAAATAATACCAACGCCCTCACAAATAAATATTTAAGTTACATCGGTATTGTTTTTACAACGCGGACTCTAAAATGTAACGCGTGTATTTTCGGAAAATACTCTTAATGGTGTATTGTGACAAAGTATTATTTTGGGAAATTGTATGAAGTAGAATATAATATTTTTGGGAAAAATATGTATATTTTGGAATTAGAACGTTTTAGACAAGTGATTTAAAATATATTTTCAAGTGAGACTTAGAAATATATTTTTCGGAATTATAACGTATACGTATATTTTGGTAAAATATTATTTTGGAAACTGTAGAAACAGAAATATGTTATTTTTGAGAATATATTAACATATTTTTATTTGGAACAATAACATCGAAATACGACGCCATTACTTGGCGGGATATACAGGTACATATATTATTTTAAGAATACGAGTATACAAGTGTAAATTACCCCCATCCTTGGGAAGGAAATGCGCATATACAATACTTGAGAAGTATAACTCTAAAATAGTTGTCTAACTATTATTTCAAAACCTTAAAAACAGTTATAACTTGGAATAATACCAGAAACTTAACCCAAAAACGCAAATACTAAGACAAGGCACTACCCGTTCGTCTAATAGACAATAGACCATTGTAGGTAGTCGTGATTGCCGTGGAGATTTGGGTTACGAGTACGAAGACGCAATACTGTGAGTTCATGTCCCCCTTTTCTCTTAACTGTTTTCAGTTTTTATACTTCGGGGGTGAAATACATGTTACTATGTTTACGAATACTTTTTACATGGTATGGTTAGCGTAAGGAGGGTTACTACTTAGATCATGTGAGTGAGTAGGCTGAAACTGGAGGCCATTAATCCTCATTGTAGGACCGAGGGTCATTAGCGTTAGATCTATCTGGGTGTAGCGAGCCCAACCCCTGAGTCCGCTGAATGAACCAGGTGGTGACTTTGAGCCCGACGCAAAAATCTTCTAGGTTTGAGTCTTCCTACTGCACTTCACACATATCATTGGCCTTGCAAACCAATGGTGATCTCATTTTTCCTTATTTGCTACATACCAGGGATTTTTATACATACATACATTTTTACAAAGGGTTATACATACCCACTTACACATGAACTCGCTCAACTTTATGTTGACTTTTCAAACTACATGTATTTCAGAGAACTAATGGATCTGGCACGGTATGCACGTATTCTCAAGCTGCGTTTGAATAAAGAAGTCATCCAGGGTTTAGAAGGTGTAAGCTCTTCCTGGACGGGTTACATATCTCTAAACCTAGTATTGTTTAAAGTCTTTTGCTAAGTTTTTACGAACTCATTAAATTAAGTCAAGGTTTGTAACTTATTTTGTGATTGATGTTTTAAGACAAGTATAATATGATATTTTTCTAAACTCTATTAATGGGTGAATATCTCATGTTTTTATCATATAGCATTGTTATGATTGTTGCTATGGTATTAAGAAGTCACACCAATTAATCCACGCTTCCGCAAAAGCCAGGGTGTGACAGCTTGGTATCAGAGCCTCGATCATAGCGAACTAGGATTCCTTCTCGAGTCTAGACTATGATCATCAGGGCTCTCACGAAAACGTTTTCAAACACTTTTACATTGCATATACTATACGTCCAGATCCAGGGAACAAACCTTTTTACAAACAAAAAGGCCCAAATACACATTTCCAAATTTAAATTTATAATTCAGTCTGAGAGACTGAGGGAGTAGTCTGAGAGACTGGAAAGTTCAGTCTGAGAGGCTGGGAGGTTAGTCTAGTGGGACTAGAAAGTTCAGTCTGAGAGGCTGGGAGGTTAGTCTAGTGGGACTAGAAAGTTCAGTCTGAGAGGCTGGGAGGTTAGTCTAGTGGGACTAGAAAGTTCAGTCTGAGAGGCTGGGAGGTTAGTCTAGTGGGACTAGGAGGTTCAGTCTGAGAGGCTGGGAGGTTAGTCTAGTGAGACTAGAAGGATCAGTCTGAGAGGCTGGGAGGATAGTCTGAGAGACTAGGAGGTTTAGTCTGGGAGGCTGAGAGGATAGTCTGGGGAAGACTAGGATGATTACTTGCTTGCATTACTTAAGACTTACATGCTTATTTGATTTAAGGTTGATGTACGTGCATATGTGATAATTGTTCACATATACTAATTGCTAATAATTACTATGGATATACATGCTACGCACCGGCACACATGTCACGAGTTATCAGACATTGATAACCCTACGACCACCGCCACAGATAATGAGACTACAACTGCGCCAGAGACAATTACGTCAGATACTGAGAGTGATCTCGATATGCTAAGGACGAGGACGACTTCTAATAGTCCGTGCTACCAGGTTTTGGTGATACTTCATCTTTGCTGATGGTTTCTCTGACAAGAATCTTTCTGTCACTCTTGTTTCAATCCATGACCACTCCATCACTGGTCATCCCGATAATGGACACACCATGGCTCCAATCCTCGATGATGCACCTCCTGCGGACATGTCTACTAAAGGTTGGCTACTCGACAAACATTATATGACTACGTTGGCATGCTTATCGATGGTCCTCCTGCCGACGCCCATAACGATAGAAAATTAGACGAGAACGCTGTTACTAACTTCACTTCTTAAGACCCCTGTTAACAAGCCATCCTCTGACTCTAGCATGCATTCAGACTCCTTTGAGTCTGTGATACCTATAACCTTACAAACAGCTGGATTACAGCATTCTACTACTAACACAAGACGACGATAACATGGCTGCTGCTCTATCACCTGCTCGAGACACCACACCGTTACACGACTCAGAGCCTGCTCTTGAGCTAGCTTCTGCACCTTTCGAGTCAGTCTGATGTTGCAACTGCTGGTCCTGCACCCTTGCTTGATTATGACCCGGTTACTTTTGGTTTACTAGACATTGCACCCCTACTATCTAACCCAGTACCAGCACCTGACAATTTCCTTACTGGTTGAAACGGTTGCACCCGCAACCGATGATGATGCTCCTTTTCCCTATGAAGACCGACTTCCATTGCGCCAAGGTGCCTATAGCTTTCTTTCAGAATATAACCGCACCCCAGGAAGGTACTTCAGGTCAGCACCCGCATAACGATTCATCTGCTACAACAGCATAATCTCAACTGCACAGGTCGTACGGTTGCTACATTCACCTCTACAACACCGGACGAGCCACTTTGATGAATCATATAACACGCTATACTGATTTTAGACCCTTGCCGTCCCTCTCATTATGAAGGCTATACACATGATGAGTGCTCTTGTGACATCAGCTACAGTTTAAGGATACAAGTCCCTCTCACCTGCTACTATAATGCCTTTCCCAGGTTTTCTTTTGATGCTCGTTCCTTTTACCATCGAGCGGCAAATCAGTTGACTACTTCGAGGTATATACAAGCTCGCGGGGGAATTCACGCACGTCGACATTTTACTTTTCTTTCCTCCTCCACTTCAGTCACCAGTATAGTTGGTTTCTGGATTATGCGGATTGCATTACGCTCGGGTAAAGACACTAATGATAAGCCGGGATTGCGGAGACTTTCGAGGATCACTTCTGACTACGTAATTGTGATGCACTAATATACTTGTTGGACAAGGGTAGGGTGACCCTGTGTCCCTTCTGATGTGATGCATTTTGTAAGACACAGTGATTGTGGCCGGAGGATAATGAAAGCCCGATCATCTTTAAACATGCGACAATACTTAACGAAAAACTTCGTCGCTATGTCTCCACTAAGCATGCTGTTGATCTACATATTTGTGCTATAATTATAATGCTACGTGCTTACTTGCTATAGATATAATTACCAAGTTACTTGGTCGTGCTATGATTATACTATTTCTTAATGGGTTAGTAACCTATTATGTGTATGTGCATATGACCTCTAAACAACTGTATGCACTCCCCAAACGAATAAGACATGACCTAACCGATCTTCTTCTCAGAAGATGTCAACGCGAGGGAACGTCGATACCAACCACCCTTTACCTACAACAGAGGCGGAAATGCAAGAGCGCCTCTTACAAGCCATCGCACGGTATGAGGCCCATCACTCCGATTGCAGCGGAGGTACCTCAGGAAATAAACCCCCCCACGGTAATGTCTAGTCCTTTAAGACACATTACAAAACATTTGGACATTTCCACGAGTGCCTTGCTAAGGCCTTACGCGAATAATGTTGCTTGCATCGCAGGCTGCACCTACAAGCAGTTCTTGGACCATAAACCTCGAGAGTTCGACGGCACTGGGGGTTCCTTAGCCTTCGTGCGCTGGGTTGAAAAGACGGATTCTGTTTTACGATTGAGCAAATGTGACCCCGAACATCAAGTCACGTATATAGCTAGACTATTGGTGGATGAGGCTCTGTCATGGTGGAACCATCAAGTTCGGACGGTGGGCGAGACCGCTGCGTATGCTATGACGTGGGACGAACTGAAAGATCTGATGCGTAAGAGATATTGCTCGAGGGCAGAAGTCCAGAAGTTGGAAACAGAACTGTGGAACTTGAAAATGGAAGGACCAAAGATAGCGGAGTGTGTGCAGAGATTTAACGAATTATCACAAGTTGCTTTACTCCTGGGGGGACCAGAGTTTAAGAGAATTGAACAGTTCATAAGGGGATTGGCACCTCAGATTCTAAGCCTGGTAACAACATCTAAACTTTCAACGATCACCGAGGCTATCAACATAAACATGGCACTCACGGAAGAAGCAGTTAGACGAGGAGAATTTTCCACTACGGAGGAGAAAAAGGAGACTGCAATAGAGGCATCTGGGAATAACAAGAGAAAGCTCGCAAATTTCATGATGGTTACTCAGGGGAGTAGCAAGAAGAAGGCCAAAAAGGGAAAAGACTACATGGGTATCCTACCTAAGTGCGACAATTGTTTACGTTATCATGTCGGGCAATGTAGATATGGAAAATATGCTATCTGTGGCAAGAGGGGGCATCCTAAAGAAACTTGTTGGCAAGATACTGAACGTGGTAATGGGGGCCAAGACGGTAGTGAGAATCACGAAGGGGACAATGACAATGACAATTGTCGAGGCAGAATGAGTGAGAAACAGAAACGTGCACAAGGTTGTTTTAACCGTGGAAGCAAAAAGCATTTCAGAAAATATTGCCCTAAAAACAATCAGGCACAAGGATGAAAGCTCCCCACCGGAGCTCGGGAGACACGCCAGGGATTCAAGCATGGATATTGGGACGTCCCAAATTACTCAATGTTATGCATCTGTATTGCCAAATACTGTTGCAAATTTTACGATTCGCACCTCTAGAGTTTGAGAGTATAATTGGTTTAAGTAGCGAGTAAGTAGTGTCACACCCCAACCGATGGCGGAATCATCGGGGCGCGGCACAAGGCGAATCAGATTGCTCAAGAGAATCCATAACAACTATATTGCGATAATATTTATTACATTCGTTATCCCATACTAACAAATAATACGATCACATAAGTCATCACAGATTTCTTGTCCTCTCGAACAATTCCAATCCGACAACCTAGATTTTAGGTGAGTTTCTAGACTTCCTAGCTTGATTTGATGAACACTTCAACTAACCTGCAACATACGTTAAAATATTGTCAATACTAAAGTATTGGCGAGTATACAAGTTTGATATGTAGTAGTATAATAGATTAAAAGTGCTGCGAATTTCCACATGCATAAACGTAATACACGACATATATACTCACCAAACTGATACTACCAGCTAAGTCCTCGATGCTCGATTCTTCGATGGCATTACTAGACCCCGTCGGGCGCAATAGTACTATACTAGTCGTGCTGGGACGTCACGAGTATAAGTCCTAACATACATGCAACTAGCATCACGTATATCTATGCAAACAGTTATTCGCAAGTGATAAATTGACAATTTGAATCATTCGTTTGATAAGTTCGATTTATAAGGAACGTATGTTACACCCAAAATTTGATAAAAAGGGGTCAAGTATACTCACAGTGCGTATTTGGTTGGATTGACGGGATATTGCCTGAGAATGCCCTGATTTCAGACTGATCATATGAGTATCGAATTACGCGTTAATTGGTATCGGATTACACGAAATTGGGCAAAAGTTAGATCGCACGTTGGCCCATTCGGATGGGCCATCCGATCGGATAGGCTGTTCGATCGAATGGTCAGCTCGATCGAGTGGGCTGCTCGATCGGCCAGCCCGTCCGATCGGCTAGCCTAGCCGATCGGCTGGACCGCTCGGTCGACTGGGCCGCTCGGTCGACTGGGCCGCTCGATCGGCTGGGCCGCTTGATCGGCCAGCCTGTCCAGCTGTTTTTCGACGATTTTCACGTGTTTTCCGTGGTTTGGTCGGGACGTTGTTGTGACATGTTGAACAACTGAAATCCCATCAATTCCGACCTGTTCTAACAGCCGGGAATCACCCCGTTCCATCGAGACTTGCCGGTCTTGACGGTTTTCCTTTGTTTAACCCGTACTTGGTGGTTACATTGCTAGGAATCAGATCTTTGACCAATACGTCACTAAGAATGAGTAGAAGGTCGGTCTAAGCTCTGGTTCTACCGTTTTTATGTATAGATCTGAGTTGTTCTTGGTGGAATGAGGCCAACACTTGAAGTTCATAAGAACTTCATGATGACATCACTCTAGAACATCTCAAATCCATAACTTCTTGATTGGAAAACATAGATTTAGATGAGATTTGTGTAAAATCGCATGGAAACCATTCGGATCTGAGTTGTTCTTCATGGGATGACATCACTCTTGAAGAACTCCATGGTGACATCACCCTAGAACACTCCAAATCCGTTGATTTCACGGTTAAAAGTCGAAAATCAAAAGGTAGAAAGATGAAAGAATGCATATAGATCAAGGAAGTAAAAGATTTGAGTTGAAAACTTACAAGAATCGCGAGAAATCGAGAGATTAAGGGGGCTGGAACGTCTTGGTCGAGTAGCAGCAGCAACAACAAGTGTTTGAGGTGAAAGAGGGGTATCTATAGGCGAGGAAGGAGGGAAAAGGAGGAAGGGTGGGCCGGATCGGTTGGCCCGTTCGATCGGCCGGCCCAGCCGATCGGCTGGCCTGTCCGATCGGGCGGCCCAGCCGATCGGCTGGTCCATTCGATTGGGTGGCCCAGCCGGTTGGCTGTCCTGTCCGATCCTCGTTTTTGGTGTGTTGTGATAGTTTGGGCCACGTTTTCATATATTTATATTATTATTTATTTATTTATCATAATTAATCACAAAAGGGTCGTATATACGTATTTTTATATCCAATATTCGGTGCGATGATCGAGTTACGCGTGCCTTCGAGTGCGTTCTTCGACGTGATGTGCCACAGTGATCATCGGGGTACTACTTGCTCGTATTGCCATCATCGTCATGACGGCTGGAGGCATGGTACTCACCCGATAGTCCTTGTAAGCGTTGATTGTTTACGTTTTGACACCTCACGACTATCGAGGAGGGTAGAATAGGTCCTTACTCAATGTTATCGTTAGCGTTATTATTTGCGAAAATAGCTTTGTAATAGTGATAAAGTATGTGTAATTATTCGATTATACTTCGATATAGCGATGTACCTGATATTGTTACATTATGATCCGAATCTCTGGTGCTAGGCGTAACGAGTATAGCGAGTAGTAACGATGCACGAAAGTGCGGATTGTTACAGTCTCCCCTGCTTTAGGAAATTTCGTCCCGAAATTAATCCATTAGTAGGGTCGTAAGAGTTGATGGGAATGAGAATAGCGATTAGAAGCGTCTAGATAAGCGAGCGATTGATTAAGATTCGACGAGAAGATACGATTTGAATAACCAAAAGCGATGACACACACAAAAGCGATTCCATAACGTTTTAAACTTACCGATAATCGATTAATCTTCGAAGATATTTAGGAAAATCCCCTCATGGCGCGGCGCTAACTGCATCGATGTCCACACCAGCGCTATGGGGAGGGTTTTTGTTATTTTGGTAACAAATTTTGAGCTATACATTTTAAAAGAATTTGGTGGCAAAATAAGTTTTAAGAAAATTTTCCTACAACGTGAGTTCGAGCTGAAACTCGATTGTTGAACCATCGTTTTCGAGAAGATTTCTTTTTGTCATTGCAAAAGTTCTAGGGAAAAACTGGACTTATGAAACTTCCATTGGGCACGGAGCTAAATTGATTCGATGTTTTCTCCATGTTGTAAGGAAATTTCACTTGTCCAATGGTTTTAACAAAATTTTATAAAAATTGGTTTTCTTTAACAGTACGGAAAAATAATTTACATCGAGCCCCACGTGGCACTTTCCCACGAAAGTTTGTTAATATGATTAAAACACTTATTTATAGGAAGTACCAGCAGCGTATCCACCATGTTTTGCCTATATTACCTCTGTTTCATGAGGCGGTGTCACGTGCGTCGACAAGACACAGGTAGAATTTCGTTCCGTCGATTCAAGCGATAGGATGCCAGACCGAGTCGTGAATGGGAGCGAGTCGGATGCAACGCGATTTTTTATTCGATTCCACATAAAACCCCACATGGCATGTTTCCACAAGAGTTGCTAATATGGCAAACACCATGTTTCCCACATTAGTTTTGTCTCGTGAAGCGATGTCATGTACCCAAATACTACACAACTGCGACGACTCCCAAGTGATGAGCGATGTTTTGTATAGCGATAAGCAATTCGACCCCAAATAAATGATAAGTGACGATTGTTGCGTTGCGAGTGATATGCGATTCGATTGAGTTGATTATACCACAAACAGTAACTAATGCTAGCCCACACGGCCTTTTTCCACGAAAGTCTGCTAATATGGTCAAAACACTACCATGTTTCGACCCTATTAGTTTTGCCTCGTGAAGCGAGGTCGTGCGTGCTAACATAACACAGATAACACGAGTATCGATGAGTGATAGCGACACGCGTTGAGAGTATCGAGTTGATGAAATAGGCGCGAAATGCGTTAAAGCGAAAAGCGGCGAGTGATTTTCGATACTCGTCTAGCGATCCACAATAAGCGATCCACGCCAGGCGATAGAAGTTCACACAATCGTTCAATAGCCAGCGTTAGAGATTGCGAGATAGACACATGATGCGATTGCGATTTTCGAGCCACATATCGAGTGATTTTGATTGCGAGATAGATCTAGCAAAACTGCGATTGAGTTGCGTTCTAGACTTACGACCAGTCTTGCGTTGCTCCAATTGCTCTTCGGGGTGAACTTACCTAAGTCCATCGATGTGGCAATTGTGTTGCGTACACAGACTTACGAGAAGTCTGGCAGTGATGCGATTTAGTTTTGTTACGCCGTGCGATCGATTTGTATTGTGTCGAAAATAACCGTTATAATATAATAGGTCTAATAACGTCCAACTCCACATGGAACTTTCTTCATGAAGCTTCGGTAGTATGGTAAAGCACACCTTACCTTACCCCTACTACTTATGCCCTGTGCTTTGGTGTCACACTTTGTTGACATGGCCAAGACCCTTGACCATGCTTTTAAACGTTATGGCGCCCTTAGAACTTCACTACGATCTCCGTGCACTGACCAAAATAATCCCGTGTGCACCCGCGATTAGTTGTTCCTTGCACGTACATCGTACCTCATTCTAAGAGTGTTGTAAGGGTAAAATACATTATATAGTACATAGTGCTAGCGTTTACATGGTGCCCGAGTATAAGAGAAATAGAGTCCACATGCGACGATCGTTGAAATAAATTCCACTCATAAAAGAAAACGATAGCGATAAGTCGTATTATTACAACAACATTAGAAGCAAAATAACGTTGCTGTGGAGGGCACCTACGGAGACTGCGGTTGTTGCTGACTTCCTTCAAAGTTGCGGTCCTACGCGGCAGTGCTGTGTATGATGACCATACCAGTTGCAATTTGTGCAATAGCGACAATTTGCTTCTTGCGGGTGATGATACGTGCACGTGAAACACAGGGGATGAGGCCCATTGTAAGCACGTTTCGGTTGAACTGGGACTGATCGGAGAGGTTCGGGTTGCGGCAGCCCAGTTGTTGAAGAGTCTGGGCTCACGGTCCTTCGTTTGCGGCTAGGTTGAGCTTTCTGGGATGATGCAGTGTCGTCGGATTCGCCTGATGATTTGACGGAGACATTGTCGGAGCAATCCTTAGAAGAACCTTCAGAGGAGCTGTCAGATGAACCATCGACCGATTCGCCAGAGGAATCGTCGGATGAGTTGATGATGATTGCTTGATGAGCTTGTTTGACAGGATTCTTGGAGAAGAACCCGTCCAAGACTCGTTTGCTGTTGATTTCTGCGGCTAAACGGTAGGCTTCTTCGATGGTAGCAGGTCTTGCAGCTTCGACAAAATCACCCACATACTCGGGCAAGCCGCGAATGTATTTTGCGATGGCTTTCCTTGGAGTGTCAACTTGACTTGGGCAGATTGCACTAAGCTGCTTGAACCTTGCGGGATAGCCAGCATTGTCACCTTCGGTTTGCTTAATTTCCCAAAATTCGTTTTCTAGCTTCTGGGCTTCGTGAGGAGGGCAATATTCTTCCTTCATGAGTTCCTTCAGCTCGTCCCAAGAGAGGGCGTAAGCTGCGGAGATCCCACGTTTGTTGCGTTCGACGGTCCACCAGTCGAGTGCTCGTGATTGAAATACCCCGGTAGCACAAGTAGTACGGAAACTATCAGGACACCCACTTTGTCGAAGGGTGACTTCGATAGAATCGAACCACTGGAGCAGTTGGGTCACACCTCCTTCACCTGTGAATTCCATCGGGTCACAGGCTTTGAAGTGTTTGTAGAGGAAAGTAGATTGCGGCGCTTCCGTCTTGGAGTCCTTCGCGGCTAGAGCGTTGCTGAGAGAGTGCACTTGAGCGACAATTTGAGGAATGAGCTTGACCACTTCCTTGGTCACAAGCGAGGCAATCCTCTTATCGGCGCTTCGTTTGGCTTTTCTCGTAGCTATTCGTATCGAGATAGAGTTGTTGGAAGGCATCTAGACAGAGAGAGAGATTTGGAATGAGATTCGATCATAATGATTTTGGGTTTACGATGCGATTGAGCGCGATCGAAGCTTGTAATGTGCAATATGTATACAGACTTCACATAGGAACCACATAGGAGACACAAAACTTCCTAGATTCTCACACAATGTTTTGATTGTACTTAGACATAGATAGTTGTAGTTTATACTTACACACATTCATTACGGTTTAAAATGCGCGAGGGCGCGTTGAGAGAGAGAGGTATGCGAGAGGAATTTGGACAATTTAGACATTAGTTTTGTTGCGAACATTCAGTCTTCGTTTTGGATTGCGATGGCTGTGCGAGTTGTGCGTTTTGTAAAATAAGAAGCGAAAATTGATAAATCGGGGAAATAAACACATATAACGCGACTAAGTGCATCAAATCGTAACATCCGACGAGTCGTAGGCTTTATAGAATACTCGGAGTGCCCTGGGTGTTTAGGCGTCGACTATCCAAGGTAACCCAATCACACCCAACAAGTTTGTGTACACGCGTTGACCTTGAAGACTTCTGCTTCCACTGGGATGCAGCTCATGGCATTCGTCCTCCTAGTCATCACGTGACTCAAGTCATTGTGATGGTCGAGTCCCTGGTGAGAGCTTTTGAAAAATATGTTAGGGAGTGGAACGGCTCATTAAGGTACGGGTTTCACCCCTGACTTAACGGTTTCGTTCCTAGTTGTGGTTGTGCTCATCGAATTAATCCGAGAGCTCCACTAGAATTTCGAAATGGAGGCTTTCGTCGGGGTATGGATGTCACTCCTAACTCAACGAAAGATTCTCGTGCTAGAAAAATGCGCTGAGTGAGCAATCCTATCGAGAGTTACTGGTTTTCACACCTGGTCTCGACTGGATCACTCGGTTGTGAGATGCGAGTATTTTCGAAAACATGTGTATTATGTCCGCCTTAGGAAAGGCTAAGTAGTATTCCAGCCTTAGGAAAGGCTTCTTCGTGTGAAGTTGTAGTATGCGGGGTTCACACAAAGTCATAGTTTTGCAATTTCGATCAGAAGCATCAGGTAGGCGCAATACAAACCCCACTGGGTTCGTACGAGGCAGCCTGTGGGTGCTTAGACTATAGACTAGGTCGTTCTCTAAGACGTCGACCCGGACTAGGTCGAGTCTTGCCTAATTCCCTATAGTTATGGCTCTGATACCAATCTGTCACACCCCAACCGATGGCGGAATCATCGGGGCGCGGCACTAGGCGAATCGGATTGCTCAAGAGAATCCATAACAACTATATTGCGATAATATTTATTACATTCGTTATCTGATACTAACAAATAATACGATCACATAAGTCATCACATATTTCTTGTCCTCTCGAACAATTCCAATCCGACAACCTAGATTTTAGGTGAGTTTCTAGACTTCCTAGCTTGATTTGATGAACACTTCAACTAACCTGCAACATACGTTAAAATATTGTCAATACTAAAGTATTGGCGAGTATACAGGTTTGATATGTAGTAGTATAATAGATTAAAAGTGCTGCGAATTTCCACATGCATAAACGTAATACACGACATATATACTCACAAAACTGATACTACCAGCTAAGTCCTCGATGCTCGATTCTTCGATGGCATAACTAGACCCCGTCGGGCGCAATAGTACTATACTAGTCGTGGTGGGACGTCACGAGTATAAGTCCTAGCATACATGCAACTAGCATCACGTATATCTATGCAAAACAGTTATTCGCAAGTGATAAATTGACAATTTGAATCATTCGTTTGATAAGTTCGATTTATAAGGAACGTATGTTACACCCAAAATTTGATAAAAAGGGGTCAAGTATACTCACAGTGCGTATTTGGTTGGATTGACGGGATATTGCCTGAGAATGCCCTGATTTCACACTGATCATATGAGTATCGAATTACGCATTAATTGGTATCGGATTACACGAAATTGGGCAAAAGTTAGATCGCATGTTGGCCCATTCGGATGGGCCGTCCGATCGGATAGGCTGTTCGATCGGATGGTCAGCTCGATCGAGTGGGCTGCTCGATCGGCCAGCCCGTCCGATCGACTAGCCTAGCCGATCGGCTGGACCGCTCGGTCGACTGGGCCGCTCGATCGGCCAGCCTGTCCAGCTGTTTTTCGACGATTTTCGCGTGTTTTCGGTGGTTTGGTCGGGACGTTGTTGTGACGTGTTGAACAACTGAAATCCCATCAATTCCGACCTGTTCTAACGGTCGGGAATCACCCCGTTCCATCAGGACTTGCCGTTCTTGACGGTTTTCCTTTGTTTAACCCGTACTTGGTGTACTTGGTGGTTACATTGCTAGGAATCAGATCTTTGACCAATACGTCACTAAGAATGAGTAGAAGGTCGGTCTAAGCTCTGGTTCTACCGTTTTTATGTATAGATCTGAGTTGTTCTTGGTGGAATGAGGCCAACACTTGAAGTTCATAAGAACTTCATGATGACATCACTCTAGAACATCTCAAATCCATAACTTCTTGATTGGAAAACATAGATTTAGACGAGATTTGTGTAAAATCGCATGGAAACCATTCGGATCTGAGTTGTTCTTCATGGGATGACATCACTCTTGAAGAACTCCATGGTGACATCACCCTAGAACACTCCAAATCCGTTGATTTCACGGTTAAAAGTCGAAAATCGAAAGGTAGAAAGATGAAAGAATGCATATAGATCAAGGAAGTACAAGATTTGAGTTGAAAACTTATAAGAATCGCGAGAAATTGAGAGATTAAGGGGGCTGGAACGTCTTGGTCGAGTAGCAGCAGCAACAACAAGTGTTTGAGGTGAAAGAGGGGTATTTATAGACGAGGAAGGAGGGAAAAGGAGGAAGGGTGGGTCGGATCGGTTGGCCCGTTCGATCGGCTGGCCAAGCCGATCGGCTGGCCTGTCCGATCGGGCGGCCCAGCCGATCGGCTGGTCCGTTCGATTGGGTGGCCCAGCCGGTTGGCTGTCCTGTCCGATCCTCGTTTTTGGTGCGTTGCGATAGTTTGGGCCACGTTTTCATATATTTATATTATTATTTATTTATTTATCATAATTAATCACAAAAGGGTCGTATATACGTATTTTTATATCCAATATTCGGTGCGATGATCGAGTTACGCGTGCCTTCGAGTGCGTTCTTCGACGTGATGTGCCACAATGATCATCGGGGTACTACTTGCTCGTATTGCCATCATCGTCATGATGGCTGGAGGCATGGTACTCACCCGATAGTCCTTGTTAGCGTTGATTGTTTACGTTTTGACACCACACGACTATCGAGGAGGGTAGAATAGGTCCTCACTCAACGTTATCGTGAGCGTTATTATTTGCGAAAATAGCTTTGTATTGCGTAATTATTCGATTATACTTCGATATAGCGATGTACCTGATATTGTTCCATTATGATCCGAATCTCTGGTGCTAGGCGTAACGAGTATAGCGAGTAGTAACGACGCACGAAAGTGCGGGTTGTTACAAGTAGATATTCAAGTACCAATTAGAACTAGCTTAGGGGAAGCTAGTGGAAGCCAACGCAGTAACTGGGGGCGACAAGATGAAAACCGGAGAGCGTAAGTTTACGCTAAATCTATTGCCAGTTGAGTTGGGAAGCTTCAACATGGTAATTGGGATGAATTAGTGGCCAAGCGATCGAGCAAAGATTGATGTTCGCATCCCAATGACGAATGAAGGAACGATCTTGATTCACAAAGCAGGATACGCCTCTACAGATCACGAATTGCTTGAGGGCACGAAAGTTGTTGCGGAAAGGATATATTGTTTTCTGGCTCATGTCGGGGACAAGGGAGCCGAAGAACTAAAACTTAAAGATACCCCCGTGATCAGAGAATATCCTGGAGTCTTCCTCGAAGACTAGCCAGAATTTTCTCCTCAACGACAAGTCGAATTTTTGCATTGATTTGATTCCAGGCATCGCACCTGTAGTCAATGCGCCCTGAGCGACTTACACCTTCGGAAACAAAAGATTGACAGTGTAGTTTCAGTGGTTGATAGAGAAGGAAGATAACGGACCAAAAATTTCCGTTCTGGATAACCTCAATTCTGCTCGTCAAAAGAAAGGACGATGACGATTTTCAAATAAACATCAACTACCAGGAGCCGAACGAGCTAACGCACGAGAGTTGGTGACTCTTACTAAGGGCTAACTATAGGATCGTGATCTGATCCAAATGAGTCGTTCAGAAGGGTTTTACTCTGTTTCAGGTGCGGAATAACAAGAAACAAAGCTAGAAACAGCTGATTCTTCACTTTAACTACTGATTGTATTGATCTGGAAGCAATTACAAGCAGTCTTCACACCGGCAGCACCTCGGCATGGAATACAAGGCGACCGTTACTTGATTTCGCTCAAGACACATATGTATAGTGTCCAGATTTCTCTCCAAACAACACAGAGACCACAGGAGCGAAATCAGCAACTAAGGGTTTTGGGCGAAATCACCTGAAATGACCCTATGAGCGAAATCAGGATCTAATACTCATACATTCTCCTATTTTCTCGTAAAATGTGCCCTAATCTATACAATGCAATCTAAGACTCGAAACAAGACGAAGTCGACAGATGTATGCACCAACAGACTCCCCCTCGGATGTTGACGAGTCGTCGAGACTTAGATTATCCCATGTCTACTCATCTTCAGTCTTGAACAGTCTCTGGGCTTCTCTCTCTATCTTCAACAACAGACTCCCCTTTAACAATGTGCTGGTATTCCTTTGTTCTTCAGCAGCATCTGTATCAGGATCGCTGTCTGGCTTTCCATCTCACAGCTTCTCAGGATCGATCAGCCTGGCTCTTCATGTTCCAAGATTGTTGCCTGGCTTTAATTTTGTCTATGGAATCGAAACCTGACTCAAACTCTTTCCAAAGAGTCTTTAATTTCCAAGATCGAAACTTGGCTCTAGTTTTGCTCAGGACTCAGGATCGAATACCCTGGCTCATACTTTGCCTACTCGGATGTCTTCAGACTCCCCCTCTCGATTTGCTGGGATCGCAGCCTGGCTTGTTAACATCACAGAAACCTCAGGTATCGGAACCTGGCACTCTATCTTCAGGTTTAAGATCGAAACCTGGCTATTCCTGCACATTCTTAACCCAGAAGTAAATTTTCTAGATTTAACAATTTGAATATAAAGTATGCACCAACACCGACTCTCCCTCAAATCACTTTCTCTATGATGAACCACTTGTTGATTTAAAACACATTTAATATTCAATATATACTCCCCCTCACAACAATGCCATCATGTTTAACACTCAGAATTTTGAAAATCAGCTTTCCAACATCAGTTGTCGAAATTTTTTTTGACTTTTTCAAAAATTTATGCTAAAACACACACAAAATCTTTTTGGATTTTCTGAAAGAAAGTAAATGACATCACTTGTAGAATCAAACTAATGCAAAAATGAAATATTTACAAACAATATTTTTTTTAAGTTTGCGTAAGAGGATCATATCAGTTAATGAGACATGTCACCAACACCGTTAAGCTACATTTCATTTTAAGTTCTAAACAATTCACCTAGATTGTCAGTATATTTGTCCACTTAAATTTTCATACAAATTTCAGTTGATCCGAGATACGATGTTAATGTGTTAAGCTCTTGAACTTATTCGTGTGTCCTACTACTTGAATATACTCCCGTATCCAGATCCCAATCTTCAGTCTTACAGGTGAGTATCCCACAGATGATATCTGTCAGGGGATAAATTGCGAGGCCCTTGAGAGCTCATGTTGATACTTCCGTATACGCAAAGAGATGACGGCTTCGACTTTTCGATGTGTCCCCTTTAGAGGATCTTTTGATTACAACAGCAGCGACTATCAATTTTATTGTTTCATCAGCATGCTGAGGGCGAGCTTATATTTCAAAGCTTTTTGCAGAAAGTATTATCCGGGGACTAGGTCAGTACTTCCATACAGCAGAAGTCCCGGGATAATACCCCAGATATCACTGAGCATAAAGACCTAGTATCTCAGAATAAGGGACCTTTCAAACAAGATTTCAGGGGTTACCTATATATCCAAGAAGTTGTTAACCCACAGAACAAGCAAGTTTGAATTTGTTAGGTTTATATCTCGTCACAATTTACTAAATGTGTAAAAATCTACTGACATATCCTCAGTGAGATTGTTTATCACATTTTATCTTTACATTTCTTTAGCATGTTGTGACAGTCTACTGATGTACTATCATTTCCTCTTTTCTCAACAAAAACTCATTTTTGATTTTATCATGTTTTTAACTTTTTCAAATTTTCTAATGTTTTTGAATTTTCTGAAATATTCTACTCCCCCTAAAATGCAAACACATTAAAGAAAAATTGAAAACAACTAAACTCTTGACCCAAATCTAAAACTATACAGAAACTTGACAACTGACATTGAATTGCATCAATTCGCCATCTACTAACGCATAAACAATCCGAGCTCCCCCTTTCAACAAACCATTTTCTCATTTAGATCTCAAAACACTTAAGTTTGTTTTAATCAAAATGATTTTTCCGGAAAATGAGTTCGTTTTTTTTATCACATGTAGGTTTACCACTTGTTAAAATCGGGAATATGGTTCATCATTTCTGTCCTTTACGCATATGTAGTAAATCAAGTACAACTTAATGTCCCTGATTTACCGTTTTGCAATCAAGCAACCTCTATACCACTTGTAAGATCACAAACAATACCACTTGTAGGTATATCTGAAACAATATCACTTGTAGGAATGTTACGTCTACATAAATCGCTTTACCAATCAGGATGCCGATTCCTGCTTCGCACTTACCAACCTAGAAGCTCCGGCGTAGTCCTTTCACCTGTAAAATTTAAACATTTTTCAAGCTCTTTCAACTTCATAAAACATGAATGATGCCGATTCCTGATCCACGATAAAAACTTGGGATCTCCGACGTAGTCCTTAGACTTTAAGGAAAACAAACTTCCATCCAAGTCTTCTCAGACTTGATGGTTTTCAATTCATGCACAGTAGGGTTGTAAGTTGCCTTTTTAGTTGCATAAAAATCCTTAACCCCCTTTGCTTTCCCATTAAGCATTTTCCCAAAAATTTTCTTTACATTCCCATTGAATGTTTTCTCGACATCAAACTTAGTTTTCTCGGTATAAAACGGATTCGGGATATCAACTTTACCGACTTTCTGTTTAATCTTTTCAAATTTCAGTGATGGAAATTCATCATCACTTACTGTAAACACAACTTGTGGCTCCTCTGGCTTTCTGGAACCAGCTTCATCGCCGACTTTCTCATCAACCTTTTTAACAACCCACACTTGGTTGTCTTTGGCTTTCTGTTTGTAAACATTCTTTTTAGAACACTCACCAACCTCAAAAGTTGAGTTTTCAAAAATTTTAAATTTTTCGGTTGGTGGTTCAACATCAACAACCTTTTCTTTCAATTTCCTAGAAACTCCCTGTTTTGTTTTGGCATTTTTCGAACAGTTCCATGCAATATGACCAGCTTCATTGCACTTGTAACAGGAACGAGTTTCTCTTGGATATGACACTTCAGTTCCATTCCTCTTCTTTTCAGCAAGAAACTCATGGTTTGACTGTCTCCAGAACGGTTTCTTCTGTTCCTCTTCTGCACTTCCACCTGACACAAATTCTGTTTTTGTTTTAGAATTTTTCACATTTTTATGATTTTCTGGTGGAATAAAACCAAGACCTTTCTTTTTGTAGCTATGATTTTGGTTTGGTTTCTTTTGAAAACCAGAACCAGAATTGTAACCCTTTTTCTTGTTTAAACGTTGTTGAACTCTTGAAGTGTACTTTTTAGGTTTTCCAATAAGATTTAAATCTTTTATTTCAGAAATGTTAATTTTTGTCATTTTGAAAACCTTTTTGATCATGTCAAAATGAACACTTCTTATTGGAAACTCTTTGTCAGAGTATAATTTGTCTGAATCATTTAAAGTGTATGCAATTTCAAATGTTTCATCATCCAAATTTGCTTTTGATAACAAAAATTCTTTACTATAAGACCGTTTAACCGACGACTTTGGACTGTTGACTGACGAATTTGACCCTCCAGACTCAGACTTTGACTCGGACCCCTCATCAGTATCCAACACCTGATCGACCACCTTTTTTATTAACTCAGACTCATAATCAGTGTCAGACGAGGTAAACGTGACGTCAATGTTTTCTGGTAATTCATCAGTTGTGTCGGTTTTTAGCTTTATATTGATTGCTTTTTCAAGTTGCTCCTCGTTTGGTTTTCTAGGAGAATAACCTTCCCAAATTGGAGGCGGACACTTGTTATAGCTAACAGTCGGTTTCTTACCACAATCTTTCTTCTTTGGCTTGTCCTCTTGAAAAGCTTCCAAACCTGCAACAGTTGGGTAAATACGATCAATGAGATAATCAGAACTAAAATAACTTTGCAATAAACGTCTAATTCTCTCATTCTCGATTTTCTTTGTCTCCAACTCTTGCTTCCGCTTAGCACTCTCTTCGATGTAAAAGTTTATAGCTTTCTGCTTTGTCATCATAACAGCATTCATCATCGTTAGTGCTTGTTCTCTTTCAGAATTTGTCTTTTGGAGACCTGTTATTGTTCTGTTCAAAACATCATAAGATTCTTTCACATAGTTGAGGTTGAACAGCAACTGCTCCTTTTTCTTCTCATACTCAGCAATTATCTCATTCTTTGCTGCACATTCTTTGCAATCTTCAAGACACTTTTCACAAGGCTTGACAACTTCAACAATCTTTTCAACTTCGATTGTTTTCACTACTTCAACCACTTTTTCTATCTCAATCACCTTTTCTTCTACTTTTACTTTCTCGATCTCAACCATCTCCTCAGCAGCACTTTCAACGTTCTCATTTTGAACAACATCTTCAGTTTTCATTTGTTGTTGTTCTTTAGCAGCTCGTTTCTCCTTCAGTTTCTCCATGCGATCTGCAAAATAGAAATGAAAACTTTCAGGAGAAAGATGATTTTTAGCAACATTGATATGTTTCTCTTCTTCATCATCATCACTGCTGCTATCATCAACTGGTGACTGATCAAACTGTACAGATTTTTAGAATCAGCATCTGATAAAACAGAATCTGACGGTGTTTGATCAAATACAACTTCTTTTTCTGTGCTTGCATCACTTTGTACACTCTCATCTGCACTTTGTGAGTTTTCATCAGCATTTTCTGAGCTTTCATCAGAAACAACAGACTCTTCATCCACACTCTTCACAGTCTCACCAATAGACTTCATCCAGGTGGCAAACATGTCTGGTTCTCTGACAATCTTAGCGATGAAAGCTTTGAACTCTCCCTTTTCATCAACAAACATATCCCAGCTGAAGCCTTCAGGTAGTCTTTCTTCATCTTGATCGACTATACATGCTTTGCTTTCAGGTGATATGTAGTTGTTCCAGTTGAAGTCTACCAAACACGCTCTCTTGGAATCCTCAATCTTCCTACCATGAGCCGTCTGTGATTCTTGCTGTTGACCAACCTGTTGATAAATGGCTTTCCAGTCGTAATCATCTTTTCCAAACGGATTCTGAGCACCACTAGCTTCCCTATTCTTGCACACTCGCTTGAAATGGCCCTTCTCCCTGCATCGAAAACAAGTAACTTTAGATTTATCAAAACCTAAAGTTGATACATGTGCATTGAGAAAGTCATTTCTCCCAGTAATAAGTTTGAACTTTTCAGCTCGTCTGAGTACACTCGCAAGACACCATTTGATATCCATCAGTTCCATCTCTTCAGCATCTATTTGATCGTAATCCTCCTTTGTGAGCATAGGATTTCCGATCCGACCAGCAACTAGACCATCATAAGATAACAACACAGAACCGAGTAGAGCCATGTGGTTTTTAGCAGTTTCTTCCGAAAAACTTTGACCTTCTGGAAGATTTAAAGTGATGTTACACTGAATCACACAACCATTTCCTGTCTTTGTGCTCTGAGACTGAAAGCTTGTATTTGACTCTTTAGGATTGACACTTGGAAATGATGAGAATCCACTGCTGCTTTTGTTAGAACCCTGATCAACCTTTTCTGTTGAATCCCCAGCACTAAACGCAGTCTGGATTTTCGGACTTCTCTCAGCTTCTGGAACCGGAACACTACCTTCGTAGTACATCTTTACGTCCTGTTGACCACTTGGACTGTTCATCCTAGCGATCTTCTGCTGTTCCAAGTCCTGACTCTCGATCTTTTCAATAAACTGAGAAATTGTTAGCCCGTCATAAACACCCGTATTCTTCAGAATCATCAAATACGTTCCCCACTCTTTCTACGGTAATGCATCGGCTAACTTGTCCACCCACTCTTCACGATCTTTTGTAATACTCAACATTGACATGGATCGCACTAACTGGCAGTATCGTTCGATCAGCTTCTTCGTGTCCTCTCCCGGTAGACTGCTAAACAGATCAAACTCTTTCTTGAGCACGCCTTTTTGCTCTTTATCATATTCTCACTACCCTCAAATTTAACTTTAAGTGCATCCCAGATTGATTTTGTAGTTTTGTCATGCTGTAGCAGAATGAAGATGTCTTCTTTGATGGCTTGTTGCAGCAAACTAATCATCATCTTTTCGGCTTTGTACATAACTCGTTCTTGATCAGTAAACTCTGATAAATCTTTGATAACCTGCAAATCTGTTCGAGGCAACACGTACTTCTTCAATATACATTCCCAAGACCTAAAATGATTTGCCTGAACCCAGTTCTCGAATCTGTCTTTCCACCCGTAGTATTCTTCAATACTCATCAGTTTCGGGGGCTTTTGGGTGGTTCCCGTCTCGTTTTCTAAACTCATGGCTTGTGCAATGATAGACGGGCTAGACGGTGTAGCAAACGCGTTGTAAAACTCGGTATCCATGATTAATTAACACGTTTTTCAAAAATTGTAGCTTTCGAGCGAAATTACAAGATTCACAGGAGCGAAATCAGGCTTGATATCTTCCTGAAGCGAAATCAGGGTGTTTGCAGAAGCGAAATCAGGATCTTGTAACACTGGAGTAAAATACGACTTCAATTTGGAGCGAAATCCCTCAGAACTTTTACTCTTGGAGCAAAATTAGATACAAACTTGGAGCAAAATCCCAAATTATGTCTCCCAGGAGCGAAATTAACCATAAACTTCAAGCGAAAACAGATGTTTGGGCAGCTAAGGGCGAAATCAGGTGTGAACCACGAGCGAAATCAGCGAAATCAAACAATTCCAGTTGGAGCAAAATCAAGTTCGAGGTCAAATTTGTCCATTTTTAGTCCGAATTTAGATGTGTAACTTTCCAGGGTTTGTTAATGTCCGATTATCTATTATCTGTGAAATTTTGAGCATGTTTTGACCGTTAAATCTCGTTTTGGTGAAGAAAGAAAGTGTAGAAGTGAGAAAACTTGATGAATTCCAGCTAATCTCTGCAGAACTCCTCCTCCTGAGGCTCTGATACCAATTGTAGGATCGTGATCTGACCCAAATGAGTCGTTCAGAGGGGTTCTACTCTGTTTCAGGTGCGGAATAACAAGAAACAAAGCTAGAAACAGTTGATTCTTCACTTTAACTACTGATTGTATTGATCTGGAAGCAATTACAAGCAGTCTTCACACCGGCAGCACCTCGGCGTGGAATACAAGGCGACCGTTACTTGATTTCGCTCAAGACACATATATATAGTGTCCAGATTTCGCTCCAAACAACACAGAGACCATAGGAGCGAAATCAACAACTAAGGGTTTCGGGCGAAATCACCTGAAATGACCCTATGAGCGAAATCAGGATCTAATACTCATACATTCTCCTATTTTCTCGTAAAACGTGCCCTAATCTATACAATGCAATCTAAGACTCAAAACAAGACGAAGTCGACAGATGTATGCACCAACACTAACGAACCTCTTACATAACTGACTATGAGGACCCAACTACTACTACACGACTGGTCGACGATCGAGCGTCGGTAGCGGTGAAATTCAGGAAGAAATATACCAGGGCGAAATTGTGGGACAATGACCTGTTCTAGACGTAGACAAAATGGTGCTTCCTACCCAACGTACAAACCAGATCCACACGGGATACAAAATCTGGAGAATCTAGAAAGCTTATATCTAGGACCTTTGGGAACCCAGGACCAAACTCATAAGGGTTTTACTTAGGAACCATATCTGTCAACTCAATCAAACATCATTAACTTGACAAACTTGTCATTGCAGTTAACACAACCGAAAGTACTTAAATTTTCTTCCGTTGAAGTCTTCACTTTTACTTCTAACGAGTAGATATTTGCATTTCTACTCCCCTCAAAGTAGTTGCATCACGTTGATTTCCTTCGCTGAGAGCGAACACACGTTTGCTTCGTATACTTGGTCACTTCTCCCTTTTGGTAGAAACACATCGCTTCATCACTTGAAAACTTATATATAACCCATGCACCTTTTGCTACGCATGCGGTTTCATTTCGAATCAACGCTTCATTAAAGTTCAAATATTACGTTGCTAAATCTAATTACTGGTTTGTGATTCGGGTAACCTACGTTATTGAAATTGTTGACTCTTTTGCTATCAAGTCAACACACTCTCTTGAAACTCCTTTTATTACAAATCACATTCATGGTTTATTTTGTTACCATGCCGATATTTCCTTTGTTGATACATATGTTTATTGCCGGGCTACACTGAGATTAAGTTCGATTGCTTGAACTTATCCACTTCACATGTCCAGTTTCAGACATCATATGATGTATTGAGAGCATCATATTCGAATATTTTCGCAAGAATCTTTTTATTTCGAGTCATAGTAGATTCGGTTGGTATATGACTCCACTAAATCGTTGATTGATTTCGATACCTTGCAAGTGATACTTTCACAAAATTGAAGCTTGCGCTAATTGGGTTACTCATTTCATACACGGATTTAATTGCCTATTTATTTGTTAACAATCCACTTTGATACCCACGATCGAAGCAGTCTCAACACAATCGTGTGTTAAGACAATGGTACATATATTCATTTCGTGAGCACCATGTACCTCCTAACGATTCTTTCGTTGTCAATCAAATGCCTTACAGTACTTAAAACTTTTTCATCTTCGATCAAAACAGTGGTACTTTGATGTTCCATATTCAACCGAAAAACTTTATGACATTGTGAAAATCAATTCTCCAGGCTCGTTTCGGTACGCTTTCATCTGATCTCAAACACGGTGAACTTGTTTAATCACCGCTATTATGGAAATTATGTCATTGCGACACCTTGTGGTGTCATTACAAACTTGTAGCTTGTGCTAATCATGGTCAACCGTTTCACGCAAAAATACATAAACTTTTGTTGACTTGTCATTTAAACATTCCTGATGCAACTACAAATCAAAGCAAGGATACACCAGATTCGCTTGTGTTCACTCGGCGCATCCTCGCAATTTAAAATGTTCAACACACTGAATCTTACCATTCGTCTACACGAGAGTTGATACGTGGTCGAAATCCGGTGCTCGTAATTGTTTAATTTGATGTTTTTACATAAGTTTTAGTTTTGAATTGCCTACTCTTGATTAGATATGTGTTTTGCAGGTTTAACGGAGTTTAAGGAGCTTTTCGAGTCGCCGGAGCGAAAATGGAACCACCGGGATGCGAAACGGGTCAACCGGACTCAAGAAATGGAAGAAACAGAAAACCAAACATCTGGGCACCGTCGCCGATGCCCATATGGGTCGTCGCCGACGGTTGGCACAAACTTCCGTCGCCTGACTTATCCGTAGAAAGCAAGATACACCGTCGGCACCAACTCAACATTTAAGGACCGTCGCCGACGGGGCATCAGGCCGTCGGCGACGGCTTGTCAATCTTGCTGTGCGGTTGATGTTGTTTTGGGTCAAATAACACGTCAAAGAGGTTCTTGGGGGATGATTTTCGGGGGTTACACATCTTCTTGAGTTTGAAAACCATTCTGGGAGCCATTATCACCCATCTATCACATACCATTCACCTATCGATCCTTCCACCAACCCAAATCAAGGAGAATTCACAATCATCTTCTTGAATCGAAACCCTAGCTCCATCAATTCTCCAATCCATCAATCCAATCATCCATTCACCATCATCACTCATCCAAAACCCTACCCTTCATCCATCCATCCATCTTCAAGCTTCGCGATGATCCAATTCACGTTTCTAACATTCGGTGATCAGGTTTCTTCGATCATGCTTGGCTAATTTCTTGGAGGTTTCACCCCGGTGTAGGTTATTGTAAGTCTAGGGTTTAAACAATGTTTTAGTTCGATTTTGTGACAATGTTAGGCCCTAAAGTGTGAGACTGACGCATCAAATTAACACAACGGATTATGGTTACGAACTGGGCTTTACTAGGTTAGTTATATTAGGTTTTGGACCTTTATAGGTCACTTAGGCCAAGCATTAGGCCATGTGGGCCAAGCAGGCCCAAGGGGAGCCCATGTAGGGAATTGGGCTTGTCTATGTATATAAACAAGTTTTAGACTTGTTTTAGGGTTTGAACCTTTGGATCTTCGTTGTTACAGATTTCCTAGGGAGAGAGCTAGAGGATTCGATTTGGTTGTGAAAACTTGTACCAGACGGTTTTGCTTTTCAGGTAATAGAATCGTGTGCAAGTGTTTAAAGGTGATTCGGTATTGTTCTTGTTCTTCATATTTTTCGGTTTTCTTGAATCATCTTGTGATTGGATTCTGCACTTTCACAAGATTAGGTTTGATATCTTTGAAAGATCCGTTTCACGGGACTTACAAGTGGTATCAGAGCTTTTAGAACCTATTTCTAGGCTCGGTTTGATATCAAAGATTCAAGATTTTCGTTAATTTTTGTTTGATGTTCTTCGTATTCTTCGCCTTCTTCGTAGTGTTCATCGAAATTTTATCAAAAATCACTACATTTTGGTGTTTTGATTTTGAAAAGAGCTGTTAAAAGGATTAAATGTAATCTTTAAAATTTTGGAAATATCTTGATTTTAAAAATCTTTACAAATTTTCGGGAATTTGTTAATTTGACAAAATCTTTGAAAATCTGTTTACTTTCAAATTCAATTTTAAACAATCTCGAGTCAATCATCAAATCACCTTTGCAATCATCCAACCACCGTTCATCTCTACTGTGACGAGTCGCAATCACATTCCACCGTTCATCTCGAGTCCATCGTTCCGAAGTCGCAATCAAGGTCTCGATTCATCACGGTTTCGGTCTCGACTTCACAGGTTTTGACTCACTTCATCTTCATAGTCTCGAGTCGCAACCGAGTTCTCGAGTCGCAACCTTTAATCGCCACCTGCAACTCCATATTCTTCGGATTATACAAAAGCTCCGAAGTCTCGACTCATCATCTGCAACCAAGGTTTCGAGTTGTACGTTTGTGAGTCGCAACCTCCACAGTCGCAACCTCTGTTGATCTTCACCAAGTCGCAATCACGATTTCGACTTCTCAAGTTGCAGGTCTCGAGTTTCATCGTCACCGTCTCGAGTCGCTAAACCGTTTCCGAGTTCTCAAGTCGCAAAGGTGTCCATTCTCTGTTCTGAGTCGCAACCAACTATCACGGTTTTGAGTTCTCGACTTCACGGTCTCGACAACATACCTTGAATAAATTATGACTCGAGACCGGAAACACCAATAAAGATGACTCGAAACCGGAGTTCACAGTCGAAATCAAATCGGAATTACGAAGAAAAGGATTCTTTGCCGGAACTTTGAGAGAAAATCTTGGACGTCTCGAGTGAGAAATGAGGTCTCGACTCGAGACCTTGAATTTATACTCAAACCCAACCAAGTGGGCTTGGGCCAGACAATGTAACTGTTTGGGCTTGGACCGGATACAATTAATTGGATTTTCTTAAAGAATTTTATAACACTTTTAATCAAATCCATTTAACAAGCAGTTAATCAATTGAAACCCATTAAGACTTTCTGAGCATGATTTGCAAAAACCTAAAAACAAAAATAAATAATAAAAAGAATTATTATCTACAAAAATAAAATAGGAAAATAATGGAGATTACTCAGGGATCAAATCACGAGGTTTCGGGCTTGACTTCACTTATCAACACTGATCTACTACCGAATGATCTAGACGATTGCCAGTATATTTTTCCACCTAAACTCATTTTCCCAGACCTGTTCCATACAACTGCCTGTAACATATTTTATCATGTTTAGATTACTTAACAATGAACATTCAGGCAAATACTAATCAAATCCCGGAAATATAAACAGTACACTCTATCATGTATGTAGCTTCCCTACCACATATTTCACAAGTCCAATCCAGATCTCTGAAAGCTTAACTGGAGTAGGTTGAGAAGAGAACAGAATAGATCTTTTGCAGAGATGATATAATATACAGATCAAATGAGTTTTTCTCAATTTGATATAGGTTTATTGGGTTTCTTTTGGGCACTAGAGGGCCTCTTTTGGGTGTTTAGATCTACAATGCGACAACGTACAGCTAGGTCAGCATGTATCTGGATGCAGCAGAAGCTGTCGTTGCCTAGCACCTACAGGTCAACATGTATCTGGATGCAGCAGAGGAGGTACACGACTTTTTCAGAGAAGATTTCAGAGTCAGATCAAAATTGTGTGTATCGGGACAACATACAAACATTCAAATAGATTTGAACTAATTCCAAGTGATTTTCTTTCCTTGGATCATGTACTATTTTAGTTCTAAACGGAAACAACCAATGTTTTCAGTCTAAAGAATAGAGCCTACCAACACATCAATACTAGAGTCAAACTATTTCGATACAGGTCTTACATGAGTCAGCCCTTAACCATAATGTGAAAATTTATTTCATTTCCCAGTCACTGCAACACCTCTTTTTGTATTTTTTTAATTTTTTAATGTTTTTGTGTTTTTGTATTTTTCTCCCCCTAAATTTGTGCATAAATAAAAACTACCTAAGAATAGAAAAACTATATGAACAAATTTACCTACGAAACACAAACATGCTCAGTCAGTGAAACGGATCATTTTTAGAAAATCCACAAGCACTCTGAATTTCGAGCTGCTGACAGGTTTGGTGAACAAATCGGCAGCATTTGCATCTGTGTCGATTTGTTCAAGAGTAATAAGACCTCTGTCGAAGCAATCTCGAATGAAATGAACTTTGATATCAATGTGCTTGGTTTTGGAGTGAAAGACAGGATTTCGAACAATTTGAATTGCAGCATCACAGTAAATAGTAGTGTTAAGATAAGTCAAACCATAGTCCTGCAATTGATGTTGCATCCACACCACTTGAGAACAAGAAGCAGAAGCAGCAACGTACTCAGCTTCAGCTGTAGATATCGCCACTGTTTGTTGTGTCTTGCATTGCCAAGAAATGAGCCTGTCGCCCAAAAATTGACATCCCACCGATGTAGATTTCCTGTCACTGTCCAAAGTTGCTGTCAGAGAAGGCAAACAAGTCAAAATTGGAATCTCTCGGATACCATAGACCAAACCGAGGTCGGCCTTTAAGGTACCGAAAGATTCTTTGAACAGCAGTAAGATGAGAAGTTTTAGGATTAGCCTGATATCGTGCACAGTTGCAGACGGCAAACATGATATCTGGACGGCTTGCTGTGAGATACATCAACGACCCAATCATAGATCGATACTGACGTTGATCTACA
Organism: Helianthus annuus; assembly: GCF_002127325.2. NCBI lineage: Eukaryota > Viridiplantae > Streptophyta > Magnoliopsida > Asterales > Asteraceae > Helianthus > Helianthus annuus. The sequence continues at coordinate 65,043,969 of NC_035446.2, read as the reverse complement.
GAAATATTAGTAGATCATGCTCAGAAAGTCTTAAAGGGTTTCAATTGATTAACTGCTTGTTAAATGGATTTGATTAAAAGTGTTATAAAATTCTTTAAGAAAATCCAATTAATTGTGTCCGGTCCAAGCCCAAACAGTTACATTGTCTGGCCCAAGCCCACTTGGTTGGGTTTGAGTATAAATTCAAGGTCTCGAGTCGAGACCTCATTTCTCACTCGAGACATCCAAGATTTTCTCTCAAAGTTCCGGCAAAGAATCCTGTTCTTCGTAATTCCGATTTGATTTCGACTGTGATCTCCGGTTTCGAGTCATCTTTATTGGTGTTTCCGGTCTCGAGTCATAATTTATTCAAGGTATGTTGATGATTTCCTTGAAGATTTGCAGGTGATATGAAGATTTGATGAATCCTGATGAAGATTTAAAGATGATCAAGAACCCTAATTTGAATATATTTTGGTCTTCAAATTATTTTGATGATGTTATGGGGATTTGATCCAAATAGTTTGGACGACATAGTGTTTTTGTGATCTCGACTCAGACAAAACCTAAGGACTCGAGACCAGCTGATTGCGAGTCGCAACCTCGTGATTGTGACTCGAGATCTCCAGATCTCGACTCAGGATCTCGACTCGAGATCTTGGTTGTGATTCTTGGTTGCGACTCAAGAACTTATTGTCGCGACTCATGGTTTCGAGTCAACAGTATCTGGTTTCGAGTCAATATTTGAAAAATTCTGAGTTGTTGACTTCGAAATTTAAATTCTTGGAAAATGTGAGTGTAAATGTTTGTAACACACTTCCGTTTTGTGCAGACCATGGATTTGAAGTTCATTGCAACACATAATCAGGCTGGATATTTAGCACCTCCTCCAGAGAAGCATCGGAGATTGTATACTTCGTTAATGAAAGGCCTCAACAGTTGCTGCATTGTTCACGCATTACGAGAAAATCCAGTCATCTATGAAAGCCTTATTCAAGAGTTCTGGAAGAACGCGAAAATCGAGGTAGTTGAAGGGAAAGGAGTTATTGTCTCTGAAGTTCAGAAAATGACGGTTACTGTGTCAGAACAGATGATTCGAGAAGTGTTACAGTTCAATGATCATGAATCAGATTCAATAGAGGTTCCAGCTGGTACAGTTGAGGCTATCCTGCCTAGACTGAGTTATGAAGGAAGATACCCACCTTTGGTTAAGAAGTTCGTGCATCCATATTGGAGGCTTTTGCTGCACATGTTTCTGTTGTGCATATCTGAGAACAGAGGGGGTACTGATCAGCTAAACAGTACACAGGCTGCTGCTCTGGTCTGTGTGATAACTAATGAACCATTCAAGTATTCAAAATATGTCTTGGAAGCTATGAAAAGAAATGTGCTAGGGGTCAGAAAGGACAAATTTCTCATGTATCCAAGGTTTCTACAAATGATTTTCAATGCACGTTATCCTGAGTTGGTGAAATCTGGAAATACTTTGGAGTTGAAGCCAATGGGTCCTGCTTGTTTTGGTGCTCTTACTCCAAAGAAGGGTACTGAAAAGAAATTTGAAGGATTAATTCCTTTGGAGAAGTTTGGTCAATTTTCAGAGACTGAAGAGGTTGCTGCTGGTCCTGCTGTAGCTCAACCTGTTCAAGAAAATGTTGGGCCTGCTAATGCTATTGTTGCTGAAGAGCATGATGTTCAGAGAGGTGGTGAAGATGAGCCTGAGACTGAGTTTGTGACAATTAACTCTGAAGATGAAGGTGTTGAAATTATGTGGGATTCTGATGACGATGGAGAGCTTCCACCTGAAGCTGAAGTTGCTGATGTCGTTCCAACTGCTCCACCTGTGATTTCTGCTGATAGTTTGGCTCTGTTATTGAAGTCTGTGACTGAAAAGATGGGAAATCCTCCTTCTGATCTTTCGGTTTCAAATGAAGAGTCGAGTGAAAACCCAAAGGATCCTGATTCCCTACCCTTGAAGCGGAAAAGGAGGGATCCGCGGCTCGGAATGTATATTGAAAAGGGCAAAGATCAACCCATGATTACTGATGAAGATGATGAAGGTCTTTATGATTTTGATATTGAGAAGGATATTGCTGATATCACCACCGCCATTGCAGACATTTTTGAGTCTAATGCTGATACTCATAGAATTGATATGGATACCACCCCTGTTGATGTTCAAGTTACAAGTGTTGTTACTGAGCCTGTTGGTGTTGTATCACTTGGTGCTTCTGACTCTGCTGGTCCTTCTAACGTTGTTCATAATATGCGTAGCAGTTCAAGTGGTAAAAGGCCTGAAGAACCAGTGAGAATGCCCTTTGATGATGACTCAAGTGATGAGGATGAGTTTATAAGTATGAGAGAGATGAAGAAAAGATTGGTTGTTGTTGAGCAAGACTCGATTCATAAAGAAGCCAAAATTATCCAACTTGAAGACATCATAGTGCAGAAGAATCAACAGATTGAACAACTTCAAGGAGATGTCAGTTTGTTATTTTCTATGGTCTATGATTTACGTGGAAAACTTGAAAAGAAGTTCGGGCAGGAATTTTCTGACCCTACAGATGTTGAGAACAGAAAGAAAGCCTTTGAAAAGGATAATGCTGAGAAAAATGCGGCAATGGAACAATACTTCAAAAGGGTTACTGATCCAGAGGCAGACAAAGCAAAGGCTGAAAGAATCAAGAAGAAAAGAGAGTTGGTGATCTTAAAGAACAAGAATTTGAACCCAGATGATGTTGATGCTCAGGCAACTCACCATTTGATGGATGTTGGTGAAACTCTCTATGATCAAGTTGGTAATCGTTCAGGTGTGGTTAGCTGGGGTTTTGACCATGATCGAAAAAGGTGGTGGATTAAGAGGAAAGTAGGTCCTGTCGAATGGTATAAACACCCAGGTCAGTTTCAGTCATTCACAAAGGTTGATCTGACAGAATTGTCTAATGCACCATATGTTGATGATAAACTTGGAGGTCCTGGATATGTGTTTTTCGAAAGATTGAAGAGGGAAGTTCTGCATAACTTTCCTTCAATGCGTACTGCTGAATCTTTCGTTAAACCGGTCAAAGGAGTTAGGGATCCATTTACCAAGAAGCGAATGAAGATTGTGCACTGGCCTGTGACTGACAAAGAAAAGGTGATTCCGTTGGTCAAGAAGATCCCAAAAGGTGCTTTGAAGTCATTACATTTCTGGGCTTATGATGAGCGTCTTGGTCAGGCGGTGTTTGTGTGTGATGGTGATGTCAGTTTTCGCTTAGTGGATCAAGTGGATGTGCTCAACGTTGCTCTTGAGGATTTGGAAGTGTTGGCTCAAAATCAGATTCGAGCTACTGAGAAATATGAAGATATTGCCAAGGGGTGGATTGCAGCTGTTGCTTCAGCTATTCACATTCGCAAGAAGGGTTTTGGTGGTTTTAGAGATCGGTTGGGTGGTGGTCATGATACTTGAAGCATCAAGAACCTGCATGCATAAACCTAGGGGGAGATTGTTGGAACCTGAAGGTTTATACATGTAGGTTTATATTGTTTAAGGGTGATTTATGTCTTTTGTTAATGTACACATGTGGGCCGATTGATATATGGTTTGGGTTAGTGTTAGACATGTCGCAACTAGGCCTAGGTTTAGTCTAGGTGTTTAGTATTTAAACAAACCTCAACCTTAGGGTTGAGGTTGTTCGTGGTTTTGATAGTTGCGACTCAAGGAACTGGTTGTGATCAAGATTCTTGTATGAGTCATAGTTCAATCTTTGAATGCAAGATCTTTGGTTTGTGTTTAATTCATATTATTGTTCCTTTATCATTGTTTGCTCTTGAATCTACTTGTGATTGTTTTCCGCACCTTCACAAGGCGATACTGATATCATTGATAGATCCTGAACGGATTTTACAATTGGTATCAGAGCCAAGAAACCATTCTTGGTTCGGTTTTGATATCAATCAGATTCAAGAACATCAATTGCTACTAATATAGTTTTGGTGTCTGTTTTGCAGTGGAAAGTGTTACAATATTCAAACTGTTCTTGGTAAAATTGTTGAAAAATATTACTGATTTTGGATTGTGTGATTTCAGAAATTCTGTTCGCTGATTTCTCAGAGTTGGTGATCAAAGAAAATCCAAAGATTTCGATATCTTTGAATTTTGAAAGTGCTGAAAATCAGGGATTACGAGTCAACAGTGTTTATCTCATATTTGTTTTGCAGGTCTCGACTTGCAATCAACACAGGTCTCGACTCGCAATCAACATTGGTCTCGACTTGTACTGCTTTGGTCTCGACTCGCAATCAACATTGGTCTCGACTTGTACTGCTTTGGTCTCGACTCGCAATCAACATTGGTCTCGACTTGTACTGATTTGGTCTCGACTCGCAATTGACTCGCAATCATCAACAGTCTCGAGTTGTTTGTTTCTTGGTTTCAACTCGCAATTGAGATCTCGACTCGCAACGACACTGTGCAACGTTAATTGGACTCTGAACTGTTGAACTGTTAACACTTTTGGACCATTTAAAATAATTAATTGATTAATTAATTATGACATCAAATAACACTGAATTGGCTGCCCTTAACCACCAACAAGAACTGGACTCAAAGCTTGGAACCACAACACGCATACCAAGGTTGACTGATGCCAATGATTTTCCTGAGTGGAAGTGGCGCTTTGAACAGCACTTGAAGGTCAAAGATTACAAACTGTGGAGAAGCATTTTAAGGGGTCCAACGGAAATTATGATGGAAAGTTCCACTGAACCAGGTGTTAAGGTGAAGAAACCTAGAGATCAATTTACAGAAGATGACTTGCTTATAGTTGAAGAAGATGATCGAGCACTTTCATACTTAACTATGGGATTGGGTCCTGACATTGCTATCGGATTTCGCACATGCAAATCTGCCAAAGAACTGTGGGATTCACTGATCGAAGTCTATGAAGGAAATGAAGATATGAAGGAAAGTCGAAGAAATCTGCTGCAACAAAATTTCAACAACTTCAACCATATTTATGGTGAAACTATGGACAATCAAATTCAGAGGTTTGTGAAGTTAGTGACACAAATGCAAATGGAAGAAATTCATACATCAAATGCATCTACCAATAGACAGCTTCTTAATGCATTGCCCAAGAGTTGGGATCATCATGTCGCTATGATCAAGAAAACTAAAGACCTCGCGAGATGCAGCCTGTCAGAAATGATCTCTCATATCAAAGCATGTGAGCTAGATGATAAACAAAGAGAAACCAACTACAAAAACAGCATGTTAGCCGCCGGTTTTTCCGTAGCTTCCCCTTCATCAAACAACAATAACACAGCACTGTTGTCTCAAGGAGGTTTTCAAATGTTTCGCAATACCACATCAGCTAAGACTGCTCCAACTTCGGCTAATGTTTTCTGCTCAGGGTCCTCTAATCAAGTTGCTACCCTAGCTGCTCCTGCTTCCACTGCGAATGTTGGAAATGCTTCTACTGCTGCTTTCGCCTCCGCTACGAACAATGAAATGATAGCTTTCTTCACTAAACAGTCAAAAGAAAATTTGGATATCGCAGCATCTGTTATAAATTGTTTGATCGCTTTCGTTGCAGGAAAACTTGATCCTCCAAAATGGTGTCCCGATGACCTATCACAGATCCATCCTGATGACGTTGAAGAAATGGACATCACCTGGCAGTTGGCAATGGCCGCCTTTAGGGCTCAAAAGTTTGTAAAGAAAACGGGTAAGAACAGGTGGGGCACTGCCTGGAATGGAGCTACTAAGGTGCCTTTTAACTTGCGCTGTTACAACTGTCATGAGGAAGGGCATTATGCTCGAAACTGCCCAAAACCATTGATAAACAGAGAACAAACTCATGCACAACCCGTAACACCTAATCGAGAGAGAGCTCTTGTGACCACTGCTAGTATCGCAGATGCTGCTGCTACTGGAAGCCCTCAACCGCAAGGTTTAGCGCAAGCTCTGGTGGTTCAGCCCAACATCAACTTTGATTGGACTTCTGAAATTGAGCATCTAAACATCTCAGCTCCAGAAAATCAAGCTGCATCAAATAACATTGCTTTCATGACCTCAAGTGATCAAAACTCCAAGCCCGAAGAAGAGACTGTAGCTGAAAACTTCGCCTTTATGACTCAAATTCTTTCAGCTCCCGTCAAAGGTCTCACCAAAGAAGAGGTACTTTCTGTTTTCTGTACTCCTGAATGTAGGGAAAGGGTCGAAGCTTATAGAATACACAACGCTGAGCTCATTCAAGATTATCAAGACATAAAAAATAAAAATTTTACTTTGTCGAAAAATGAAAAACTTTACAAAGAAAAGATTGAGGCTCAGCGAAAAGACATCATCAAACTTAAGGATGATGTGAGTGTAAAAACAGCCCATTTCCTAGAAGCTCAGGAAAAAGTATGTATTTTGACTAAGGAACTGGAAGATATCAGAGATAGATATCAGATAAATGAACTAAACATAAAGAAATTTGATTCTTCCAGTAAATTAGTCAAAAACTTGTGCGATCAACAGCTTGCGTACAAAGAAAAGAAAGGGCGTGGTTTGGGTTATCATCAGACTCCTCCTCCATATAATGATAATTACACTTATCTGCCAATGACTGAGGAGGAGATGATGAATGAGAGTAATATGACTTATGGTTCAAAGAACAACAAGTCGTCTTCTCATGACAGACAAGTTGAGAAACAGAAGTCTACTCCATTAAACTTTGTTTCCAAAGGCTCAATTGATCCTAACGTTTCGTCTTCATGTGCAGATGATATTTCTGAAGTAAAGTGTGAAGATGTTCATGGGAGTGAACCAGTCATTATTTCTAATAATTCTGAATCTTATTTTGAACCTTATTCTGAACCAACTGAGTCTGACATTGCTTTTACCCGTTCTTTATTTGCGTCGTTTTCTGCTTATGTTTCGTCTTGTGAGCCTGTTGTTTTGGGCAAAACTGATGATGTTTGTGTTGCAAATTTGAACAATAAGTGTGGTGATGATTGTTTTTCAGCTAATGTGTGTGATTCTAACGTTTCTAATGTTTCAGTTCATGAAAATGTTACAGGTGAGGTCCCTCAGGATGCATTCAGTGAAACCACTGAAACGACTTCTCAAGAAAATCAAGTGTATCCTGATTTTTCTTCTGAATCTGTCTTAGTGGGTGTCCCTAATGTTGAATCTAGTGGGACCCCATTGGAAACTATAATTGAAATTGAACCTGAATCAGCTTCACCTGATAAACGTGTTGAGGAAATGCATATTGATGAGACTGCTCCATGTTCAGATAATGAACCTGAATCAGTTTCACATGACAAATGCATTGAGGAAATGCTTGTTGATGAAACTTCTTCGTGTTCAAACACTGAACCAAAATTAAGTAACAAAGAAAAGGAAACTGATATAAGTGAAAAGTCATTAGAGGAAAAATCACCAAAATGCTCAGAACAACCACAAGCCAAACATGTTCAGAAAACCAAAATGTCAAGTCAATCAAAATCAAGCAAACCGAGCAAAAACTTTCAAAATACTCACAAATTGAAGCGTCAAATATGTTATAACTGCGGCATTGCTGGTCATATTGCCAGAAATTGTGTTCAACTCCCAAGGGCATCAAACAAGACAAAGTCAGTGCAAAATCAGAAGGTCATGTCAAATCGATATCGTTGTTCGGAGTCAGTGACGACTGAAAAGACTAAGACAATGAAAAACAACTGTTGCAGGACTAAACCTTCTGATCAGGATTGGAATGCTTCCAAACGCAAAAATCGAAATCAAAACATGATAAAACAAATTATACGCAGACCTAGACATAGTCATGATATCTTAAAGGATGACGTCAGTATACTCACCTGCTACGATGAATCGTTGTGCTTACCTTGATCGCGGGGGTATGCCTTGGAATGGGACACACGGGTATAATAGTATAATATTACCTTAAGCATATCACGAAGTTGAAAAATTGAAAGTTGAGCGTTAAAGTTTAAGTGGACAAACATATTGGCAATCGCATAGACCAGTTTGATTAGGCTCGTACTGAAAAGTGTTCCTTAGTCTGCCTGAGAACGAATTTTGATCCCATTGCAATTGTAATTGTATATTATGGTAGTTGTTTATATTTTGAGTTTTTATTTGCTTTTAGTTTTAAAAATTAAAAAAAAACTATAAAATCAAAAATCCAAAAATAGAGTGCTTATTTGTTTTTCTTAAAATTAAAAATATAACCGTTCTTGAAGATTTGACTGATCATCAAAAGTTAAAAAAAAAATTAAATTGTGAAATTTTGTGTACCTAGTGTTCATGTGGTACTCTCCCTGTTGCATAAGAAATGTTTTCTTATGAGTTTGTGAGCATGTGCAGAACTTGATTTCAATCAAGCACAGGGGTTTTTGAAGATTGAGATGCTATTAGCTGCTGATGAGGCATGGAGCAACACAACAACAAGATGTACCTGAGTCAGAAGAACCGGATACGAGACGACATCTGACAATGAAAGTGCATTTGAAGAAGTACCGTGAACCTGCTTGAAAGAAAAAGATTGAAGAAGAAAAGAGCTGCTGAGAATCCTCCTCTCACATTCTTTTTGACAAGATTTTCAAGCAAATGCTGATCGTGATCCTGATATGAAGCTAACCACAAAATCTGAAGAAAGAGACCCAGAGCTGAGAGTTCAGAAGTCAAGAACTTCCACAACATCTGCAGCATAGCGACGACCATAGATTTCGTTGAAGACGTTGCTGAATTCAAGCTATGAAGACAATTTGATGGCATCAGTCTAGGGGGAGATTGTTAGGCCCTAAAGTGTGAGACTGACGCATCAAATTAACACAACGGATTATGGTTACGAACTGGGCTTTACTAGGTTAGTTATATTAGGTTTTGGACCTTTATAGGTCACTTGGGCCAAGCATTAGGCCATGTGGGCCAAGCAGGCCCAAGGGGAGCCCATGTAGGGAATTGGGCTTGTCTATGTATATAAACAAGTTTTAGACTTGTTTTACGGTTTGAACCTTTGGATCTTCGTTGTTACAGATTTCCTAGAGAGAGAGCTAGAGGATTCGATATGGTTGTGAACACTTGTACCAGACGTTTTGCTTTTCAAGTAATAGAATCGTGTGCAAGTGTTTAAAGGTGATTCGGTATTATTCTTGTTCTTCATATTTTTCGGTTTTCTTGAATCATCTTGTGATTGGATTCCGCACTTTCACAAGATTAGGTTTGATATCTTTGAAAGATCCGTTTCACGGGACTTACAGACAACTTGAATTGTATTTGAATTGATTGACAATTGTCTTGCATTTGAACTATATTTGTGAATTGTCGAGTGAGTTATGAAATTTGAAGAAGTACCGTGAACCTGCTTGAAAGACAAAGATTGAAGAAGAAAAGAGCTGCTGAGAATCCTCCTCTCACATTCTTTTTGACAAGATTTTCAAGCAAATGCTGATCGTGATCCTGATATGAAGCTAACCACAAAATCTGAAGTAAGAGACCCAGAGCTGAGAGTTCAGAAGTCAAGAACTTCCACAACATCTGCAGCATAGCGACGACCATAGATTTCGTTGAAGACGTTGCTGAATTCAAGCTATGAAGACAATTTGATGGCATCAGTCTAGGGGGAGATTGTTAGGCCCTAAATTGTGAGACTGACGCATCAAATTAACACAACGGATTATGGTTACGAACTGGGCTTTACTAGGTTAGTTATATTAGGTTTTGGACCTTTATAGGTCACTTGGGCCAAGCATTAGGCCATGTGGGCCAAGCAGGCCCAAGGGGAGCCCATGTAGGGAATTGGGCTTGTCTATGTATATAAACAAGTTTTAGACTTGTTTTAGGGTTTGAACCTTTGGATCTTCGTTGTTACAGATTTCCTAGAGAGAGAGCTAGAGGATTCGATTTGGTTGTGAACACTTGTACCAGACGGTTTTGCTTTTCAAGTAATAGAATCGTGTGCAAGTGTTTAAAGGTGATTCGGTATTGTTCTTGTTCTTCATATTTTTCGGTTTTCTTGAATCATCTTGTGATTGGATTCCGCACTTTCACAAGATTAGGTTTGATATCTTTGAAAGATCCGTTTCACGGGACTTA